>NC_142176.1:22370581-22682312 GCF_026936395.1 Plectropomus leopardus | reverse complement strand
TACTTTCTCCTATTTATGGCTGTTTTTATTTTTTCATTTCCTGTGTTTTTTATTCGATCCTGACTGTTTTATTTTATCTCCTTGTGAAGTACTTTGGCCAACGTTAATTGTTTTTAAAAGTGCTCTATAAATAACTGTGACTTGACATGGATGTAATATACATGTTCTTGAGCAAAGCCTGTGTGTCATTTTCAGGCTTACATTTATACACTGTGCTCCACTTTGCATGTGAAGAAAACTGCAAGACTGAACCATCTCTTCCAGGGACCTCGAGCCATCCACAATGAAAACAGATTGACCTTCTTCCTGCAGCCAAATGGCACGTCTAACCCAGTGTGTCCTGAAATCCCCTCGCAGACCGTCTTCACAAGCCAAATGTGTCCAATTAACTCTTCGACTTGAGAAAAAAGCTTCCTCACCTGATAGAAGATATGGAAACTCCTCTCTCCAGGATTCCTCATGACGACACGTGACTTCTCCAGGAGAAAGTTGGAGATTTTCCCTCCGTCCGGTTCGCCACCAGAACTGAACTGGATCTCAAAATATTTCCCCTAATGGATCAAAGCAGAGTTTTTTTTCAGTATTTGAGTGGACTGCAATAGAGCTTAAACAGAGCAATAGATCTGAAACCTGGCTGTTCTGCGGTTGCTGGTGCGCTGTGTGTGTGTGTGTGTGTGTGTGTGTGTGTGTGTGTGTGTGTGTGTGTGTGTGTGTGTGCGTGCGCATTTATATAAAAATCTGATCCTGTTATTTCCTTTACTCTCTTCTTTAGACAAGCCTGTAATATAACGTTTGTTCCAGACTCAAAAGTGAAAGGAGACTTTTCAAAGACAGTATCTCAACAGCAGTGATCTAAGGCAACTTTGTTGTTCTTAAAACAGGATCTAAAAATATTGAAAGAGCTGAGACAACACTGCTTTGTATGCTAACCAGAGCACTTAACCAATAAAACATTTTCTAAAATGTGCTTAATTCTAAGCTCTTGTTGACTGAGTTCCTTTGTAAGCAGTGGAGGATGTGCCTCTGTGGTTCTTTCTGTGCAATGTGTCTTTATATCACAGTTCTGGTTAACCAGGACACCCAGGAGGTTTGCTTCCTCCTGCAGTAAAACAAGAAAGCTGTTACTGCAAATCTTTGTTTTCAAAAGTCTCAGCTTGGATCCAAAAGGTGCACCACAGAAAAGTTGAGTCCTCAAATTATTGCGGGCTAAGTAGTACCTACTGCATGTATTTATCTCTGAGCAACACAGCGTAGGATTTGCAAAGTGAGTGGGTCATTCTAATTTTGTCTGTGTTTCCCAGAGTGGTCTAAAAGATTGAAAAAATGTGACCTCGAAGGAAGATTTAAAAATGCACTTTTTAATACTGAGCTCCGCAAATTTTGCCCTTTTATGAAGAAACGGTTCTTCAAGGGTTCTTTTGCCTCTTTTCCACCAACATGGAACTGGATCCGTTCTGGTTCCCGCACCTAATTTTGAACTGTTTACAGAATTTTGACCAAAAAGTTCTCAGCATACCAAAAACAAGCAGGCTTTTCTTAACCTGAACTGCAAACCGTGATGACATCAATGGGCGTGTCATATTTGACAGGGTGGAAAAAGAGGATGGAGAGGTCAACAATGGTGAGGTCAAGTGACAAATCGTGCAATGGTCTCATTAATGGTTGGGCAATGCTTTTTTTTAAAAATAGAAACAAATATTTGTAGTAAAAAACTTGTAGATAATCAATGCGTACCACCATTTTGCAACTATTTTTAACTTTCATTGTGCCCTGTGTTGATGACAATGGTTGATAGCAATGGTTCCACTCAAAATTGGTGGAAACGTGGGCTGGTTCACTAGATAGCAGAGTTACCAAGAATCCTGAACAAAACCCACTGAAGAACCAGAGCTAATTTGGTGTAAAGGGGTTGGAGGAGGGTTCTGGTCAGAACCATTACACCAGGGGTATCCAGAAATTTTTGAACGAGGGCCAGATTAGATAATGTGAAAATACCTGGGGGCCATCTACCTCGCAGGTATTTTCCCAACTGTTTCATCTTTAAGTTTAAAAGTAATCAACTTCCCACTGCTCCTCAAAGAAGCAGCTCACGCTCTCAACTTCATGCTTTTTTGCTGTGTTCATGTCTGCAACGTCGCAGGAAATATCTGTTGTTAGGTAAGCTTAGCTTGTTTACCATCTGTTTATAAAAATACATCAGTTTCACCCACGTAGGTCCTACTTGATGCGTGTCAACAAACTGTACGAATGCCCTGTCATTGTGACTTTAATGAAAATAAATGTCAAGTGATCTTGCTTGATTAACTGATATTGTCTTAATCATATAGTATATTTCGAAAGATGACCCGAGGGCCATTTAAAATGGTCCTGAAGGCCACAACTGGCCCCCGGGCCAAACTTAGGACATGACTGCATTATACCATAGAAGAATTTTCTGTAGAACCTCTCAAAGGGTTTTAAATTTTCACAGATGGCTCTGTGTGTTGGTTTCTTGGTAAAACCCTCTAAGAGACTTCCAGGTGGAACCTTTTATAAAGGGCTCTACCAAGAACCAAAAAGGGTTCTCCAATGGGGACCAGTTGAAGAGTCCCATATGGCTCTAGTTGGCACCATCATTTCTAAAAGTGTAGGTTTACACTGTCTTATATTGGTATTCATATTTTTTTTTAGTTAAGAAAAAACAGGTATGAATTGAGCCGCAGTGTCGGGCATCCTGATTCACAAAAAATGGAAAAACTCTGATATGAAATCCTTACAAATCTGCTGGAGTTGTTGTTCCTCACAGTCTTGGCGTTGCCAAAGGCCTCTAGCAGCGGGTTGGACTGCAGGATGATGTCTTTGACGTGCTGCGAGGAGACAAATGCAATGAGCTGTTAGCTACGTCACAGGCAGACTGTATACAGCAGGTAGGGATACCACACACTTAACACCCTCGCTGACCGGCTGGTGCGTATGTCTCTGGAACTTTCCACTCAAGTACGAACACATACACACACATGAACAGTCTGGAGGACATTATCTTTCCTCTGAGCCATCTGCATGTCAGAAACACATGAGTTTTAAATCGGTACAGCAGACAGAGCTACTCCCACTTCCAGTATTGTACATAGAAGTTGAAGGAAAGTCATTTCTTGGAATCTTTTTGTGTTTCTAAATTTAGTCTTGTATGAAAGGAAAAAATAAACACTCCAGTTCACACTTCAAGCTATTTATAGTGAAACAGCAGTTTTTTGTTCACTACTTTATCATATTTTACGCCAGCAAGGCAGAGGAGGTTTTTCCTTTATTACTTGGACAGGATTTTGACTTGATTTGTTTATGGAATTTCAAAATACACTTATTCAAAAGGGATACCAAGTTTAAGTGAGAACACGTTTCCAATATGGTCTCAAAATGTTAAAAAAATACTCTATAGCCATATTTTTTCTTATTAATTATGTGTGAATATTGATAGATGTGATTGTGAAGATGACAATGATCAGACAGATGAACAGTTATGCTGCTGGCAGGGAGCTTCTATCTATTCAAAACTCACACACATGTGAACACACACTGTAAACACATTGCATAAGAATGCATGTGCTGCACTGAGCATATCGCACAAAGTGTTCAAAGCTGAGCGGAGCCATGTGAAAGGGAAGCTATGCTGAACAGGAGCTGGAAGAGGTGGAGACAACGTGCAAAGTGTGCATGTGTGTGTGGGTGTGTGTCCACTGTAAAGGCCACATTTGTTTAAACAAACAACACAGAGAGATATTTTCATAATTAGCCTTTTGAACTGTGCATTTATATTGTAACTTGCAACTCTGAACACCAGAAAGAATGATAATGCTACATTAGCATAACACATGGGATTCAGTCGGACCACCAGCTCCACTGTTCAATTTAAGGCCTGAAGATGATTTTTAACATTGTCTTGTTGGAAGCAGCTCTAAGTGGATTAAACATAAAAATCCCACTGCCATCATGGTGAAGTCATTTCCTCATCAAACTTTAGATCTTTATCAAGCTTAGGAACTGGACATCTGCTGGTTTGGGGGCCTGCCAGATGGCTAAGGGGGCTGGGCGAATAAGAGGCGGCTGATGGGCTGATAATGGGGTATAAGGACAAGGATGATAAGAGGAGGATTTGGAGCTAAGGGGAGGAATGAGTGCAGAAACGAAGCAGCAACAGGTTGTTTAATTTCACAGGAGTCTGCAGCAGTGGTGGAAGAAGTATTTGGATCTTTTACTCAAATTAAAATAGAGACAGTGTATAAAAGTATTCACGATACAGACTGGCCAGTTTCAGAATAATATACATTATGTTACTGGATTATAACCATTTCTGGGGTTTTGAAGTTACAGTTAATAATTACCAGTGAATATTCAAAGCTTTGATGGTACGCAATGAGACCACCCAAGCCCAGCTCTACTTTAGTAGGACTTATTGTCCCTGCGTGTGTGAGAGAGTGATAGAGAGAAGGAGAGAAGTCAGAGGGTGGATGTTTCAATAACTTATTAATCATGTGTAACAATGTGAGTTGGGCAGTATAACTACATGGGCACTTGACTACGGTTGCCAGCCATGGAAAACAGTCCGCATCTAGTCATCTCCCTAGTCAAATACATGTATGGGAATAAAAAGTACATTATTTTACTCTGAAAAGCAGTGGAGTAGAAGTATGAAGTTGCATAAAATTAAAATAATCAAGTAAAATACTGGTACCTCAAACTTGCATTTAAGTAGTAAGTAAACACACTGAGTTAGTTTTCACCAGTGGTCTGCGGTGGCATTAAGTAGTTTGCATAATTTGTAAATGCTTGACACAAGTAGGACAGAAAAAATAAAATTTAGTAAATAATCATGATATTGATGTAGCAAGATACCCTTAAATTTGAAAATGTTATGTAATCAGTTTCATTTGCACTCATTGAACATATAGTTAATACTGCCATGATGATGAAAGAAGCATTTGTAGACTCAAACTTTTGCTTTTCTATCATTTTACACTGAGTTTCAACTCCAGCATGTCCAACAAGCCTTTACCTTGTGAGCAACAATCTTTTTTTTCATTTTCACTTTCAACTTCCCTGTTTTTGTTTTTTTTATCAATTAAAACCAATTAATTGTGCATCACAAAAGACCAACATAATTCTTTTTTAAAAAACATATTACTGCAATGCCACTATTCTATCTATGCAGCTAAACATCTCAGGAATCCCAAATATCTCATGCATCCATCACATTACCACCCTCAAAAAAGAAAAACAGCAGCTCCCCTCACCTGTACTTTGGGTCCGCCCCCTGACACTCTGGAGATGTAGCTCATGATGTACTTGGCTGCCACAGTCTTCCCTGCTCCGCTCTCTCCACTGAAAGACAGGTACAAATTTAAGCACGTCTTCGCACACGTACAACCTGAGCTTCTGATACAAATTTAAATCCACCTAAGGCAATAACTAATATGTGACATGTGACACCTGAGTTAATGCTCAGTTACGTGATTTATGCAGACCTGGGTGTTTGTTTTGTATTTTAACTACTGGGTGTAGAGAACCAGTGAGTTATTTGCTTTGAGCCACTGCATGTTCATGGTACCATTATTTTCATTCCTTAACAAAAATGATCAAAAACAATAAGGAAAGAACTTTTTCTTTTAAATTCAGAGCATGCTATCAGATAAAATTTGTTTTTTTATTCTATTTTTATTTAATATAACTATATAATAAGAATTATAAATATAGTTTCCTGGACATTTTTTCCTACTTTTCTGATTATATCTAATACTAATAGACCCCAGTGTTTTTGTTTACACAAATAAAGACATTTCTACCATAAATTAGGCATAAAACTTCACCTGAATGCATAAAATGTGTGAAACCATGAGTGTTTTACACTCATGGGGGGAGGACCCCCATGATTAATATGTGTCCCTTTAAATGTAGATATTATGTAACCTACATCCCTGGCTATCTTGGATTTATTAAGTGTGAAGAGGAGAAAACTTTATAAGAGGGAACATGTGTGGGTTAACAAGTAAATTAGTTATGAGCAAGACCTTACTTTAAGACGGGGGACATTGTGAGTTAGAGGAACGTAATTTGCAGTTATTTGGATAGTATTAACACAGAATAGACTATATTTATTGTTAATAAGAAATATTGTCTATTCATTTGGTACGACCACATTAAGGCAAATACTGAGCTAAGACCAGACCAATACAACGTTATTAGAGTTACTGATCTTAGGGCTGTGTGATATGACGAAATATATCGTCTGATGATACTGCTTTGCGTCCATCCATGTGGCCGAGGGGGTGTCTACACATCAACACATCTGGCATGAGACAAGCCAGGTCCTTCAAAATAAAAGCAGCATGGGTTTGATTTATTTGACTATAACAATACTTTATTTAACTTTACCATAATGATACTTTATTTAACTTTATACTTTACATTATGTTACATTATAACAGTATTAAACTTTATTACAACAGTAGTTTATGTAAATGTATTTTATTGCAGTGGCTACTTTATTTGTAGCTGTAGTTTAAAAATGTTGTGTTTTAGTAGTTTAGAGTACTTCAAAATATTGTGATATATATCGTGTATCACGATATAGCCTGAAAATATTGCGATATTATCGCAGTTCTGCTGAAGCTCCTGAATTAACCCCAGCTCCTACTTTCATGTTTACACCCTCCCTTACTGTGCAAACCAAAATCTGTTTTTTGCACCTAGAAGCAAACTTAGAGGCTAAATGTGTGTTAGGCCACGGTACATCTGGACAGACGAATGCTGCAGCAACAGGGACATTAATTCTGTTTTGTCACATTCACAGATTTTTCCCTCATTTGTTTCCCCCTTCACCCTAAACTTGTCTATTTTCCTCCTTGCCTTTCGCTTTGCCAGTGTCATACTTATTTTGACACATGTGGTTTGGCAGTGGATGACAGTGGAGTCTGTTTTTTTTTCCTGTGCCTTAAAGTAGAGTCAGGTTGGTAATGCCTCTGTGAGAAACACAGCTGCAGACTGTTAGAGGCTGCCAGAGGAAGTCATAGCAGCCACTCTATTACACAGCAGTCTCTATATGGTTGTTACCCTCCCCCTATATACCTCCCTGTTTCTTCTAAATCTTTCAGCATTGTCTGGGCTACCTCACAGCACACGTACTGCTCACGCAACAAGAAGATATGCTGAGTTTTACTTTTAATGTCACAAAACATCCAGAGCCCTATCTGAGAGTATTGTTTCTCCTCATCAAAGTTATTCTCTGAAGAGCTATTTTCAACACAAACTGCAGCGGGAGCTGGAGGCCCATTTTGAGCCCCCAAAATAGGCGGGTCTCATTATTGTGGTGCTGAAATGCTGAAGGCATTGTTAGCTTCCGCAGAGATTTATTAACCAAACAAGGGCATGAGCTAAACAATGTAAAGGCACAGAGGTTTAAGCATTAACTTTCATAAATCATTACTGACATCAGCTATGAAAAGGATGCACAGCAACACTGAGGGTTTTAGATGTAAAAATGCACACTGCATTCCCACTGAACCAGTTAAATGTACAGTATGTGTACCAGCAAATATTACTGGTAAACCATGCAAGGCAGTTCTGCACAAAAGTGGGGGTAAACTACTTAACACCATGTGTAACATTGCGGTTTAAAATTTAAAGTCACACAGAATTCACAAGGATTGGTTGAATTTGCATTAACTGCTGCAATCACAACATCCTGGCAGGTCTACATTAGGGGGAAAAAAGCAGAAAGGATAAAGCAACATAAAAGCAATCAAAATGGAGACACCAAAAAAACACAATGGCAAAATTCTGCATCAAAACACCAACAGGAAAATGTCTGACCATTGGCACAATATACACTGACTTAACTGTTGAGCAGGCCTAAAAAAATAATTTGCTGCCCTCAGTTCCTCAGAGAGGAAGGAGAAAAACACTGGAGTGGTGTATGACCTTGTGCAACAGCTGTGGGCAACACTGCATCAGTGAATCGGTAAGGTCTCTGGACAAAACACTGACTGAACATTGCAAGTGGACAACACCAGCTGTGAACACCAAAACCAGCCGCACAACAACTCAGATGGGATCAGAGCCATTGACCAAGAGTCAGCTGACATTTGAGGGAGGATCAAGAAGGTTACACTCATCTGACTTGTAAATGGTCTTTTTTTTAAAAAACGAGAAGAAGAATTCTGGTAGTAAACCAGCTAAAACTGAACAAACCTGCTTTTCTTTAGCAGTTTAATGAGCTGTTGTCCAGGTGACATGTTGGCTGAGAGACTGAAATTTAACCCTGCTTAAAGGAGCGGAAAATCATGGCTCTCTGGTGAAACTGTCAAAAATAGTTTGATAGGTAGGGCCAAACTGATCACACCATCCTGCACCAATTAACCCGTTTCGTATCTGATTCAAATGCTGAGGTCATCGCTACATCAGTCACATGCTGTAGCACGCAGAGGGCAGGTAGATAAACTACATAAAAAAGGGGAACTGTCACAAAATTTAAATCTGCTCCACCACCTCATCCTGAATTCCCCCTGCTGTTAATTCGCACATTTCCTTGGTAAATGTTGGAAAGCGCTAACGCAGGCCGATGTTGACCACACACTGCCTGGCCAGCAGTTCACACAGCAGCCTTTGTTTGCTGAGACCTGGTTCATCATAAAACCACTTCCATGCTTTTGTTTGCTGATTTAGTCGATCACAAAATCCACCTCAGTGCCTTTATGTGGGAAAGTGAACTAGCAACTGCTGGCTGTCCAAACAACGGCTGAAAGTGCTGAAGCAGGGGTCATTCATCATGAGGTAAGCACTATAGCAACAGCGCTGCTCAGGTGACTGGGCCAATAGGATAAAGCCCCCATCATGACACCACACTTTTCTCTCCGCAGCTGTGTAGCTCCAAAACAATCACAGCCACTCTCAGACAGGCTGTAAAAGTAAACTAAAAACTCCCTAAATCCAGGGAAAGATTGACTCTGGGTTAAGGAGCACGCAGGTGTTCGTCCTGTTTAGTTTTCTTTTTTTTAAACCAGGAAGTTTTTTAAAAATAGCTGCTACAACTGCTGCTTTGTTTCCATTTCACATCCTGAACAGAGGCCACGTCCAGCTGTTAACTGTGCATTCTTTTTATATTTGGGTATTAGTGCCTTTACGCCATTTATTTGAATTTCATTGAAGCTGAGAGTGATACAATGGAAAAACACCAACACATCACTTTCAGTCAGCTGCACCAAATGACGTGGTGGAACCTGTTCTGTTCTCCTGCTACACTCGCAGACATTATCACAACACCTCACAGATCACATTGTACAGATCACTATCTGCAGGCTTTGTCTCACACTCTCCCATCCTGGAGGTTTAGAGATTTGACTCTGTGACACAAGGCGTAACAAAATGAATACTCAGTTGTCACATGCCATTAGTTCACGGAGCGCAAAGAAGGTGGAGAATGATATGTGATTATAGATTCCTTACCTGATGATGACACATTGGTTCTCGCTGTCAATCATCATGTTTCTGTACATGTTATCTGCCAGAGCGTAGATGTGAGGAGGGTTTTCATACTGAGCCTGAGCAGTGACAAAAGAATTGAATTAAAATCAAAAGTCATACAGCATCTGGAAAACTTTCCAGAGGTTGTTAATCCCAAAACTGAAACACCTTAATGCATCTATTTGGTGATTTTTTTTTTAATTGTATTGTAAAAAAAATCTAATGAAAAGACCAAAACCAACAACAAATTGATTTTACTTTATGAACAAGTATTGTCTCTGTGGTCAAAGTCTAACATATCTTATTAATCCACAGTACCAGTGAGCCGCATTGTTGTAAAAAAAATAAAAAACACATCAGTTAGCCACACTGTGTGACCAGCCCTGTCACTCAGAAATTATATTCATAGAAAACTAATTTGTAACAGCAAATACGTTTTGAGGGAAACATAATAATCGACTAATTGTGTAATGAGGAAATGTTGTGAACTAACGTATTTGATACGAAGCACACCAGCAAAATGTTCACTGACATCACATATCAGTCATTTTCTGCCAAAACTGGCAATTTTGCAATACAATATAGACTCACTTTGGTTGCCTAAACTTAGGATAGAAGTCTGGGTATAAACCTGGTTTGTTGTCAATAAAAAATGTTGAGAATAATTTATAAATTAACCCTATTAAGACTGCAAAAAGTCTGCACAAAATAGGAGAGATTACAAATGCCAAATCTGTTGCCCTCCAACTGAGCGACCATGTCAGTGCCTCTGTGATGGCTTCAAACAATTCTAAACAAATCTTAAAAGTCCAGGTAAAGCAAAAATAAATCTGCAATCTGAGTTTTTCATGCCAATGAAAAATATATTATTCTCCCTTAGCTGAATGTGAATGGTTGAGTAAAAAAAACAAACAAAACACTTGGAATAAAAATCTCAACAAAAAAAAAAAGCAGTCGTCTCTGCTCCGAGATGATGGGGGGCATGTACACTGAAGGCACTGAACTGAGGAACGAGCCACCGCCAAGCAACAGACTCTCGTTAGCTGCTAATAGTAGCACAAGCAGTCTAATACAGCACACACATCCCAAGCTGAAAAATGAGAGACGCTCCTTGGTGACAGATTTGTGTTCAGCAGCTAAAGTAAAAAAGCTAAAGCACAAAGCACACCACACAGTGAGCCAGGTAGCCAATTCCAGCTGACAGACTCAAAGGTACGCTAGTAATGACAAATTTTCTTGAGTTTATACAATTGTTGCATTTAACAAAGATGTTTACCATGTATTTATTAGTCTGGAAAAGCTAAAAGAGCTTGTGAGAACTGCCAAACAACTCACATACATGGGGATGAAGGAAACGACACTGATGCGCTCTTAAATAAGTGGTAATACAATTTTTATATAGTAGGGGAGGGGTGATGTTAAGGATGGCTCCAGTGCATTATTGAGATATATTTCAGGCCCGCCCAAAAATCCTTGACACAGAAACAGTGAAAAACAGTTTAACAACCAAACTCCACAATGCAGTACTACACAGTTCCCAGTTTTTTCACGTTTTGAACAAGTCTTTTCTAACACATATAATGTTTTAACAAAGAAATCACAGATTTTGCTTTACCTGGACTTTAATGTTCTTTAGTCTGAGGTTAAATTTGGCATGTGTGATGGTGAGTGTTTTCACAGTCAGTTAGGATATTAGAAGTCTTTCAGTGTGGCTTAAAGAGACAAGCCCACTCTCAGCAGGCCGGCCAAGAGAGGAGGCAGATTCGAACAGGCTGTTCTGTGAAGGTACTGCCAAGCTGTCTCAATGGTTGAGTCAAGTTTCTGACAGCAACATCTGCGCCAGCCCGCTGGAAACTTCGCACTGCAGCTAACCCAGTTCATTTCAAAGCCTTTGTCCTTCAGACTGCTGCCATCTCAAACCCCCAGACACATCAGTACTTTTACAGCATGAAGTCAGTTTTCCGGTCTGAATCTTTCAGAAAACAGAAGTTATTTCAAACGTGTACATTGGTCACATAGTATCCTACTTACTGCGCCCTGGTACATCTCAACTTCTTTTTCCCCAAAGTAAGGCATCTGCTTGAAAGGGTTGACGGAGATGAGCACAGGACCGATATATGTCTGGTGAGGTTGTATATTAAAGATCATACAGGAAAGAAAAACAAATCAACAAAACAACAAATAAAATCAACTCTCATTGGAAGTCGAACAGTTGAAAATGTTCCCCCTTTAATGGCAAAACATCTGCATTACATTTCTACAAAGAAATTAAAACACTGTAAAGGAAAGAAATGACTAAGGCTGCCATGACGTCAAGAGAGTGCAACAGTGCAGCAGTGGAGTATTTGGTAATCAGGCCCGAGGCTAAAGAAGTATCCAGTGCTTACGGATAACAGAGAATAGACCGGCCGTGTAACACTGTGAGGTTTCATACCCTGAAGCCAAAACGCCGCTCGAGGCAAATAAAGCTGCTATTGTGGGTGGCCTACAGTGACCCACAGGCTTGGCAAGGAGACCTCACAGTTACGGCTATTTATTGACCCAAATCAAAGGCCTGACTCAGAGATGTCGAAACCAAAAGTGCTAGCATTTACTAAACTTCATAATCCTGAGCGCTGCCAGAGTGTGGACGAAGTTTATGTAATGACCTGCTCAGTGTTGCTTTTCAAAGGGCTTATTCATCCATTCATCAACTCATTTCACGTCACGAGCAGCTTATGTGTGTGTGCGTGGCCACAGCTGCACTTTAGAAACCTAAACCTAGCATTTGTGCAATGTACTGAATGAAAATGACTGCTCACCATTTTTAAATCACAGCCACAATCAAAAATTACGGATGTTTGAAAAAAAAAAAAAAAAAAGCAGCAATTCAAAAAGACTGCAGTCCTGTGTCTCAAATCTGCATAAGTGTGTTCACATTGAATAGTGTGGCAGTATACAGTGTACTACAAATTCCCTGATGGTGCACTAATTACAGTCAAAAATGTAAGTGTGGAACGCTGAACACCCTCAGTGGTCTGCATGTTGCCTACGTTGCAGAAAGGGTGGGACCACAAACAATTCTCTGACTTTTTTATTGTTATTATTTTTAGGGCTTTTCTGGCCTTTATTTAACCAGACAGCTGTAACGTAGTAGGAGGAAAGAGAGAGGGGATGAAATGCAGCAAAGGGCTGAGGGTGGAATCGAACCGCAGCAAGGGCACAGTCTTTGTACATGGGGCACCCACTCTACCAGGTGAGCTAGCGACACCCCACAAACACATTTCATATTTTTGAAATATCGGCCAACTATTGAAGTCAACACTTGTCAGCTATAGGCCTTCAGTTTGTATATTGGCTTAATTCTGTAGTAATTTGGTAAGGAAAACTATGACATGAATGCTAACGTTAATTCACTAGACAACATAACCCTCTGAAAATCTGTGCACTTCGAAAGTAAGTACATAGTGCAGGGATGGCCAAACTATGGCCCTTGGGCCAACTGTGGCCCTGCTGCCTGTTTTTAAATGGCAAATTTTGAAAAGATTAACTAGGATATGGTTAGAGCACATTTCGAATGGGTACTGCTGTATGTGTTCGATGCTGTTGTCCCTTTTCTCTCTGTAGATCTGCCCTGGTGTGCTGCATCACCAAACGAGGTGCATTACACCTTAAAAAGCTTCTTTGACAGCAGCAGAGGAGATACTTCTGCTGATCTTGCTGCCTCTCAGCCTTTTTTGTCTTGTTTGCATGCATTTGTTAATAAATCCCATAGATTTGATTGTTTCAAATGTGTCTCATGTGATCATTTTGGGTCAGTTGTGGAATGCTGTTCGCCTCAAGGTTCACCCAAGGGTGGGGCGTAACACAAAAAAATTATACTGTATGTGCATGGCACAGCCTCGGTTAAACACGATATTGCTGTCATCTTGAATAACTACTAGCAAGCCATGCACGTCTTAATTTAAACACTAGATATCGCCACTTTACCTATAGCGATTGATTACTAGTCGATAAAAACAAAAGATCTACCTCAGTGAACATTGTGGTGGAACTAAAAAGACACAAGTTAAAGATATACTTTTTGTAATATGTGGGCACACCAATGAACTGTCAAATGTTAAAATGTTTTGTAGCGTTATGTATAGATTTGATAGAAAAATTAATTTTCTATGTCAAAAGGACTTTTCTGGTCCAGAAACACTGATTTTCCTGCTGTGTGACTGGTTGAAAACTACGCATTTACTATTATTTGGCCTGTGACTCATTTTTTTTCTGTTTATGGCCCATAACCCCCACACACACACTGTAATACACACTGGTGTACTCACGGAAGTTTCCAATTTGAGACACAGCATCGATTTCACTAATACGTGATCTGGTATTTCTCACACCATTCTGTTCACATTTTGCACCACAGTGAGATAAAAGTCTGACTTCAGTGAAGGAGCAGGAGTTGGAGATCTGGGTGGAGGTATGCACAGAGAGGCCTTTTGCCCCCTGCACACAGCAGAGTCTCAGGAGGACGGCGTCACCTCCCAACACTGACCTATTACTCACTGCTACAATAACACTGAATGAGCATTCAGCTATTCTGGGAAAAGCAGGGATGAGATGGTGCACGGCTATTTCTCGCCGGGGTGTGAGCCGCGATTGTGAGGAAAGGATACAAAGATGTAGTCATCCATGTATCTCTTCTTGAGGTTGTCCACGATGGCGTCCTCATTGATTTTGCTGAGCAGCACCATGTCATCCACTCCGCTGTGTTTGACATTGTGGCTCTGCCAGTGGTACCGGTAGTGCCCCCGGCTCCCCTGCAACAACACACACACACACAACATACAATTGTTAGTTTGCTCAGAAAGACACGATGAGATGGTGTGGGCTGATTGAGAGTCTGACATCAAGGTGACACAGACGCTCGCTCAGCTCTACAGCACACTCAGAGGCTGAGGTAGTGTGGTTTTATCATACAAATAAAAGCTGAGGGGGAAATGGTTATTATCACAGCAACAAAAATCCAAGTGTGCACATTTTCTGATCCTGGCAGCACGATGACCTGTGTATACTTAGAAATTGTGCATGGTCAGATTCCCAGAAGTGCTTTGTGTTATTTGTCCAAGTGTTAAAGATGCTCTGACCCAACTTTTATCCACATCCTAGAAATCTGGTTTCTCCCTACATTCCTGTTTTTGTTTTAGCTGAGTGAGTCTCCGGAGAACTGAGGTCATTCATCATGTGCTATGAGTCAGTGTTGTCTGGCTACTGTGGATGAGGGTCACAATGTGCTGCGAGGAGTGAGTCTCTTTCTCCTGGACGGAGAACCATTCAAAGCCGCAGAGAGCATCCAGAACATTAGTCAACACACAAGTTAACTCTTGACTTCCTCCCTCTTGAGTGAGGAAGTGCGGGGAGAGGAAGGAGCAGAGTGGCAATCTAAACGACGACGTCAAGGTTAAAAAATATCATTGAGTCAGTTGTACTTCAGCAGCAAGATACTGTGCTTTTTGTGGCAGAAGTGTGTACAAGATACACTATTTCAAGAACATATTATTTATCTTCATTTTAAAGGTTTTGTGCATAGGATTTAGGGGGATATACTGGCAGAAATTAAATACAATATAATAAGTAATTTTTCTTTAGTGTATAATCACCTGAAATTATTTTCATTTCCTTAGAATGAGCCGTTTATACATACATAGGAAAAGGGTCCTCAAAGGAGATCGCTATATTGCCCCACCGTGTTTCAACAGTAGCCCATAACAGACACTGGCGCTGACATTTGCATTATCAAGTCAGCCTCCCTAGTTAGCAACTCCTCTGCTACCTACAGACGAAAATGTCGAAAATCTGATTTTTTTCGTTTTACGTGACACTGCTCCATTAGTTTTGTTTTACTTTAAATCACCAAGTCAGTTTGTTTTGGAGAGGAAGAAACCTCTGCGGACGATTCAGCTCACTGTAAAAGTTCTCCTGAACGTCTGGATCTGAAGTTATCAGAGAAAAAAGGCGAGCAAACATTAGCAGGTGCTAGGCAAGCGGCCCATCTACAACATGCCAAACAGCATAGCAGAAACACAGATTTGTAACGTGAAACTGCTTTATGTAGTGTTTTTCCTGGTTTTAATCACCAGGTCTTTTTTTTTTTGGAGAGGAAGAGAACTTGGTGGATAATTTGACTCATAAAAACTCCTAGACAAAAAAACTGCAGATCTGTTTTAACCTTGAGAAGTTTCAGCTGGTTGCAATCTGCAAGTCTCACCGCTAGATATCACCAAAAACCCCCTAAATCTTACACACTGGACTTAACAACACATTTATCTAAATTTTTAGCCACGCAAGAAAAACGGCTCTTTGGATGGCAATGTCAGTCCATCAGTCTGTCAGTCGTCCACCACTTTGGTCCAGACAGAAATATTTCGACTACTGGATGCCATTACATTGTGCATATGTTCATAGTGCCCAGATGATAAATCTAATGACTTTGGTGATCCCCTGATTTTTCGTCTGTCGCCACTGTGAGGTTGATATTTTTGGGCTTTTAGTAAAATGATCCAGGACAGCTCCTCAATTGAGGTAAAAAAAACATTTTCTCAACTGCTATTTCAAAAAATGAACTTACAACCTTAACTGTATTCTATTTCCTTCATTATGCTTTTACTTTTAGAGGTTACGGAGTATTGCTGATTCATTATTATAAAGCACATATAATGTACAATATAAAAGTCTGAACTTCCACTGAGTAACTAAGCGTAGCTCAGTGGAAACGATCACTCTACAAACAGCAACTGAGAGTAAAACATCAGTAAGTACTGTATGGTGAGTTGCTCTCGCAGAAATTAAGTAGATGAAAAAAAGAGAGCAAAGAGCAAACCCCTGATCCACAAAGTAACACCACAGTACAAAATAAACCAGTGGAAAGTCATTGTGCATTTAGTAATTAACTCTAAATTAGCCGAGGAGGAGGGCTAGCAAGCTTTTAATATCCTCCAGGGTGACTTTATTCTTTACAACAGCAAAATTAAAACCACTTTACAGACTCGGTCATAGCATGGGAGATGGTGAAGAATGTTAACAGCTTTTCACCCTAATTCAGCGGGTACTTCCCCCTCAGGAGGGAAGCAGCAAATTATAGCTTGATTAATTCTCCAGATCACACCCATTAACATGTTTTACGGCTTTTTAGGTGCGGCAGATGGAGATGCTGACTTCCTTCTTTCCTTAGCAATGATGTCAGGCTGATGTCACTCTCAGAAACAAAGACACCTCCTGACAATGAGTGCACGACAAGGGGGGACATTTGAGGAGTTTAAGAGGTAAATTCATGTTGTGAAGAATCTGTTCAAGTTATGATACTTAAAATCCTCAATTCAGAGAAGGAACATTTTCAAAAGGGACCTATTATGCTAATTTTAGAATCATACTTGTGTTTTGGGTTTCTATTAGAACATATTTACATGCTTTAATGTTCAAAAGCTCATTATTTTCCCTTATACTGTCTGTGCTGGAACACCTGTATTTACTCCCTGTTACAGGGCCTGTATCTTTAAGCCCCTCTTCTGAAAAAGCCCAGTCTGCTATGATTGGTCAGTGTCTCAGAGTCTTATGTATCTCAGCCTTTGCATCGTCATCATCGTAGCAGAGGATAGCAGCACCTTTTACAGTAAAAAAAATCACAAATAAAAGCATCTAAACCGAAATGTTCCAGCAAGAATATAATAAAAAAGTGAGAAGAAATGAAAATCTGTAACCAAAATTAGAAGCATGTCTCCCTGACTTTAGCATGTAGCTACATGTAGCAGTGTATGTAAACACTTGCAAACGCATGCCTACAGCAGATGACAATGTAATGATTTCTGTCACAATCTGACGTCAGCTTGTCATGATAGCAGAAAAAAAACTTTGGAAACAGAGTATCCAGGACAGTCTGAAATTTGAACTTTAGCCTACAGGGTTTACTTTTACATATTTTTACCTTATAAGTAGAGTTGGTACGTGGTACGATATGGAGACACATAACGACAATGTTAAGTCAACAAAGCACATCATATAATGTGCATATATAAAGTGTAAGAGAGTTTCAGGCAAAGTGTAATAATGTTTGGACTGAGGATTGTGGATATTGAGCCTGTGTTTACTGAGCTAATGCACTTTTATACAGGCAGTTACTGGCTGCCATTTTGCTGCCATCTACTCATTAAAAGTAGCACTTTGACAGATGAAACCCTTTTCTCTAAAAGCAGACATTTAGAGAGAGTGCTGGCCCAACCACAAAGTGAAAACAATTGAACATGCTATATTTAACCTCCCTCTGCTATGTCTGGAATGAAAGTGTGCAGATTCGAGGAGGGGGAGGTAATAAGCTGGAGACGTAGGAGGTAAACGTCAAATATTCTAAGGATTGTTTCATCTGTTTTGACTCCAGCCTTGTTTAATGAGGCAAGAGGACTAAGCAAATACTCTTACTTACAGCAGAGAACTAAGGGAGTATCTGCACAGGAAAGGAGGGTAGCACGCATGCACACAAAGACATCTGGGAGGCGCCTGAAACAACCGCTCTCCTCTGCTGCTGGCTGCTGAGCAGCACCGAGCAGCCAGGGGTTGAGGGTCGATATACTCAAGTGATTGTTAAAGGGGTGGAGGGTCACTTCCCCTACAAAGATTTCTGTTCTGTGCCAAGTTTTGGACCAGTAACTATTCATAAAAATGCTTCTTTGTATTACTATTAAATGTACTTTTATGGTTCTGGCAAAAGACTAAGATATTACACTATTCTTGCATGTTTCGCTGAATCCTGACATTGCTTGTACTGTGGCTGACTAATGAAACAAGCATAACCCAATGACTATAGTGGCTGCTTACTAACTGCTATACTAAACCTACAGTGGCACGGTGATGTTACTGAAGCATTAAGACAATGGCTATGGTTACATGCACACTAATATTCCCCTATTATTCCGTATAGGACAATATTCCGAACTTGATGCGGGTCATGTAAATGGCATATTTTGTTTAAATATTCATAATTGGGCTGTTTTCCGAATTAAGCATTTTACGGTTAAGACATGTGGGATATTGGTATTATTCGGGTTTTAGGGGCAATATTTGAGCATGCAGCTTATTCGGAGTGTAACATCGAAACTGGGATTCTCACCGCAGTTTGCGACGCAAAGCCTCTTATCTGTTTACGATTGGCGCTGTACGCTGTCATGGATATGTTGGACACAAACCAACTCGCTAACAGTTTGCAAAGCTGTTTGGTAGAGTTGCGTGCAGAAGACAATTCTGCATTTCTGGTCATAAGGAGAAACGCTCCTGCTTTTCAACTTTATGAAAAACTTGTATATCAATATGTTTTTGGTAATGTGCAAATATCGCCGCACCAACCTTTTCAAGAAGGTGAAGGGAGAAAAGAGGGAATCCAACAAGTCGACCACCGGTAGGAAACTGAAAAATCCTATTTTAATGCCAAGAAGCAAAATGACAGGTGGCTCCAGCTGTTCTACTTCTTCATATTTTGACGTGATAAACATCATGTTAGGGCATGTTCATTGGACTTTGCACAGCTGCATGTAAACAGGATGTAAACAGCTTGGTGGGAACATTGTCTTTTTTTAAATAAGGGCAAAAAACGTACTTATTATTATTATTATCGTATCAAGAAAATTATTATCCTGAAAATACCCTGAAATATTGTGATATTAGTTCAAGTCCATATTGCGAACACACACACACACACACACACACACACACACACACACACACACACACAAGGGACATCTGGCACAACTATGGTGGCCATAACAACAGCATCACCATGGAAGCACAGACTTACTCTTGAACACGGCAACAGACAGACTCATTAGAGAACCGAGTGTCTGACATCACTGATATTATACTGCGTTTACAGGCAGTTTGATCAAAATACATGATGTTTTGACAGTAACAACAGTTATTAATGAGAATATAAGACAGTTCAAACTTGATTAGTTTTCCCTCCAAGATACTTGGATCATCAAATCTGAACTCTATGACCAGACCTTTTCTCAAAAGTTAAAAACAAAGGAATTTCAATACCAGTCCCAATCCATAAGCCCAGGGTTTCCCTTCATGCAAATACCATTACCATATATGGAGAGTGCTGAGCAGCTCTGGCTCAGGGTACAGGAAATGGCTGGGTTTGATTCAGTATCATAAGCGGCACTTTTCCCCTCATTTCTCCCTTCTGTGCCGTCCTCCTTTTCCACACCAGGATCTGACACACAGTCCACCATGTGTTCGTTTCTGCTCTGCCCTCTGAGGCACATCTGGATAAATGCCATGAGAACAAATTCCTTCTCTTCTAAAATAAGAAGCAGCTAAGGTTGTTTATCACTCAAAAGTCTGGTGAAATCACACAACTTCCATACGAGGAGAGGAAAACTATGTAAAGCTGACAACATGTGGGGAAGGTGAAATGAATGCTCGTCAAACTTCTGCACAGGACCACACTGAGTCTCCTGGCTGTCATCATCAGATTAGAAAAGGCGTTTTTAATGAAGGCGAGTACAAACCGCAGGATGTTAGTTGAAATCTCTGAAGCTAAATCTGGCTTAGGAACCCTCTTAGTGCAACAAAGAGGACTTACAGCTCATGTACTGAAAGCAACTACAGGAAAAAGCCCCAAGCATTTCAGTGGATGGGACTTTGATTTCAGCCTGGAGTGTGCAGCTTTAGGAGAGACCCCATGTCTGATAAGCCCTCATGTATTAGATTAGCAGTGCAACCATGTACCCACGTATCTGACCTGATTTCTGAAGTCAATGCTGCTGTAAAATGTTATGTTCCAAAAATGTTCCCATCATATATAATTTTTTTTTTAAATACAGCTTTGACAGTATACACATACAGTGCATATTTTTTGCAGTTGGATTGACTGTGATGAAAATAATAATAATAATAATAATAATAATAATAATAATAATACAATTTATTTATAAATGCCTTTCTCAGCACTCAAGGGCACTTTACACAGATAAAACAACAGATAAATAATAATAATCTGCTCTCTCAACAAACTCAAAATAAGACCTTACACACAGGTCATTTATTTCCTCTTTAGTACCTCTATAACCATATATATTACTGTTGTAACTTGTTAACCCTTTGAAGCCTGGAGCGACATCACTTTTTTTGTGCTGCTTTAAGATGACATTCACAAGTATTCAAACCACTGAACCCTGAGAAAATTGGTGGGATTTCTTTAGAAAATATGAGGGAAAAAAAGCAACAAGCAATTTGTGTTCCACAAACTGCAAGACATTAGTGAATTTAGAAAATTATTTTGAAAAAGCTAGGGAAATATGTCTTGAGAAAAAAAAAAAGCTAGAAAAAACTATATTTACCATTATCATAATTACATATTTAGAATTATTTTACCGAATGATTATACATTTTTAAGCACCTTTTCCAGCTCATTTCCTGTTGATGGTGGTTTTTAACTTTATCTTTCTATTTTCTTTTCTTTTTTCTTTTTCTAATTTTCAAGTAATTTTATTGTACTTTTTTACTCATTTATCTTATATTCTATTTTTTCGGTCTTTCGGACTTCCCATGTTTTTTTTTTTTTTAAGTAATCAAGACAATTTGCTTAGGTTTCAAAGGGTTAAAGTGCATTTGGTGGTCAAAGAAAGCATAAGGCTCCATTTTAAAATGGTTGTGGATGTTGGGCAATGAAAAACAGGCCAAGAGCAATGATTCAGATGTGACGGTTATTTCAAAATTATTAGCAGTGCTCACCAAAAACGGTGTGATGACAAGCCTGCCAGCGAAAAAAATAAGGACAAAGACCAAAGTTATCTCACTGGGTAAACATGTGCCACAAATTAAAGTGCAAATTCAGGGTAAGTCAAGGCATGGAGAGAGTCCCAGGAGTTTCCAAAACACTGATAGACCTTCGAAATACATTTGGTTTTTGGATTTGTTATGACAATATAAAAGCATTTTATTAACGAACTAATGTAGGATAGGCAAATTTAAGCATTGTGCTTCTGTCTATACCTGTTCAGTCATTACCACCATATGTTATTTACTTTATGTGTGTGATGACTGAATAAAAATACTACTACTACCTACATTTTTGTCCAAAGCAGGCCAAATTTTTGGTTCAAATATAGACAAATGGGTCACCTCATCATCAGAAGACTATGTTGTGCTACAGTAAAGGCCCTGCTCTTCACGTAGAGAAGTGAATGAATGGGATATGCTCCTATGGGGTTATACGATTTGCTCAGCTCACTTTTTACAGCACAAAAAAGTTATTGTTGGAGATGACAGCGTGGCGTGACTTAGAAAAAATGTGCAGATGATTCTCTGACAGAAAAATATTTAGTCTTGATGCAGCAAGCAGGCAGAACACTTCAAGTACCACACCAGAGTTTTGTGTGTTTTAGCCCATTTACTGCAAGTCATGTATTCTTTACGCTACTGACAACCATTTTCCAGGGTATACAATACGTTTTTATTGATTTCCTACCCTCAAGGCAGTGCCTGAAGACTGTCTGAAATTCAGTTAGTACAGTATGGAAATTACCATACAGTTTTTACAGTGGACATGAAGTCAGCTTTATTTTGTTTGACAAAATTTTGACAGAATTATCACACAGTAGTCTGCAGCCGTGAGCAGCAACTGTGTGGAAAACTTATCCGCACTGATAGGTTAAAATATTACTGGGAAACCTCGAACCTAAGGACAACCAAGTTCACATTTCATGAGGTTTACTTTTTACTTGTCTCTTTAACTTTACTTTGGAAAAAAAAGCATTGACAAGGGTTTCCAAGTAGTACTTTTTTTTTTAGGTCAACTCTGTAATTATCAGATATCTAAGCTTTCTGAATGTGCCAATAGGCCTACTCTTCCAAACAGTCCTTGCTTGCAGCTGTGATATCACAAAAAAGCCAACAAATGTCTGCTTTGATAGATTACCTATCTCAAGAAAGTCTGAAATCTCAGTGAGTTCATTGCGACACTGTAATATAGTGAGAGCAATCTCAAAAATATGTACTATGCTTCAGAAAATAGTATTCTGCAAAGAACTATGTTTTTGCAGTAAATTGTCTGAAACATACAAAAACACTGATCAATTAGTAAAGCTGAGAAAAACGAGTCTTTTTGTCTACTCTTATGACAGGACACTATTTCAAACTACTAAAAGGCTATAGTATCTAACATATTCATGCCAGTAATGTGTGGGTTGATTTTGACAGATATTTTCCCAAACTCCTTGTTGGAATCTAAAACATATCTGGTTTGATCTAAACTAAATAGAGCTCAAGGAGGTATTACTCTCTAAACAGCATTTCCACCTGGTCTCTGTTGCTTGCGTTTGCACTTTGTCCAAGATCACTCACCACGCGGAATTGGACCAGATGCAGATAAAACTGCTGACTGAGACGGTTGGCCTTTCCAACGAAGAGGGTGAAAATAAACAATGATGAGAGACAGAGTGGAACAAGCATAGAGAGAGGGAGAGAGAGAGTGCGTGTGTGTGTGTGTGTGTGTGTGTGTGTGTGTGTGTGTGTGTGTAGTGTCAAAGGAGCAATAACCTACAGTGTGAGGCAGTCTGATCCGGTCTGAACTTTCTGAGGGATGGGATGCTCATTAAGGTCACACTGAGCCCTGTACACAACACACACACACACACACACACACACACACTGGGATCTCCCTGTAAAATGATGCTGCAAACTCCAGATGAGGCTGGACCTTGATAAAAGAGTAAAACCACACTGAATTACACAGAACAGAAAACAGTTTCTGCACAACTCTCTCTCAAGTAAAACTGTTGATATATTTACACCAAAGTAGGGATGTTAGAAAATATTGCAATGTTAGGTTTTCTGATACTGTATTGATTCTCACTTAATAACTTACACGCAAAGATTTGGGGGCAGTGATTCATTTTGTGTTGTTTAAACCCCCCTGGCTGCTAGATAGCAGTGTTTCAATCTATCTTCAGCCATCTGACATAAGCCGTAAACTATCTTCCACTCTAATGTAACAACATAATAAACACAAAGAACACAGGCCGATGAAACAGGCAAAGCAACAAAGGGCCAACCACTAAATCCGAAAATCAGATGAAAATGATTGCAATATTGCCGTGCTTACAGTACTGCAATATAATCTTAACCACTGTATCACGACACCTATTGTATCATCAGGTTCTTGTCAATACTTAGCCCTTCACTGTATATACAATAAACAGCCCTACACTGAAGATGTATATATACTTATGAATTGTAATCTTGTGTGTAGATTTTCATGTCCCATATCTCTTCAGTCGCACACATTAAACAACACATGGGAGAAGTTAAAGCTTTCTGCCAGAGAGACCTTTCTGGAAGAAAAGTTTTCATTTGAACCCAAACCATGATTATTTTCCCTAAAACTTGAGGGCTAACTGACTCAAAGCCATGAAGGAAAACTTTTTCCCAACAGCCATTAAACATGGAATAACAGCAAAGCCATTTAACAAAAGTGTAAAATTCAGCTCAATAATAGCAGACAAAAATGCTGTTTTTTGCTAGTCACACAGTGTTAGCTTAAGCAGTTTGACGGTGGATAAATTAGCGACTAGCGGCTAGCGAAGTTTAGCTCAACAATTTACATGTAAGGTATTATTTAAACTTTTTTTCCATCTTACTCACTGCTGATTAAAGTCACTGCAGCTCCTGACAGGACAACACGGTTCAATTTCAACCTGTTTTTTCGAGGCTAACACTGTTCAAACAGGGTAGCTAATCTTGTTGTAGCAAGAGCTCAAGAAGTTAGCTTCAGATGTGTCCGGGCAGGTACGTCATCCTTAATACCATAACGTCATTATTTACAAACCACACGTGCTCTGTCTGTTGGCCCTTATTTTCTCTGAAATCCATTTTTTCCCACAAACTGCTGATTTATTCCTTAGTTAAGACCGCCATCCCCACCATCTTTTTCAAGCTTGTTCCTGGCTGCTGTTTGACCGTGGCACAGACTTTCAAAATAAAAGCATGCCCTAAAAATGATGATATGGACTGATGCTTATAACAATCAATTTGCATCATTTATGACTTAATCTACATAATGATCCAAATCAATGGAACGTTACACCTCTGTTTTTTACTATGGTAAAAATTGACAAAACAATGCTGAAAGTGCATGTCCAGCAAATGTCCACTTTGAATATATCTGTCCAGGTTAAATCCAAGTTGCATTGCTGCTTTAAATTTTTCAAAGTGGATTTGTTTGTTTGTTTGTTTGTTTGGTCTTTTTATTATTGTGATGGGGGAAAATGCACATTCACTGTACAGACGTTTTTCCCTCCCTTTCCCCCTTTATCCCACATCACGAACACCTGAACACAATAGCTAGAAAGTTAAGAAATAGTACATAAATACATATGCACGTGCACACACACACACATATGCATTCACATAGTACACACTACAAATTAATTACATATGCATTAAGACTTTCAAAGTGAGTTAAAAAATGCTGCCAAGCATCAAAATTTTTCTGAGTTGACCCCTTTATCATATATCAAATCTTCTCTAGTTGCAGATAGTATGTGACCTCTCTCACCCGATGTCCAAGTACAGGTGGCCGTGGTTCTTTCCATTTTAGTAATATTCTTCTAGCTAAAAGAGCACAGAGAGCTATCATGCTAGCTTGTAGCTTAAGCTGATATTTGTTGGAGTCACTCCAAACAGGGACATAAATGGACATGGCTCTAATGAAGTGTTGCAAATTTTTGACAGGGTATTAAGGAATTTTTCAAAGTTAAAAGAAAAATAAAAGCTTGCTGACTAAAGCAGTTCGCATTTTGTGTGATTGCAACTAAGTCACATTTGGCTTAAAACCATACAGTGGAGGAAGAAAGAAAGCAACCTGCTGCTTCACGTGCCAACAGACTGTGGAAAATGTCTCTAAGGTCTGTTCTGATTATGTGGAGAAATAAATGGCCTACAGCTTTAAATATAAAACTCTAAAGATACATGGTACCTCATTTTAAACATCTTAATGTATAACATATTATTCTTGACGGTGCAGGTTAAATGTTCTAAACTACGGCCACAATGACAGATATCCTGGTGTCACCTCCAAACGCACTGCTGGACAGCAAAGCAGCCACTGCAGCGATACTTACCAAGACTCACCAGACTTTGGGGAGGAATTGTCTTGTCAATCAAACCAGCTCTGACCTGGTAATTACTGTCATGAACTGGTGAAAAATAATCGTCTATGAATAAAAAGGTTTGCAGCCAAAGTCACTGTGAATGGAGCCTTCACAGGAAATGTGAAATGTGATTAATTTTGAATAAAACCTGACACCAACGCACACAGTCGAAGATAAGTGGGGAGATGCATTTTTACAGTTCATAACTTGAACGGTGAGCATGGTCACTTGTAACTGGGACAACAGTATCAATAATGCACACCAACAAGCCATGTTCCCTATTTCCCTGTCTAGATTTCTCACAGTGTTATGGATCTGAGCTGCCTGAGGTCACACACAGGGAAGAATGAGAAGAAATATATCATTCTGCTCTGATTTGGTAACCTGAGCACTAACCGGTTGTAATGATGTTATAATACTGTGCCTGCAGGGCAGGGCTGAGCCGAGTCCCTCCCAGAGACTGAGACATAATAATCAAGTGTAAACAGATACTAGACGGCGTTTAACACATCTCAGAACGAACTACACAAAGTTTTAGCTTCACAGTGGCAGAACTTCTCTGTTTCCCAGTAGAGTCAAATTTTGGAAACTTCTGCTGATTCTGCCTTTAAATGGATGACAATGGCAACAAGGCTGCTAATAAAACCAGATATCAAAGACCATGTGGTTTAGGGTGGAATTCAGCTGTAATCCTAGACAAGAGACATGTCACAAAGTACTGAATTTTCTTTTTAAAGCAGCTTCAGTAGTGGTTGAATGTAAACAAACCATCTGCAGTGGAAACTCATTCATAGCCATGCCATGTGCCACAACAGGGCTGCAGTCTCAAGTTTCAATCAACGAAATCCAAACCAGCATCTTCCCTAGTAGCAACTGAATACATGCAAATACACGTCAGGCACAAATTGCAGACTCTTTCAGTCTGAAACTGAAGAGGGAGGAGAAGCTCAACAGAGTGAAGCATTGGTTTGGTAAAACGCCACCAAACACGCCAGGGCTTCCTGCAACCCATGAATCATTTTAAGGGCATCCATCACTTCTTCAAAGGTAAAAAAGGAAAATCATGGACTGAACTGATCAAATTTGAGTTTTGACAGATAAAATGAGCTGGAAAAGACAGAATCTGGCATTTAAAGACGAAAGTGGATTTTTTTCAAACTCATCCAAATGGCTTTGATGCGTTCAATAACTCAGCTTTTTATGCTTTTGATTACATAATAATGCCTCCAGGATTTCATAATGTATCAAGGACAGAAAAGCCCTTTAGTATCTGCAGTAAGACGCCACAAAGGCAGCTCACTGCATTAAACAGCTGCCAGGTGAGAAGCAAATTATAAAGTCAAAGTCTACAGAAGGTCTCAAAGAAAGCATCCTGCTGAATCAGAGCAGTTGTATTTCCAGAATAGAAGTCTTGCTTCTGTTTTTTGTTCTGTTTCTGTCTATTGTTGCTTTGGGGTTTTTTCCAGTGTGTTCTGGTGACATACGTTTTTGGACAGTTTCTGTTTACATGACACAAGTTCTCTTGAAATATGTTATTCTAGATAACAAGCGGGGTCAGGTTTCCTTTTTGTGAGTTTGTGTAAATAAAAAAAAATCTGTACAAATTGTGATTAAGATAAGATTATGGAAACTATATTTTGCACAAACATCTCTGTACAAATTAAACATCAATAAAAAATAAAATAAAATAAAATAAAATAAAATGAGAGATAAACTTGAAACAGCCATTCAGGACTTGGTCAGAAAACAGATATATCTCCAAAAAACACATCATATTATAGGAAGTCTTTTGCTGTGTGCCAGAACTGTTTGGGTCTTTTGTACAGTGCTGAAAGGCTAACATTGGTCGAAGGTGCCTCGCGTTACTGTGAGAAAGGTCGCCTAAGGTCAGACAAGGTCATCCATCTGCTTTAACCAAAGAGCGAGAATGCATTTTCCCGACGTTATGTGGTTCCAGTAAACAACGCTTGTTCTTGAGTTTTTAGTTTGTTCAAAAACCACTGCAGGCTCTATTAACTTTTAAATGCATGACAACACTGTAACTTATCAAACTGAAACTAAAAATGTTTTAAAAGTGTATATTTATAACTGTGATGACAAGTATATTTACCACTGCAGGTTCTTTGAGTGAAGGGGTGTGGTGCATGCATATGACTAATTAGAGTTTAATGACGCTGACTTCTTCAACTCCATCAAAGTGAATACAGTCATAATGCAGCTAAAAGAATGACTCAGCTGTTTAATGCATGCAAAGAAAATCACTGTGCTGCTTCCCAGTATGTGGTGAACACAGCACCAGTCCGCACTGGTTGATGATACATTCTGGAGTTCTCCTAATTAAAGAGCAGCGCTAAAAGTGTTAAACAAAAATACAAAATACAATTACAAATGTGTTCATCCTGAGTATCTAAAAAAGAGGGCAAGAAATCCTTTGACAAAATATAGGTGGTGACTTGAAACAAGAAGTGCATCAAAGTCCGACTGCAGTTTTATTTGCTTCCTCTGCTTCATGTCAGTAATTAATCTGTCTTTTATGAACTATAACAGCATCCTGAGCACAGGAATGGAAAAGCTGGATTTCAGTCAGAAGTAAATGCTCCTGTATGATGATAAGAAAAGCAGAGTAAAAAAACAACATAAATCTAATCAGACAGACACACTGGGCAGACGGCATTACACATTGGAACATTGGCTGCTAACATACATTTCCTGGTATTAGAGACATTTATTTCTCTTTGTGGAATTTTCTAAAGTAGCCAAAACTGTTAATTTAAGCACAATCAAAGCGTGTATTACAAATCTAAAAGGCTTTATTCACAGTTGCTCTCTGAAAGCTCGGGTTGGATGGTCCACCCATAGACTAAACCACTGGGATATTATTAGTTATAAGCGTGTTCTTAGACTATTCTAATCTATGGATCAACGTCATACACTTCTTTCTGCTAACCGCCCCTTAAGTCTGTACTGTAATGGGAAAAACAGCAATTAAGTGTGCTGCTTCCTCGGCTCATTATCACTTGCAAAATTATCTAAATCTTTAGATGCTGGTCTCAATGGACACATTTAATTTTTATCTAAATGACTTGAAAAGGGGCACATCTGGCACATCTTTAAAGATTTTTCTTAATATATCTTATATAAAATAAAAAAAGGTTATACTGAGGTGCTGATCACTGGCAGAACCATAATAATTCATCTACTTTATATATCTTACAACACCATCCTGTAATTTGTAATTGTTACATGTCTGATTGCATCACTCCTTAATTAAATAATGGTTAAAAAAATAAATTAATTAAAAATCCATACATATTTTGGAAGAGTAAATCCATCTTGCTGTACATCACAGAAAAAATAAAAATAAAAAATAAAATATTCCTGTGATTATACCACATTATCTTTGTGATGGACAGTTTTCAGATTTTGAACACAAGCAGCCCATTTCAGTCAGATCATCAGAAAATAAAGCTGGTGAATGAGTTTTTAAGGGCATGTTTTACGGCCTATATTGTCAATCATGTATTCAGTTTTATTAATGTTATTGTGTCAGCATAGTACAGTGTAGTATGTATAATATGCTGTAAAAACAGTATTCATGAATGAAAATAACCTCAAGTTCAGGAGGATACTATTCTGACGCTCCCGTCACTGCATGATTCCACAGTGAGAAATGCACTGACTCAGCCCCGCCATGTGCCAGAAAAAAGACAACTAATTCAAACCAGCTAATTTTGACTTTGTTTCCAGTCAGTTGCCTCATGTCTCTCTAGAGAAACACAACAGCTGACAAGCCTTATAAAAGCTTTGACTCAGTTCTTGTTCTGTCTAGTTTTTCCCACATGGTCTGGTGCCAAAAATATACGCGTACAACTTGATATTTATGGATGTTCATATAAGATGTTCATCTGAACACCTTATAACAGTCCTTGGATAAATAAATGTCCTTTTTTTTTTAGAGCTGGTACAGTGTGTCCTTGAGGAAGCAAGGTTACAACAATAGCGATCTAGAGGCCAAACCAACAGCATCTGACGACATAAAGACAAATGAGGTTTCCACTAGACAGATAAAGAGGGCCGACACTGACTCAGAGGCCCAGCGCTGGCTGGCATGTGACGATGGGAAGCTATCAGAGCAGATAAACGGAGCACAGCTGTAGGAGCCTGACCTTGCTCCCTGATCACAATGAGGCAAGTCATACATGCAAATAAGCAGCTATGATATTACACTGCTTCATTCATGATCTAAGAACAAGGAAAACAAACCACACAAACATTAAAAACGTCACATGCAGCAGTACTTGTTGACACAGATACGAGCATTCATGACAGTTAATTTATTCTTTACTTTATACCTCTTTGAAGTAAAAGAGAAGTGGCTTGTTCAGACATTTAGTTGGAAATAATGATCTAATAACAGCTGAGCAAGACAGTTTTGTTAAACGCCCTAAAGCTTTTTAAGACAACAATGTTCAGCAAAGATGCCAAAGATATTTTATCAACTCTGATCAAACCATTCCACCTGCTGGAATGCAGACTTCACTCTAACTAGTCCGACGCACTCGCTCACCTGCTCAACGTCGAGTCAACACAAACCCAGAACAGCTGCAGATACAGCTGTGTTTAATAAGCCAAAGCAACCATCCAATGGTTGGTGAACCATTTAACTCCAAACCACAAATTTCAACTTCATGTTGGCGCTAGATGAAAATCAGTGGATCAACAAAGTCATGAGGACTCTCCTTCTGGTCACCACAAATACCAAATATCATTGCAATCCATTCAAAATTTAATAAGACATTTCAGTTTGAACCAAAGTTATGGAGCAGCTAAGGCTGGGTATCAATGAAAATATTGCATCATCAGTACCAACACCAGTATATCCTCAAATTGATACCAATACCAGTAGAGAACTTCAAGTAATACCTTTCTTTTCCCTACGTCATTTAAAAGCCATTATACAAATGGAAGCATTCAGTTGTGTAAAATGCCACCAGATGCCACACTTTATGATGTTTTGGTGACATCTTGGTACGCTGAACTGCCAACTCCGTCAAATAAACCGTGCTTCACTTCACCACAACAGAGACTGTATAGGATCTAGCTGCTGGGGTCAATGACACATCGCATTGAATCAAAGAACACTTATAGTGATTGGCTGCAAGAAAAACACTTTTTTTCTAGATCTAGACACAAGAAAGATTAGATGCATGCACCGTTTAACTGGAGAACAGTTAGTAACAAGTTTTGACACGACTTGTTACTAAGTTATTTTGATTGACTTGATAGCTTAAATCTATTGAGTGCTGATACTGCCATCTACAGAACCATGGCTAAAAATGTGACTGCTGTCATTACATTTTACCCGATGTGCCATTATACACCCCATGACACCCCATGATAACTTCACAAAATATATCAGCTGTGTAATTATTGAAATGTCAACTAAACTTTGAGAAAATGTATCCCACAGTGCTCTGACCTTTGGGAATGACCTTTGGTGAATTAGCTGAAGTAGCTGCATCCCCTCTCTGTCATTCACAATGAAAACATGAGGCCACAGAACCAGAACTACAGCAGTGTAAGTCGATGAGTCGAGCAAACGATGCTATAAAGGTGTTCTTGCTGTTAGTGATTTTTAAAGTAAGACTGAGGTATACATTTAGAGCTGCGGTGTGTAGTTACTCTCTTCTCTTGGCCACAGGAGGGATAGCACACAAAGCTCAGGAGACACAGAAAACAAACTGAGTCTGAGAGTGGGTGCTCCTCACCTCAATATCATGTTTCACAATTTACAAGAATAAAAGAGGCCTTGGTGTCACTGCTGGGCAATGTGCTTTTATTGTGACGACCCCCAAAGGACATTTGGTTTCTGTGGAAATAACACTTAGCCATTCTTTATATTTAATAATTTTGGATTAAAAAAAACAATAAAAAAAAACAGAAAAACTTGCCTTACGTCGCCAATGTTTTATTTGGCATAGCTAACAGCTACTGTACAACAATAAACAAAGACAAAATGACTCCAGCTTTTGTTCAGTCATGTGTTAAGAGGAATTGTGCATGAAGATGCTGCACTTTAATATCTAATTTAAGATGTCAGTAAATCAAATCAACAGTAAAATGTTCCACATAGAAGGCAGATACATGGCTCCATGCCCGAGTCATCTTACATAAGATATGTTGGCCAATTAAGAAGATGAGGTAAGTGACGGATCAAGACATTGTTGGAGTGTGGCATCCATTTCCACTCTATAAAACTACAAAAGGTTTTTGGAGTTGCATAAATATATTCATCACTGGATCTGTTCAACAAAATCTAAAGCAGGAGAAAGTAAGGCACCACATCTGCTTGCAATAATTCAAAGATTAACAATAAAAATAATGGAAATGTTGCATTTCCATTGAAGATCAAAAAAGCAAGAGTCGCACAGAAATAAAACCCAGATTTGACTCAAGTACAGACTCATACAAAGTGAAAAGCTCACAAACTTGAGGCTCAACGACAACTTGAATTTACAGTGTGAAATTTATATGCTCCTCTCATCCAGAATGTTTTTACAACAAGTGCAACAGTAGAAGTAGTCAACACTCATGAGGTCCATCATCACAAACAGCAAAGCATTGAAATCATAGTTGCAGCTCTGGAACAAAGGCGTATGGAAGTGATCGAGAGGAGTGTGTGTGTACTGAACCACAGCGACAAGCCTAACGAGTTCCCCAGGTCCACAGAATGGGTGTTCGTCCTGTTTTCGCAGAGAGGGCTTGAATTCCTGAGCAAATCTCTACAGCAGTGATTGGTCTGAAAATGGAGCGCCAGCTTTGAAATGAAGGGAGATGGGGGTTACTCAGTACGCACCTCCCTGTTGGAGAAACTAATGCAAACCATCTGCTGTCATACCGACTTGCTATTCAGCATCTGGCAGAGAGGGAACCAGTGAGCGATGCTGGTGTCTGCTACTCCAGACTGTTGGGATGACAATCTGACTATTTTATCTCTTTTACTCTCTACATGGACTGATACTTTCATTAAGTTATCCTCTTTGGAAATTCCTGTAAAGACAAAATCACAGTAGATTTTTTTTTTCATTATGAATAAATCTTCAAGGCCATTTTTGAAACTTCCTTCCTGTTTTAAGGTTTAGATGTTAAAGGTATAGTTCACCCGAAAATCAAAAATACATATTTTTCTTCTTAAGTGTGGTGCTATTTATCAGTCTAGATTGTTTTGGTGTGAGTTGCCAAGTGTGTTGGAGATATCAGCCGAAGAGATGTCTGCATTCTCTTGAATATAATGGAACTAGATGGCACTCTGCTTGGGGGGTTCAAAGCACCAAAAATAATGAATTGGACAGCAATGTTTATTTCCAGAAATCATGATCCCCTTACTCAAGAAAATCCATAGACCTTGTTATGAGCAGTTTCATGTAGGAACTATTTTCTTTCTACTGAACTACACGCACCAACCGTAACATTCCACAGAAGGAAGCGTGCATCTACTCATAGACAAGAGGCCTGTGCTCGTGACCAGATTAAACTTTAAAGGTGTCCTCCTCGGCTGAGTTGCAACTTTAGCAAGCTCAGTTGTGCTTGGTGAGCTCGCAGTAGAAGCATGCTTCACTCAGCATTGTGATGCCGTTGGCAATTTTAGTTTGATAGAAAGAAAATAATTCCTACATAAAACTGCTCACAACAAATTCTGTCAATTATCTTAAGTAACCAGGTCATGATTTCTAAAAAGAGACATTGCTGTTGAGTTTTTCAAATGTATGTTTTTGGCGCTTTGAGCACCACAAACCGAGTGCCATCTCGTTCCACTACATTGGAGAGAAGACAGACATCTCTATGGATGATTGATAAATAGAACTACAGGAAAGAGGAAAAAAATGTGTTTTTTTTTATTTGGGAGTGAAGTTCCCCTTAAGGCCATTCCTCTAAACAATTATATTCATGACCTTGTCATAGCTTGAGAGTATTACATGTCACATCACAAAAATAGCTCTTGTTCATTCTTTCTAAAATCAAGGCAAACACCTAACTGCAGCAGAGTGTATACAACTCCACAGAAGCAGTATTAAAGCAGGAATGTTGCAGGAATATATAACATCCTGACTCAAGTGCAAACAATCTATTATGCTGACTGCATATTACGTAAGCTTGGTCCTTTGGGTTTGTCTCTGAGCAACCCGACCTACAGGTTGAATACAACACTTCACAGAGCTCCAACAGATTTCAGTCCTACCTGTTTTAAATAGACATTGTTTGTGTATGTAAACAAAACAACAGGTCTGAAGCTTGTATGATGTATGAAACATTCCTTACAGAGACAAGCCGCTCAAGTTTGCTTGTTCTGTTGACATAAAGGTTTTTTGTTTCTTTATACCAATGAGGGCAAATTTAAAAGAAACTTCTATGTTGTGCCTTGAGGGAAAATACAACACCTTCAGTTAAAAGTGATGTCTCCAACTACAGGGTTGCAGGTATATTACCAAAGACACATACAAATGCGCTAAAGAGCTGCATCTCAGCTGTATTATTATATTCAACAGCCAAAGTGGAAATTCAGCTACAGAAAACTGCGGCTTGAGGTATTGTTCCCAAAACACAACAACAAGGCCACACGACCTCCTCTGCTAACTTAGCTCTAGGCGTGTCTGCTGCAGGGACGGCATTCAGTAACCAGGAAAAACCTGTCTCTATGTAATGCACACACACACACACACACACTCCACCTGACACATGCTGCTTGTCTGCCTCATCTTCCAAGACTAACCAGTTTTAAAGAAAGGGCTGCACCTGATGCATCTAAGTTATGTTTTAAGTGACATAACATCTCTGTGGGTGTCACTCAGGCAAGTCAAATTCAACAGCAGGGTCAGTGCTGTATAATTACTTTCACTCCAGACCATAAAAAGTGTTTGACTGTCAGAGTTAGGATGAAGACTGGAAAGGAGAGGCAGACTGAGAGAATTGATTATGGATTTATGATAAAAATGGGCAGAATAATGCTAAACATGTAACTTAATTAATACATGAAATACCAACCATATCACCATAAAGACGGATTTTCTCATAATAATACAACAATCAAGCAATCTGTCAAGTAAAGTCACAGAAACTGGAGTTTTGAATTTGGGTCATGGAAAAAAAAGTGTGAAAATATAACTTTAACAGAGCTGATACTGTTTAAAATATATAATATCAATTACACTTGTATGTTTACACAAAAGAAGCATCAGTGTCGCTGTGTTAATATTTGGATTATATTGGCTGTAATAAGTAAATCGTGTCATCATAACTCAGCTAGTGTAAATATCACTCACCATCCTCTGCCTTCAGTACAACAGCCTCAGTCTTCACTGTCCTATTCCCCGAGATCCAGTTTTTTGCGAACTTCACTGAAGTTCACACTGTTTTTAAAAGTAAACTTGTTAAAAAACAAAAAAACGAAACTAAAACCAGAGAACAAAATCCAAGTTTACAGAAGATATTCCCGATAAACTCCAGAAAGCGTGGCTGCATGGGTCCTCAGCGGTGTCCTCCGTCCATTGTGCAGACAGACCTGAGTCCTACACTGACAGCAGCCGAGCACTGCTCAAACACACAGCTACACGGTAATTTACGGAGGGAGAAGTGCCCTCAAAAGTCGGCTCTAAAACATAACACAGGAAACGGAGCCAGAAGGTCCAATCAAAGGGCGCTGCACGCGGAATATGCTTAAATATTCATTAGGTACTGGGAGAGAAACAACTGAGCATGCGCAACTTCGGACTGAAATACAACCTGAGCTCTCTTTTCACTCTGCTGTCGACTCCAGCACATCCTAAAGGACCTAAATGTAGGTTAAAACAGAGGAGGATGAAGCACCTGAAAGCCACTCTAGACTTAATTCAAAGACATCTTACCAGAAAATGACTTTGGTCAAAGTTAAAGTCACCTATTAGAATATTTGCTAGGCTTAGTAGCCTTTCTGATATTTAATGCACTTACATTAAATGTACATATCGAATTTGATTTTATTATTTATTATTAACTTAAGCAGCCAATTTAAAGTAAAAGTACAAGCAAATGCTGGTAATGAAAAACCAAGCAGACTTTGGGGAATTAAGATGTTTATTTCTTCATAACATATAGGCTACGCCACCTTAAAAATGGAGCTTACATTACACCAAAAATCCAGTTTTTCCTTCCCTCCTGTTTCTTCATTCGTCCCTTCCTTCCCTATTTTGTAGTAGGCCAAAATAATAAAGTTACTTAGGGGAAATATATTGAAGTAAAAATAGGCTATGCGTTTTATGTAATGTGGTGGAGTACAAGTGAAAGTTGACAGAAATATAAAACCCCTGGTACTCCCAAAAGATACTTAAGTAGCCCACTGTAACCAAGTATTATTACTCAGTTATATTACACTGATGATAAAATCAGTAAAAGCTATTTCTTTTAATAATTTTTGCTGTTTTCATGCCTTTCTCTCTGGGTTGTGCATGGCAACCACCAACATTTATCAAAGTTATTGCACACTTCCCTTTTATATGAGCTTTAAAATTTATGTTACCAATTAGGCTTTTTTTTAGCTTTGTCAGGTTAAGAAGTGACCAACAAGAGAAAGAACAAAATGTTGGAGGGCATTTTTCTTTTTACATGCAGCTTGTGCTAAAATCATTTGAACTTAAGACAAAGACAGGAGATCTCAGTTACCCACTGTCTCAGTATCATAGGTATATATCATTTCATGTCCTTTAACAGTGATTATCTCCTATCTGACTTTAAATGATTTAGCCTATTGGTAACATACTTTATTTGATTAAAAAGGGTAGTATCCAAATTTTGGACAGTAGTGCAGTCCCACTCCCTCCTGAGACAAATAAAAATGAAACTTAAAGGCCTTCTCAAATGAGCCTCTTTTGAAGTGTGGGTGGCACTGGTATCCGCTTCTCACAACCAGTCTCCAGGCAGACTGAGGCTCGCCTTGAAATGATGTTGGGTGGTGAGGCGGCTCTCTGGGTGTAACCTGTCTAACAGGCTGCCTCTGTAAGCAGTCGACTGTGTGTGTGTGTGTGTGTGTGTGTGTGTGTGTGTGTGTGTGTGTGCTGTAGTCATACCTCAGCCTTATTTGAAATATATTTTTACATCTAAAACAAATATTAAAAACAAAGTGGATTTTGTGAATTTAAGTGTTCACATGTATTAAACATCACAGCTCAGTGTTTGTCATGTGAACTTGAATAAAAACAGCGTTTTTCACTTGTATTGACAGATGGTAGCAGATGTGGCGAGTAATGTGAGCAAACAAAGACAGCTGCCATGATGTATGAATAACAGATAAATAAGGAATGAATCAAGATATGTGGTGATGCCGTTGGTGCGATGTTTTGTCACCACCCAGTGGACAATGTAGAGCAAGGCGGAAAATATTAAATCACTAAAATATTAATGATTTAGATGTGTGATCACAACAGAGCAGAAACCCGGAGCATTATTTAAAAAAAAATCAACAGTCTTTGTAATCATTCACATTTTTCAGATACTTCTGTTCATCGCCAAGCATGCTGGCATGCTTTTTGCATTTTTGTCTCTATGCCAGCCACTTTGTCCTCCACCAGGCCATCAAGTTGCTGAGGGAGAGCCTGCCATCTAACCTGAGCAGACTACTGGTATTTTAAGACTATTTTACCCCGGTCGGCCTAGAGCACTGTGCCTGTGTCCTGCTGGGACTACTTTTCTATCTGTTACCTTACTGTACACAAAAGAAACTGTAGAAATTTGTATGAAGTAAAGATGGTACTCAGTCATGTTCGGGGTATTACCTCAAGCATTGTATCTTATTGGTCAAATTTGACATAAGAGGCTACACAGTGTGAGAATGAACGTATCGCTGACTGAGAGTAACGGAATAATACCGTTTTCCAATAGCTTGCGTCTGATTTAGTGTACAACCCAAAGGCTCCAGTAATCAACCATTAGTGCCATCTAGTGCATAGAAACTGCCAAGGTAAATGTAAACTACTAACTACTATTAACTTGATAATTTAATGTAACCTTCGTTTGAAATCGCTTTATTATGCCTGTAACCTACGTGTGGCCTATATTTTCTTGTTTGACTCAAAGATGTTTTCCTTAGTTTGCCACGTATAAAATTGTAGTTTTATGTCGGCAATCAAAATGATAGTGTTGTTACTGTAATTTTTTTAGTCCCAATACGTTTCTATACCTGTATTTTGTTAAAGTTAAAAAATGACTGAATCATTCATCGACGGTTATCGAAGCACACGCCTACTAATATTCAAAAATCCAAATTTCTCCAAGAATGACCAGTATTAATTTAATTTACTCATTATTCCGGCTAAATTTTTTTCTTTTTAAACTGCCCTCATATACCATTTTTTAATAATCAGATCAAGATAAAAATCTTAAAACAATATCAAACTGAAAAAAATTCAATATGTAATGAAAGTCTAAACAAAACTATCACTTTATGAAAATCGTATAGCTTCATTACATAACTAATTAGGCAGACCCCTGTGCATGTTCATGTTTGTGCCTATTTTATTTTATTTTGTTATGGTATTTTTTTTTATCTGTCTGTCTGGTTCGTACCCACTTGTCACATCCTTTTAATTTGTAAAATTTCGTATTGACCACTTAATGTACGGTTTTCAAAACTGTTAACAAATGAGTTAATAGAAAAAAAACCTTTTTAATGTGACATTAGTTTGAAATTGCTCTTTTGTGCCTGTACTGATGTGAGGCCTGCATTTAAGATAGTTTCCTTGGTTTCATACATATAAAACTGTAGGTTTTAGTCGGCATCAGTCCAATTAAATACATGATTACGGCGTTGTTATTGTAATTTTGTTGTTTCGACTAGTTTCTGCACCAGTAATATGTTAAATAAAGTTACTCATAAAAAAAAATCACTAACAGACCCTGACCGCTCACGCCCGTGGCCTCTAATCCGGTCATCTCATGGGAGTTGTAGTCCATGGGTGGTGTACTTTATGAACGCTAACAAAACAATCACTGTTTTATATTTCAAATAACAAGGTTATCGATATGTTCGATAACGTACAGCAGTATGTGTCAATTCGGCGTATAATATGTGCAGAGTACTCCGGTGTCATGCGTGAACTTGTTAGCAGGGTTGATGAAAGAAAGTCTCGGTGCAAAAATATAGCTGAGCAGCTGAGCCCGGAAGTAGGGCTGGACCTCAGCTCTTTATAAACATGGCCGTTGAGCCCTTTTCAGCATCAGGTACTGCGTTGGCTGAATTAGTTAGACAATCAGGAAGTCACTGAGGGTAACTAACACAGTAACAGGTGGAAAGAAAATGTAGGCACACAACGGGCGACTCTTAATTTTTTAGTTGTTTTATGTCTACGTGGAGACGGCGTTTATAAACTTCATGTAGTAGTTTATGCTAGCAAGCTAACCGAGCTAACGCCGACGTCTCAGCGTTAACTTGTGTCAACTTTTTTCAACCAGCTAGCTTAATCTGCTACTCGACTGCTTATCGACATGGAGGAGTGCCGTCGCTCGCCCAGACTGTCTTGATGAATATTTTACACACGGACGTGTCGGGTCTACTCAGCTAAGGGCTGTCCTAAACTTTATTGAAGGCTCCTTTTGGGTTGTTTTTTTCCACTGGCAACAGCCAAGCGCCCGTTTATGAACATCGAAGAGAGGGCGGACATAAACAATGTTTTCTGTCAAACCCATGAAACCCACCTTCAAGTGTTATCTTCCTCCTGTGCAGGTATGTGTTTGCTTATGGCTGATAACAGCAAAGTCAACTTTTCACGGTGTATAGTCATGATACAGTGTTAAATAATTTGAATTAATTTAGACTGAAGTTGTCTTGACTGTTGTGTGGCGGAAGGAAAGTTGATATTTGATGTTTGGTCGAGATTAACCCTTTGAAATCTGGATCGACATCCGGTCATTCAGATGCCTTTCACAAGCATTTAAAAAGCTGAAATGTCAGCAAATTGGTCTGATTTCTTACAAAAACACGAGGGAAAAGACATTCAGCAGTTTGGCAAGAAATGTGTCGCAAAATGCAAGACATTTGTAAAAGGTTAAAAAAAAAAAGGGGGGAGAGGGAATAATTAGATAATATGTTTTAAAAAATACGGGAAATTTTCAGAAAATTGTTAGTACAGTAAGAATATCTGTTTTATTTTATCATTTTGCACCTTTTTCCGGTTAATTTTCTTGTCATTTTTTTACTTATTTCTTGCTAATTTTTGGGTTAGTTTTTGGTTATTTCTTATTTCCTTTATCCATGTTTTGAACAAAATCAAGCGATTTTTTTTAAGGTTTCAAAGGGCTAAGAGAGGAGATTGCCCGAAATCGAGGTCAGTCTGTATGTGGCCTCATGACTTGCCACCAAATAAATAGAATAAAATGAAATAAAAATTCAGAAATGTTTTGCCAGATTTCTTATGGTCTGTGTCTGTAAAGTTACATCAAGTGAAATACCAGTGGTCAGAAGTAGCAAAAGTTTTCTCCCTACTCATATTTAATATGGAGAATTGAAACCTGTATGTAGAATCTAATTCTGTTTTGAAAAGGAGTGCAAGAGCCCAACTATAATTTGGCATCCAATGGGCTCCTATTTGCCTTGTCTTGCCTACAGGTGTGTGCACTTCTCTAGACAGCTGTTTGCTGACAGACGCAGGTGCACCAACCTAAACAAAATCAGTATTTATACTGGCAAGGTCAAGACTGGTGTTGAAAAGTGAATTGTGCAACATGTTTATATTTCCATTTGGTTTTTAAAAAGTAATACATCAATTCATGTATCCTAGTTTAGAGTGATCATCATATTGGCATACTAATTACTTAAAAATAGCAAAATGTAAATTAACATTACACTGATGACCCATATTTGTGTCCAGGTACATGCTTCCAAGATAGGATTAAATGCACAGCAAACACTGCATATTTATGAGGCATACCAATGATGCACTTAACCCGGATTTTGTTGTAATATATGGCCTTTACACTCTCTGAGGGTGGTGTACTTAATTTTGGGGTAGTTCCAATGCTTAACAAGATATGCTCTAACCATTTCATTTCATGCTTCATGTCCTTGTCTCTGGGTATGGTTTATTTTTACTGTGTACTCCAGCACAATGGATTTTGAATAAAACAATAACTTTTGAGGTTAATGTGTTTTTCGTTTTAATTTATGGATATTCAAACTTATACAGCTACATAGGTAGGAATGAGCTGTGTAGAAACTGTAGACCTTTTTACAAATCACCACAAGTGTAAAAGAACTTCTTGGCTTTTACCTCAAAGACTCTTTAAGTCAGCACTTTAACCCTGTAGTCATTCATTCACTGGATATCTGTGTACTGGAGTAGAGCCAACAATGAAAAACGTATAACTGTGTGATACAGTGACAGCCTGTAAGTGTTTGCACTCATGGGTTGTCACTGTATATGCAAGTGTGAGCAGTATTTGGGGATACATTATTAATAGCATTAGTTGACTGCTGTGTGTCTTTAGCTCCTTCTCGCTCTGTAAACAGCTTGCACCGGGCCTGTCATTGACTCACTGCATATTGCAACAGTTATGCAGCATTTATTCAACAAAACAAATCATAACAGCAGACAGGATGTTCAGTGTGGTCATATGACCGTGAATCTCTGCTTGTTGGGAATTTGCAAGTCCTATTATACAAGTTTCTTCTTTTTTAAAAATCAGTTTTACACTTAGAAGCATTTTATATTTCATGCTTTGTTTACAACACAGGGGCGCATTTGAGTAGTAAATTTCTAATCCCTCCACCTTACACATTATTGTCAGTATTCATTAACCATCTGATGAGTTAGTGGTTAACTAACCTTGGTGTTTATGTTTTTTCTATAGACTGATGTGAAGAAAACTATTGAACCACCTATTAAAAAGTTGGAGCCTAAGTTACTTCAAGGTAAGTTTATTTTATGCATTATCCAAAGAATAGATCACATAAAAGGTTAGCTAATGCTTGATACATAATTAGATTCAGTGTCAGACAGCATCACTGTAAGGGCTACAACTCAGTTACTATTATTATGTTTGACACAGCCCAAAGTAAGTTGCAGTACGAGGTAGAAAAGAGTGCAGATATATAGAATGCAAAGTGTAATTGTTTCTCAAAAATCAATACATTTGTCAATTGGCACCACCCTAATGTAAACCATTAGAGTGCAGGCACTATAACAGGCTGTTGTTGAATTGTTTTCTTTGCTTTTTTTTTTTCTCACAATGCAAGTGTATTCTCTCACAGGGATTTAGAAACATCACCCTGCCAGTGATATTTGCACAATCAACAGTTTAGTGCCCTTTGCAGCAAACTTCCTCTCCGTGTCTGTGGTGTCTCAACTTCTCAGTTGTAAAAAATCACCACTTTGCAGGAAATACCTGCTTTAAAACGTTTAAATATGGAGTTCTTAATTATCCCAAGCTGTGCCAATCAATGCACATTTACCATTCATGGCACTTAAGTCTGAAGTGTAGTTAAATTAACTGGAGATTTATTCTGGTTCAGGTTGGAGCAGTTGATCTGGGAGCCTCACGGGAGTGGCTCGACACACCCTTTGAAATGTGACGTTGTGTTTTTTGACGTAAATATATGGTTATGTCCTCTATAAAAGAGAGAGAACTCTTACAGTAGTTGTTTGTCAGTTTTACATCTTTTAAGGTTTAGCAGAGCCAAAAAAAGCTTCATCTGCAAACCTGCTGTGCTTCAGTGCCGTGTGTTTTGTTGAGGTTGAATTTTACATGAGAATTTTAATTGACTATAAATGCCTGGAAAAACAAACTTTCCATCCATTCCCAGGCAGCATTTACCACTTAAGGGTTGTCACTCCTTCAGCACGGTGATTTTGTAGCCCGACAGACGAACAAGTTTCATGACCAGCCTACTTGTTTTTAACTTACTGTGCATCTGCTCCATGCTGCTTTTAGGCAGTCCTTTGATGTTAGTGGGTCTGTAGGACTCCACCCTACTGCCCCAGCTCTCATCTTTTAAAAATCCCTGGGGCAACTTTTTATAGCGACATTAATCGTTTTCTGTACATGTTAAAAGATAAGGGTCATGTTGCTCATAAAAGAAATGAAATGAAGCCTTGTTTTTCTGAAGCTTAAGTAAAATCTATAATGTGGCTTGCATGTAGAAGAACTGAAGAACTGACTTTGTTTGTGTGGGATTTTTTGCCTGACAGAGACTCCCGAATAACGTAACTTCAGCTTTTTGACATAATTTTGCTTTTGGTTTTTGCGACGAAGCCTTTCTCAACCATCCTACTCTTACAGAAAAGCGTTACAAATGAGATGTGAATAAGTTACCACAGCTTCCAGCTTGGTTGCACACCTATAGAGATGGAAAGAAAATTCAGTGATGTGCCATACAGTGTCTGCTTTGCTTTTGGAGAATCACAAAATGTATCACTGGAGTTGTGACAGGATTATAATCCTTTGATTTGCACTGGGTAGACGGGCTCAAAAGTGATGTGTACAATTTTCTGTTAGCCGTAAGCATTTTAGGATTATCCAGTATTATTTAGGAAGCTTTTGAAGCGTTTCCATCATTCACTTTCCTGCCCACTGATATCTCTGTCAGACGAGTTGAACTTGTTTTTACCAATAACTGGTTTTGATGTTAATGTAAGCACATTGAGAAATGTCAACCTGGTGACATAACAGTTTTTTCGTTACAGTATTTATTGTTGTTCCTGGCAGATTGTCAGTATTCATTTTCAACAATATTGTCAAGACTAAACCCTTTTACATTTATCATGATTTTGGTTTATGAAACTCCTCAACTGTGGGGTCTACATGAAGGAACAACAGAAAAGACTCGGGAGCAAAACGCAGAGCAACTACTACAAAAAAAAGCATCAAAACTATGATTGAAACTTTAGATCACAACTGTTACAGCAAGTAAATGTAAAGTTCATGAAACAAAAACCTGGATATTCTGCTGGCTTTATTGCACAACAGTACATATGTAAATTAGAAGTTCCATCAAAGTTTCTTTTTGAAAACTTAAGATATTTTAACATATGTGTACATGTTAGTGATAATTTGATACCAGTAGGATTTGATTTCATTATTTAGATAACAGACGTAATAATGAAAGGCTTAAGTAGTGATGAAAGCCTTAGCTTTTGTTTGAGCTTGAGGAATTGAATAAAGGACTGCACATGCCACTTTCTAACATTGTTTCAGGTTGACGTTAAAGTCATGGCAGAAAGTTAAGTGCTTGTGTGTTGAGAAAGTGAAAGCCAAGAAAATTGATCTTAATCTTCATTTTATTTATTCTTCCTTGAACTGGTAGACTGCAGGTCTTTTGCTTACATCTTTTTTTTCTGTCATTTGTTTTTCACCAGGGGAGATCGTAGTAAATGAGGTGAACTTTGTGAGAAAATGCATCAGCGCTGAAAGCAGTCAGGATGACCTTTGGGGGAAGTTGATATGTACCAACTTTAAGGTCTCCTTCATCCCTCAGGATGCTCCCTCTAAGCAGGTATTTGTGTAGTCTGACTGTAAAGCAATCAAACTGTGCTCTCTTTGTATTTAGTCATTCTTAGAAGCTGTAGTCAAAAGATTCAGTGTAATGCTTTTGGTTTGGTATTCTGTCAACACAATACCATAGCTGTAAAAAACAAACACATTTTTAACTTCCTCAAACTGCATGAAAGTGTCAGAGTTTTATCAGGCATTAAATAAAGAATGACCTCTAATAGCAACAGTTTCAGCTTTATATTTGTAATGCAGGATGATCAGCACCTCGCCAGGCTGAAGCTTTGCTAAGGTGCTGGAAGCATCAATGAATCCAAACTGATGCAAGAGATTTCTGCACTTACATCTGCAGTGTTTCACTTTATAGAGACTGAAAGTTCAAAAAAGAGAAACAGATCTACAGCAAGTGTGCAGAAATCTCTTCTTTCAGCTTTATATTTGTGAATTTTTTTGGTTCCACCAGCATACTGCTGAATAGCTCAAATACTTGTATTTTCACAGCCATGTTTGTATGTGCAGTGCAGCTGGCAAGGAGGAAGGAAAACTTGTGTACTTTCCTGCGGTACATTGTCAGTGATATCGCACAAGAAGTGAAAGAACAGACGTCATTTCCAGCTATGTGGCAGATTGTTGCCATAATAACAAAATGGAACTTGATCATTACTCAGTCTGAGGGAGTCAGCTAGATCTACTCTACAGTATTTGAGAAGATAATATTTCAGTGTTATGGGTGTCCTATAATGCCTACAGTATGTCACACACATTTTTGGTTCTTTGCCTTTCCCACAGAAGTCTCAGTTGTCCCACCTACTGCTCGGAGAACACGACATCCCCCTCACCTGTCTGGAGCAAGTAGTAACAGGTATATCTGGAGCAACATAAAACTTGTGGCAAACCCTAATTTTTACTATAAATTCTGCTGTTTTGCTATTCATCGGTGGCAGACATTCACTGACTGACTTCCATATGTGGAATTCTTGTTATCAGAGCCCAAATATTTATCTCTAACTTAATGCTTTTGTCTCATCAGTAGTCAGAAAATCCCAAATTATTAATTTCCTAACAGTATTAAAACAGAAAAAATGCAAGCTAATGTCAGCATTTTTAAAGGTGTATTCAGCAGATGTTTCTGAATCTCCTAATTAAGATCTTAATTAATCAACAGTTTCAGAACAAACATCCTGACCCAGTCATTTTACATGAGTGATCCACAATCAGGATTAAAGTTAGATGAGTCCGTCATTAATCTTTGACAGCTTGGTTGACTCGTGTCGTTTGTTCCTGGTCAGCAATCTGATAACAAGTGATGTCACAGCTAAGGCAGTGTTTAGTGGCAGTGCGGCCTGGCTGGGATTAGCCTGTTTATATATCTCATTGCTGTCGATTGCTGACAGTGCGAGGGCAACAGCCCAGAGCAAGGTTTGTTGTATTACAGTGATGAAGCATGAGGCTTTGTTTTACCCAGCTTGTTTTTGACCTGTCTGAACTTGACCACTGAAGACAACATTATTATTATGGGATGTGCACCAGTGTAGGAGCATGAAAAAGCCCTTGTGCCGATTGATATCAGTGAAATCAAATACCAGTATGTTTTGATTACACTGATAAGTAATATTTTGGGCAAGACAGCTTGTGCTTTCACACAACATATAATCTTCACAAGGGTCATGTAGTCAAAATCTGAAATGATATTTAGTCTTATGTTGATACGAATAAAGCATTATAATACACTATACTGAATCCCCCTAATTTGCAATACCCCATTTACTACTTGGCTTAAAACTTGATACTTGATGGCATATGTTTTAGGACAAGGTCATCGGCTAATGCATGATGTTTTGATGGATAAAGACAGAATGGTAATTATTTGGTTGAGCCCCCCTCTAAAAAGCCCCCCTCTAAAAATAAAAAAATTAGTTTTGTTTATTATCATACAGTTTTTCTGTAATTAATTGCAAAGTGTTTTGCAAAGTCTTGTTTCCGTGATCTATCTGACCTAAACTGACACAACTCAGAAACACATTGTGAAATTCTGAAAATTGCACAGATGTTCAGAGGGGATGCTTTAACATTCAGTGTTACATCACAAAACATTGCCATCTTAATTAGAGGAAGTTCTAGTCATATTTTGTGTTTGTTCCTCTCAGTAAACGATACAAAGGGGAAGAAGAAAGTTTTGGGTTCGAACCAGAAGCTGAAGTTCAACCCGACAGAGCTCATCCTCTATTGCAAAGACTTACGCATCATAAGGTTCTGCTTTGATGAGGCTGGGCCAGAGAGTGCCAAAAAGGTGAGTGATGTTTGGTTTTATATCACATCCAGTCATTTGATGGTGGTCTCTTTAGAGCGGCTTTTAAAAACGTCAGATTAATGCTTGTCAGATTCACATCAACTTTAGGTCCAGGTGAATCATGAGCTGACTGAATGGAAATGGTAAAATTAATATATAAAATGACAAAAACAAAATTCTGACTTTGGCAACGTCAGTGGTTGCATAAAAAAAACATATTCTGGTGCCCTAATTCTCTCATGTGTACGACCCAGGGACAGTAGCCCTCTCTCATTTTCAGGTCATAACATACCAATGCTTTGTCATGCTCCTTTGCGTGTGATGCCAACGCCGAAGGTCGCCTTTAGCATTTTTGAGACGCACCAGACTTTCAACAAACTCCAATATGAGCCAATCCATGGCAATATTTGATGCTAGGAGCAAGTGAAGTAGTATAAAGACAGGGAATGTCCACGTAGGCTTGAAGGGAGGGGTAGTGAATGGGTCAAACAAACGTAGGACTTTTTACCCAGATGACCATGTTAAAACAAAAGTCAGTGCTCCTTAAATGTAATGTTACTTAACTTACATATGGATGTCTTGTGTGAAACCAAAAGCAAGTGTTGTTGTAATGTAACATTACATGTGGGTGTCACATAGTTATTTAGCTTACGTGAATACTTATTTATGTAATGTTGACATCTTACCGTAACCCCTTTAAAAAAACATCCTTCAACTGAAAACATGTTGGAGTTTTTTCTTTAAACCTGATCATATGGTTCTGGTGCCTACACCAATCCATGATGGTTTCAAATGTTAACCACATGGCATGTGTTTCACTGAGGTGACAGACAGCTTTGTGCACATTCAGATGCTAAAGGTTGCTCTTAGCGTCAATATGAGATGCAGAGGGGGTGCAACAAATCATGGTTGTTTGATAAGCTGGAAATTAGAACAGGTTAGGGACACTGAGATAAATGGGCTGAACATAATGCACCAGTTTTTACCACAATCAGGTCATTTTTGTGCAAAAATAACTTGCCATCACAATAATTTAAAAGAAACACACTAAGATTCTTCACATAGTGGCTTTCACTCTTAAGGTCACACCTACAAATGACTAATTTCTCAGTAACCATTTATTCCCCTTTTCTCAGTTTCCCCTGCCCATTTCACCGTTAGCTGTTGCTGACCAAACTTTTCCTTTCCTGACTGTGTGAACTCACTACACGCATGCGTGCACACACACACACACACACACACACACACACACACACACACACACACACACAGTTTCAGCACTATGACCACTTCCTCACTTCCTCAGCGACAAGGATATTTATATCATACAAACATTGATGTGCCACTCTCTCACCCTTCATCTGAACAGAAACGACTAGCTTCTCCAAAGGCATTTTCAGTGTGGCCATTAGCCAAACAATGAATAAGAGACATTGAGAACAATGCTCATTCAAGGCGAAGGAAACTGAGAATGATCCTTATTGTAGGAACAACTGGCAGCATGACTGTGACTCATCTCCTGCACAGAGAGATTAGATGGACAGATGTTTCATCCTTCAGATTAGAGCTCAGTGGAGGGACTAGTAAATCAATACAATTTTTTTATAGTAGCCATAGATTGAAAGTGATGTGTTTTCAATTAACAATGCAAATACCTCTATATCAGTAATGTCTCCATATATCTTTGGATGACTGCTGGTGTTCTCAAAAGATAGTTGGACACAGGGGATATTAAAAGAAGTCCTTGCATGTAGAGGCTTTCCCTTTAAATCCTGCTAAAATTATTTAAAAAGCACATTAAGTATGGCCACCTATCTGTAATGCAGCCTTTAAGTCCAGGAAAACAGTCACTTCCTTGGTTACATTAGTCAGTTGTGTAGTGAGTTGAGCTGTTATGGTGACTAGCAGTCCTTTAGGCTTTGACTGATTTTGCCAAGACTTTTAAATCATGTTTAAGGGCAAATAAAACAAACCAGGAACATATTAGACAGAACTGGTAGTGGCTAGATGATAACTTTAGATTTACTAAATGCTTTAAAAAATCTTAAAAGGCATTGAATTAGTAAGGCTGTAATTGGTCTTAAAATGTCTTAAATTAATTTTTCAACAGTCTTAAAAGTGCAAAGACATAAAAGGCACAATTTCATAATGTTTTTTCTGACTTTGCATTGTTAAGTCTCAAAATAATAAGTAACTTTAAAAAAAAAAGATGAAAAAAGTCACAGACTAGTGTTGCATGTTTTATATTAAAGTGAATATTTGGGCAAATATTCGCTATAATCCTAAGTAATTGGTGTCAGGTTTTTCTTCCTCCTCTTTTTCTCCTTCTTGACACGACTGACAGATCCTGCCAGGCCGTGGGAACATGTGATTGCTTGATAGGTGTATTTAATCAACTCAAATACAGCCAACAGTAACTAAACAAACATTTAGCACTCTCACGCTCTGTAAGCACAGATGCTGCATTGTGGTATCTGGAAATAAAATCCTGGAAATAAATATTTGTGAATTATGTGCACAAAGGTCTTCAGGAGCTGTTGGCTCCTTGTAGTCTCACTACTGGAGTTAGACAGCTGTATATCTCTTTACAGTGTGCCAATGAAATGTACATGAATGTGAATGTACAAGTCTGATCTCCTCTCATGTCATCTGGGAGCAATTTTTGTGTAGGTTTTGGAGGACTTGGAGCAGCACAGCACATACCTGCAGCACATTTGGCTCACAAATGGCACTGCATTGAACAGTATTATGACCACAAGTCTCCATTTAATTTATTTTAAAACACAGATTTCACCTTATTGTATGTACTCTGCCGCGTAGAAACAGAGTAGGGAAGGATGATACGTATGGGGCCCTGAAATAGAAATGAGTCTGCCCTCCCTCACTCCTCGTACGTTTATTTATGGACACCATGTATGTAATTACAGTGTGAACCTAAAACGGATCTCAGTTCTTTTTCCTTTTTTCTCTTTGTGACATATGGAATTAACCCAACCTATAATAGCTTATTTTGCCATAGGAAATTACAGAGTTGGGAGCAGCCTTGTCTGCACACACACACACACACACACACACACACACACACACACACACACACACACACACACACACACACACACACTTTTTTCTGTGTCCTCTCATGTTATTCACAGCTTTACTACTGAATGGACTGCTTTGTGTGACTCCAGTGGAGCCACCGAGAGATTCAGTCCAGTAAACCCAGAGCACTGTAGGCTGTCAGTTAAACATTTGCTTTCCCTGGTTTCACTTGTTCTTGTTTGTGTGGTCAAAGAATCGGCCTCATTTTAGCACTCGGAGTAAACCTGGAGACTGAATAGTTAGATAATGTTTAACTGATTCTTTTATTCAGCTGTACTTGTATTGTACTGTACTGTATGTCTTATGAGTGTACTTCTCTTTTTATTCTAGGTTTGCCTTGCTATTGCCCACTATTCACATCCAGCTGATCTTCAGCTGCTGTTTGGCTTTGAGTACCAAGGGCGGCGATACCATGAATTTAAAAGTATGCATACAACACACCATATTTCTTCTGTTGCATCTTAAAGACACAACATGTTTTTAGAAACTATTATCGTTCCTATATATCTATTTATAAGGAAAACACAAGTTAATCAGCATTTCTGTAAATGTGGCAGTGTTTGTCATCAGGCTACTTTTCAACTAATTCTTCTGGCATTAAACCACATTTAAAGGCACACTATGCACGAGTTGTTAGTTGCAGTTTGCAGGCAGTATTGTAAGGTTAAGTGAAAGCCAGCACCAGATTTACAGTTGCTCGCTGCGTTTGCATTTTTTGGCACAGTGTCCATGAATTTTGTAGCTTCCTTTTGAATGTGTGCACCTTATGGTCTGGCACCTGGTCGCTACCTTTTTATAACCTCCTTCCTCACTTGTGTGAATGTCCATAACACTGCAGAAGAAAATTGATAAAATACAGACAAAGGACAGAGTCTTTGCAAATAAATACACCATCATACACTTCAAGTGGGTCATAAGTGATGATTGAGAGAGATTATTTTTGTATGAATGTATGCATTGTTTTTTTGTTTTAAATCCTGCACAGTATACTTTTTAAGAATTCTAACTTCCAGATTTGACAAACCATGTTTAATATAGCTGCATTACACTCCAGAAATAATCTCAAAGTGTGTCTGTATTTCCAGGGGAGCGAGTCAATGGTTCCACCCCTCGGGGAGGATTACGGCCCCCCATTTTTGACCGTCCATCAGACTGGGATCGGGAGATCAAGAGAACGGGGGCATCGGAGTGGAGGGTGTGCTCCATCAACGAGAGTTATGCCATCTCACCAAGGTTCTCAGCTCATGTTGTTTGTTATTGGCAATTTGTGATGGGCGTCAGAGGCAGAGTACGTCTGTCGCTCCTCCAGTTGGCCTTAGTTGTTACAGACACTCTAAATTTCACCCTTTACTCATACCTTGTAGATTTTGGCAAGGCAGTATATTTACACTGTTAGTTTTTTCTTCTCTTCATGAGGAAAAATCTCTCTGAATGTCTCAGTGTAACATGCAAGGATATTTTGGACAATACATGCCATTCATCTGAGTTCAGTGGTGACATCATGGTGGGTTTCAAAGTAAGGATTGTACAGTTGTTTTATGTGGAATTTGAGAAAAGACTGAAAATTGCATAATGGTAGCTTGCACCAAACTGTACACCTCACATGGGGCTAAAACAATACTTACAGTACGCTCTGATTCAGTTTTCCCTCAATCACAAAAAACCTCAGTGCTAAAGATACTCACCAGCTTAGATAATTGGGACAGACACAGCAAAACAAGTGCAATTCGTATGAATTAGATGGGCATGAGTGATCCAGTGTTTAGTCAATGGTTATTTTCTGCTTTAGGATGTTACTTTCTGACTTTAGAAGTTGTGGGTTTTCTTATGTTTTACTGTTTTTTTTTGTGTGTGTTTTTAGTAGTGTGTTGTGTTTTAGCTCTGTGTAACACCAGTCTTTCCCCAACTCTTATTTTTAGTCTTCCAGAGTACATTGTGGTCCCAGTTTCTCTGGCAGATCAGGACCTAAAGCAATACTCCATATTCTTCACTGATCAGCGCATCCCTGTGAGTTTTCTGATTTCTCCACTAACAGTATACTTTAGGTATGCACAGATTGTGAAATTCTGGACTGATACTGAAACCAATGTTTAAGTCGACAATTTGGCTAACAACCAATCCAGGTACAGATGTTTTTGTTGTTCAAGTTTTTTCTTGTTATTTTGTGCCAGGGAAAAAAGGAAATCTTCATTATAAAAAACATAACTGAACTGTTTCAAAGGCATTCAGCTTTCCAGGGTCCCCACAGTCATGGAAAACCTGGAAAAGTCATGGAATTTCACAATCACATTTTTCCAGGCCTGGAAAAAAAAGTGGAATTAATTAAAATCATTGAAAGTTTTGGAAAAGTCATGAAATGTTGATGTATATAATGAAATTGAAGCAGTAATCTTCCACTGGCAGCCTTCCACATAATGAAACATAACAGCAAATTAATTTTATGCGGCTGTTGTTGTAATGTAGCTCTAATCAATGTGTGATAACATTTTGTTTACCATGACATATGTTTCATCATTTTCTGCCTCGGTTCGTCTCTCCCCTCCTGCATGCCTGCTAGCTGAAATTATTTTGCATAGAGTTTGAATCTGAAATGTTTGAAAAACACCAGGCAAGTAGGGTAAGAAAAAAAACATCCTTGAAAAGTCATTTAAAAGTTTGGAAATGTTGTCCATGAAAATGTGTGTGAACCCTGGCTTTCAATGAGCATAAATTTAACTACAAAATTATGAAACAACCTTGAATATAACCTTTTTCCACATGATAAACATAAGATATAAAAGCAATTATACTATATAAAATATCTGTTTCCTATTGTTGTAAAAACCTCAACAAATTTCTCATTCAAACAACTGCATTTATTCAGGTGTCTCACCAAAAAACAAATTTTACAATATTACATTGAACGCACTGTGGTAACAATAAATCATTTAGTGAGTTTACAGCGTCCCTTTGTCCTGACAGTGTCCTGGAGAAGATCTGTTTGTCCTAAACAGGCTTTCTGTTGTCCTCAGGATGACGGGATACCATAGTTCTCAAGCCCTGCTTTTTAACCTGCGAATAATTGATGCGACAGAACGGAAGCACATCGGCCACTCCCACCTGTGAATGTCATCTTATTTGCTGATAGGCCAATGGCAATCAACAGCCGATCCCAATGTTCAGACAATAAGTTTGTGCATCCCTAGTGTGTTGGTTGTCAAGCTTTGCTTAGAGATACTTTATTTATTCCTTTTAGTTATTAATTAACTGTCATTTCCAAGTACCGTCCAGTTTGATTGATCAGAGTATCCCTTTATTCACCCACTGATTTATTTCTGTCCTTTTTCGTAGCTCTGGTGCTGGAATCACCCAAATGGAAGTGCTCTTGTCCGCATGGCCACCATAATTGATCCGGTGCAGCAGAAGAAGATTGAACAGAGGTATGCCAAAGTCCTCTACTGCACTCAGATTCAAATCATGCGCTAAATGTGCAGTTTCTTCTCTCTCTCCTTCACACTGAATTTCAGTAGCAGCCTACAGATGTTTAACTGCAGCAGTAAAACAAGAAAATGTTGAAATTTGTCGTAATATGTTTCTAAACATTTCTCCCTTTTAGTTTTTGTTAATTAAGCCTGTTATGGTAATGTGCTAATAGATGATGTTTCAGTGTGATGATGCTGCAGCTGTCCTCTCTGACCCAGTAGTCGATGTCTGTCTTGTGTTGCGGTAGGGTCTTCACTGCCATTACAAAAAGCCACCCACAGCGCAGTGAGGTCGTCAGGTCAGATCTGGACAAGTGTCTGCCTAACATCCAGGACATCCAGAGTGCCTTTGTTAAAGTCAGGCAGATCTGCGTCATAGGTGAGCCTGTTCAACAGTAACAGTAGGTAACCACTGCAAGTGTTTCCCTCTGTGTGAAATATTTCCCATTGCAAATTTCTCTTGAATGGAAAATAAAAAGATTCCTTGACATTTTGTAGGTGTGCAAGTGTTTGACTGTTTTGATTGTGTGCAGATCCTTTTGAGGAGTCCGAGGAGAGGTGGCTCTCATCTGTTGAAAACTCACGATGGCTGGAGTACGTCAGGTTTGTAAACAACCTGACACTGCATTATAGCTCTTTATAAACTTTATAAACATCTTAGTTTACAAAGAACCAAAATTAAAATGTTGTGGTGGCTTTCACAGAATTTGTGTTCCCCTCATAGTTCCTTCTGAAACAAAACATATCTGCATAAATATTTCGGATTGTTTTTTAAAAGTCTTATTGCATGTACTCTTTGTAATTTGTTGAATATATTTGTTGATGTTGTATCTGCGGAAGCACACTGTATATCTGAATTATTTTTATGTTGTTTTTGTCTAAATATACATCATGATTATTCAGCCTTGAAATCAAGAATCAAGGATCTGGTGGTAGCACTACTGTCACGTGCTTGCCTGGGCCACAAGCTCAAAAAACTTTAAAAATGCCATGATTTGAAAATTATGAAATTTAACTCTTGCCAAGACGCTGATGTTTTTCTTTAGTACACAGCATAAAGTTATGTTTGCTAAGCTGGTTAATAGAAAAAAAGTTATTTTGTTCTGTTTGACTGAAGGGCTTTCCTGAAACACTCAGCTGAGATCGTGTACCACCTGGATGGAAAGAATGCTTCAGTCGTTCTTCAAGGTAAAACTCTCTCTCTTTGTAAGTTATCGCTCATTTGTCCATGCGTTGTTATCAAATCAAGCCTCACAGTTCAAGCCAGGGAGTTGCAGAGTAACAGCGTTTTCCTGCGTGACGAACTTAACTTTTGAAATTCGTAGTCCATCATTTGTGATATTGTACATACGCTTACCTTTAAACGCACATTGCAGCCAAAGTGCATTTCAAATGTTATGGTCAAATTGGAGTCATTACCATATTACAGCCAAAGTGTCCTTGAAATGACTTTCCTTGCAGACACCTTGTTGAAGCTTTTGGTTTCTCTGTTTTTTTTCTCCCTGTACAGAGGAGGAGGACAGAGACCTGAACTGTGTGGTGTCCTCCTTGGTGCAGCTCATGTTGGACCCACATTATCGCAGCCTCATTGGCTTTCAGAGTTTGGTGCAGAAGGAGTGGGTGATGGCTGGCCATCGCTTCTTGGACAGATGCAACCACTTAAAGAAGAATGACAAAGAGGAGGTATTTGTCTGACAGTGAATAACCGACACCACAGATCTAATCGAAATGCCAAGGCACTTATGCTTCTTATTTATTTTTCCCGGTCAAGTCCCCGCTGTTCATGCTGTTCCTGGACTGCGTGTGGCAGATGATGAACCAATACCCAGCAGCATTTGAGTTCACAGAGGCCTATCTGACGGTACTGAGTGACAGCATGTGGATTCCACTCTTCAGTACTTTCCTCTTCAATTCCCCCAAACAGCGTGCTCAGCACTTGATGGTGAGAGATGCACACGTATGATTGTATATTCATTCATGGTGTTGGAGCTTGATAAATATATTTATACCATGAACAATATTGTGCATCAAATGCACCAGATTCCACCAAAATCCTGAACATATAGATATATTTGAATCAATTAAATTATAACATTTTGCATATACTGAAGTTGATAAAGTAAAAACAAACACAAATGTGTACACACACAAAATTTATTTGTGCTTGTTTAAAAGTTAAATATGAGATCTATCAGAATGTGTTTATGTTAAAAAAAAATCCAAACGTGTCTGTCAGTGTTCCAAGAAGAACGCTACATGTTATAATTTTAGGTGATAATGTGCAACAAAGCAACGTGTTTCTGTGGTCTCGTCACATGTCGGAATCTATAATTTTCTTCCATCTGTATCAGATAATTGACGGGAAAGAGCGCAACATAATACACACAGATAACAAAACATTTAGCTTGTGGTCAGGAAAGTAACCATTGAATTTGACAAAAGCAAATTTTGGCAGTTGAGTTGTGTTACTGTACACAATGAAAAAACTTCCAGAGTATAAATAACCTTGTGTTTACTCTGCAGGACTTTGCCAAGAATAAAGCAATCCCTCAAGGTGAAGACCAGGTTGTGTATTTCCCTCCTGTGTGGGACTGGTCACAGCAGTTCTCTACCAAAGACCAAACCCTGTTTAACAACCCCATGTATGTAGGCAAAGGAGCGGCCTGCGTCCAGAATGGAGAAGTGAAAACCTTCAGACGCACAAAGGTATACAACACTCTGAGCTTTTTATATGAGCGGTAGCAGCATGTTGTTTAAATGTGCATGCATGTCAAACACCCAAATTTCAGTAAAGACTTTCAACCTTAGTTTAAGAGTTTTCAGCCATGTTTAATGAGGGCGCAGGGTCTGTAGCCCTTCCTAGTTTTTAGTGCGCAGTGACTTCTTAAATGTCTGCACCCAAAGCCATCAGAAGAAAAAGTATCACACTCTGGTTTTGTCTTTTGGTAATAGAAAAGGAACTTACAGGGTGTCTACAGGTCCTTACAAAGTCTTAAAATGCCTTGAATTTAATTTTATAAAAATCAGACTGTTAACGTCATTAGTCTTAAATTTGTCTCAGTGAGGTTTTAAGTGCCACAAATGTTTTATCAAATTTTTATAAATTATTTGTAATCTAAAATAATTATTTTCAGAAGAAGTTGAACTCTTCTGCATGAATGCCTACTTTTCTGATGCCACAAATCATTAAACCTACCACTGAACCTAATACTTTCTTTTACTTTATACTTGCTCTTGTCTGTTGGCAAAATTTAGATTATCCTGACTCACTCGAATAACCACATTCCTACATAAAACCTTCTTCTGCACGACACCACGTATACATTACTTACCTTTATACTTTCTTGCTATGCTTGAGTAAGAAAAGGGGATTTGTCCAAAAACCAGGCTTAAGTTATATTTAAAAAAATGATCTGGAAAAGGTTTTAAAAAGCATTAAAGCAAAGTGTCGGGATACCTGAGGACACCCTTATTTACTAATTTTACTAGTTTGTTAGCATAGTTTGTGCTTTCCTTGTCTTACAGTGTAGCTGTAAGACAAGCTGTCACTGTGATTTCTAATCAATTTAAGGCTCTCACCACACCAAAGCCTTTGAATTTACAAGGTCAAATTAAGATCACAAATGTGTAGGTATTTTTTAAATGGTTCACCTCAACCATATGCCCTTTTACAAGCTGGCAGATATGACTATTTTCATCTCTATTTTGCTGAAATCTACACAATTTTTGATAGAGTTAATGTTTAACATGACAATTTCATCCTTTCAGCAGTTCTGACTACTGCTGCTAAGATTTAATGGGCAGCTTTTTTGTTTTTGTGTCATCAGCATCTTCAGCAAATGCACAGAAGGTGAATTATTACACAGAAAATAAATGCTTTTTTCTTCAGTCACAGGTTTTAGGATATTGACTTGTAACGCAGGTGGTGATGCACTAATTTAAAAACCTGAACCGAGTGAGCTTCGGTCAGCTTGTGTTAGATTATTCTCACTAAACATGATAAATTGTGTCCTTCCTCCAGCAGAAAACCTACAGCTCCACGTTGCGAGGAACACCTGCATCTCTGCGCAATGGACTGAAGGGTGCAGAGGATACACTGCCCCGACGGGGCTCTCTGGTGTCGGAGCTAAAGCCTTATTTGTCACCAGTGAAAGATGAAAGTCCGTCCGAGCGCTTCTTCAGGGACTGGTTCTCTCGACCAGCTGACCAGCAGGGCCTCCTGATCCCTCTGATCACGCCCTCACACATGGCTCTCTGGAAGCTCTACTTTCTGCGCTGGGTTCCTGAAGCCTGCATTCCCAGAGGAGGCCCCATCACGACCTACCACAAGCTCTCCCAACTGGTCGATGAAATTGAGATACTACAGCGCCAGCTCAGGCAGTACAAGGGACCCAGTCCAGGCAACACGCCACTCCCCAGTCCCAGTGGGCCCCTCTCAGACCAAAGGAGGATGTATTTTAAGGCCAGTTCCCCACATGACCCCCTTACACCTCCAGACTTCCTTACCTCCTCCTTTCCTTTCACCCCAATGGGAAACCTGTGTCGCCGCAGTATCCATGGGACCCCCATTAGCAAATTTCTGAATGGAGCGAGGATCTGGCTCTCCACAGAAACTCTTGCTAATGACACTCTCTGAAAATGTAGGGCTGTAGGGCTCACTTTTCAGAGCTCAGCGCAGGTGTGTGTAACAATTAATCAACTTATTTTCTATTACCTCTTTCTTAAATACCAAGGAGGAAAATGAGAAATAGAAAAGAAATTAACTTCTGATTTTGAATTATTTATAAGCTAGAATTTGCACCGTTGATGCTGCATCGAAATCTGAGGTAATTTCTAAAGTGAAGCGTCCTCTACAGGACCAAATCATTATTGTCCATTACAGCTGAGGAATTCAGATTAACCAAAGCGCATCCTCCTTATTGGCTCGTAAGTTGTTACTGTGAGGTCTCCTGTGACTGTGAAAGATCATCATACTTAATGCATTTTTATATGGATGTATTTCTTGTCTTTCTCAAGATTAAGTTCAGATATCTGCTCTTTTTTGCTGAGCATGACCCACACAAAGAGAGCTTTTGCAGATTTTAATACTGAGTTGAGGGCACATTTTAAAGCTATAATTGAAATTGAACTATCTAAGTGTGTTTATCAGTGCTGTCAGTTTAGTTGTCCTTTTGATGAATTCTCGTTGGTCAGTAAGTTGGTCCCCCGCTGTAATGGAAGTGAAAAATAGGAAAACTTGAAATTAGAAAATGCCCATTTTACTGCAGCAGCAATGATGCCTTTCACTGAACACTGATTTTCAAGTACTCAATTTGTTTGTACTTTCCAGGAAAAGTAATTGACAATGTTAACTAGTTTTTATTTCAGAAAGAGGAACAGAAAATAACACTGCTAACAAATATTTTACTATTTGGTAAAAAACAAAGAGGATCTGGTCTGGTTGAATGTAAAGAGGCTTTTTTTTTTCTTTGCACAAACTTAATGCTTTTTGCTCCAAGTGCCCATATTTTAATGGCTGTGCTGGGGTTTCACTGTAAGCAACAAATAGTGTGATTTCAGGGTCTTTGTAGATTTACTCTATTTTTGAAGCAGAGAAAAGGGCCTTTATTTTTAGTATCATGAAGCGGGTGACACTGAGAGGGCAAAGTGGAGCTGTGAGGACTTCAATCTGTGGTAGATATTTCCTCTTCTCTTTTTGAAGGGGTTTTGTTAAACGTTTATAGCCTTCTGGTAAGGCACTGAGGAGATGCTATTAACAGTGGCTGAATGATAAATATTTGAAAGAAAAGGGACAGACAAGGGCTTTGAGTCAAACCAGTCTCTAGTTTAGTACATAGTGAATTTCAGGCACTGAAGTTGCTGATTCAGTGAATCAGACAGTGATGGGTGGATGACAAGTGACACAGTTTCAGGGCAGCTCATGAGAAAATATCAGCAATCAATCATCTGGATAGCAAGTGTCAAAAATACACCATGTGTGCAATTTTGACAGTAAAATGACAATAAAGGTCAGTTGTCAACTATAACTAGAGGCTATTTAAGGAAAAGCCGGATGTTTGTACAAAGGGAACGGGCAAACATACTGTATGTAGCTATAGCAATATTTGCGTTTGCAGTAGCAGTTTATTCTTTTATCCAGACGATGCCACTCTGCAGAGAGGAATGAAATAACACAGTGAAGTTAACGTACTTCCAGTCAGGATAGTGATGGTGAGATTTGTGCATCAACAGGTTTTTATTGTGCAATCCATTGATTGTATATTAAGATGGACGATGCATCTCCGCTGTTCAAAATGAAGCCAAAATATCCTCAAATCAACTGTCGCCATTTTGTGCTGGTGATGTCATTTGGAGCCAGAATCTGCACAGCAGCAGCAATCATGATATCAAGTTCCCGCACATACACCTGTCTGACCACTGTGAGCAGTGCCAAGTGAATGAGATCACACGATTGGTGCACACGGCAGTCAACCATGACGCCAAAATCCCTTTTTTATATCATTAAATAAAAAGTTAAAACCAAACTTCATAAAAATGAACACTTGAACAAGCATCAGCATGATAAGAACTACCTAAAATGACAGAAACCATCTTTGGAAAGAATGTATTTGATGCATTTTTTGAGTTTTTCTTTGATGTCCCATATGCTAACCTGGAGGGGGCGGGGTTTATGGCCTATACTGCAGCCCCTCACCACAGGGCTATCAAGATGTTTTGGCTTCATTTTGGGGAGCTGTCATTTTGTCCATCTTTATTTACAGTCTTTGGTGCTTTCAGAGAATTTTCTAGCGAGCTAAACGCTGCAAAGACTTTGTCATTTGGACGCCTTTTAAAATATCTGCCTGGGACGTTTACTACCTGCTAAACAAGAGACTGGTTTGAGACACATCCAGGGGAATGGATCAGTCATCCAGTACCCATTTAAAACTGGTGAGAAACTAGCACTGTGTAATATCCTTATGTCTTAAAATAACAGTACAGCATTTAATATCTTTGTAGTTTTAAATGTAAGACCACTGGACAGACTTAACATCTGTCCAATCACAGGGGAGCATCGACCCTTTTGACCCGTTTCCTGTAATATCCTGATAAACTCGTGATTCTTTGGCAATAACTAGTTCAGGTGTTTTTTGATAATAGATGTGTTTAGTGTGAGTGCAGATCTGCTCTCCCAAATGCTATTAATTGCACATTTTACTCAATATATAGGATAGTTTTAAGGTGGTTGTTGGATATAATTTTGGCAAATATTATAAATACTGTATATGCTTGAAATCTTACAATTAATATTTTTGAATAATGGTACTAAATAACTTTTATCCTTGATTTAGTCTATTTTCTGGAGAGATATTTATATGACGTGTTCTTCCACTAATTCAGAGTGTTGCACTCTGCTGTAATTGCATGATGACCGTGCTTCCTCTGCGGCACAGTTTGATAATGATGAGCAGCAGATGTATTTATTCAGTTATGCAAATGTTCTCAACGAGGGATGCAAGTGCTACTGTACATCCCCTGTGCCTTTTTGGGAAGATTGACGATTTTTGTAACTATAATCTAAATCTGTTGACTTACTTTAGATTTCTAAGACTGTTGACTTATCAGTTCTGTAAATCTATTTAAATTCAGTGGTACTGCACTGAAGCTATTTTTCCTAACAGAAAATAAGGCTCAACTGTGTACCAGTAACAATCATTACATTATTTTTCAAATGAATGTGCGTTCTGGTTTTTATTTCACTGGGTTCTGGCTCAAGAAGCCACTGACTTCATCTGTTTATCTCTGATGGTACAATATTAACAAAATGTTATTTTAAGGTGGCTTAGTTTTATCATCATACGGTGTTCTTGCAACACGAGTTAACCCTCATTGATGGCTGATTGAAGATCCAGGCTGTGCCCCCTTCCACAAAAGCCCCCTCAAACGCTTTCTTAAAACTGTGATGTCAGCCTCACCCAAGGACATCACATATGGAGTCTCAACTTAGTCCTACAGAGCCTCGTCTCCACCCTGGAGACCAACTCCCTAACACCAGCAGCATCCAACTCCTGACAAACCACAGCCTTTCTCCGTGAGGGGGCTAAGTTAACCAGGAGTGGCTCCAGATCTCTGCAGCGAGGCCGACTGTGCTTTGCATGCGACTGAAAGGTGCCGGTTAACATTGGTCAAAAACATGATTTTATTTCTAGTGACTGATTGCTGCTACCACCCTGAGAACCCAAATCAGTGCTCTGGTCCCCTTTTCCAAAAAGTCTTCATTAGACCTGTCAAAATAAATACCTTTGTTTGTCGAAATATTGTCCTAAAAAATAGCAATAAAAAATATTATAGTCATTTTAAAAACATTTTATGCCACTGATATTATATAATGGTATAATAATGTAAGTATGACTTTCAAAGAGCAATGAATGGTTAATTTGATCAGAAATGATAGTGAAATTTGTTTGAGCTTTTTTTTTTTCTTATTTGGAATAGGAGCTGTGAAAAGTAAAAATGTAGTCCCTGCGTCCAAGTCTTGTAGTGGTTGGGAAAATCCTGCTGTTTTTTATGGCATCATATTGGCTAAAACATTGGTGCTATTCTTATGTAAACAAACACATGTAAATACAAGGGAAATTATCATTGGACTTGGATATGACCTCAGTCATGTCTTGTTCTGCTGGAGCACAACATCGTAGCTGGAGCACTGATGTCCGCCCTGGAGAGGTGGGATGCAGGTTTCATCTACCACCAGACTGCTCAGAGGCCAGTCTGAGCTTAGCCATCAAAGATGCATCGCAGGCAGCAGAAAGAAGCAGCTAGTAGCTTAAGACGAAGAGGCACAACCCCTGCAGGTCCTCAATGTGGCAGAACAGGACGAGACAGAGAAAGGTGTTTCCGGGACACCGCAATTCAGTCCTCCAGAGGCATGGTGGGCTCCCCAGGGAGGATGCTCCCTTAAAAACTCACTTCATTTTTGTGTTCACCATCAACACAAAGGCTCTCGTGTAAGTGCTTGCACAGAGGATGTTGACATTGTATCCTGTTTTTGAAATCTGCCAAGTGAAGAAAACACAGCTGTTGGTTCCTCAGCCCAGCACACCTGCTGAACAACATCAGACAGGGAGAAGGAAAAAATGACAATAAGAAGAAATGATCTCCAAAGGCAAATTGACACAAGAATCATACACAGTTAATGTTTGTGGTTAATTTCCTCATGCTCCCTAACACTACATTAATTTACACAGAACCTTTAGACAAGAAACATTTATAGTTGCCGTCTTTGCAGAGGTGTGGACTGATGTCAGACTCGACTCACAAATTTAAATGACGTAAGACTTGAGAAAATCAAAAAAGACCTGCAACTCAGCTTAGCCCTAAACACCAATGTCTTGTGACTTCACTTAGACTTCAGCCTTTTGACTTCAAAATACTTGATATTGTCCCCAAAGCCAGTTCCAATATGAGATGAGTTAAAAAAAGAAGGGACAGAAACATGCAAAATTAATTTTGTTTTGGTTGTTAACTTGTTAAACACTAAATGTTTACAACTTGGATAAAAGTTTAAGATTACAATATGAAGTGGAAGAACCATGCCACTGAAAATAACATATTTTAATCTGCACATCCTGTTTAGAGTTCACATCATGGTCTATTGCATACAGCACACTGTACATGAAAGCAGTAAAAGTATTGGTGTAATAAAAACATTTTTTATTGTAGCATCTCATTAACCCTCTGAAACCTGAGAAAATTACTCTGATTTCTTTCAAGAACATAAGAAAAAGGCAATTAGCAACTTTATAAGAAATTACCCCAGAAATAGCATTAAATGAGTAAAAGTTACAATAACTTTTTTTCAATGTCTTCAGTTTTTTCTTGTCACATTTTACTATAAGTTTTGCAGTTTGCATGACATTTCTTGCCACGTTGCTTTTTTTTTAATGTTTTCAAAAGAAATCACACTAGTTTGCTCGGGTGTCCAAGGTCTTAAAAGCATGTGAAAGGCATCTGAATACAGCACATGAAAACCTGTTATCAATCCATGTTCAGAAGGGTTAAACCCCACCAGTGAGCCATGTGCAATACCAGGGCTCTGGAATAGGAAAAACCTAAGTGAGATGAAAAAGTTATCAATGTCAGTAATCAAACTTGTGCTCTTCCTGCTGTGACATGTACAAACTGTTGCTGTGAATAAAACCTTTCACTGCTCCGCTTAGGGCCCCTAATGGCTTTGACCGACCATGACCTTTTCCAGGTGTTCAGGTGTTTTCACTTACTGTATCTGCTAACCAGATAGTCAGAAGCTTTTTGATTGTGTTAAAGCTAGACAGACCTTTCTCAAAGTAGAAACTTCTTATGGAAGGAAAAACACAGGTGTTACTAATATCACTAAAGATGGCTCTGCTCTACTCAGTGAGTGTGGCAGTGAGCAAGCATGCAGCATACAAGGATACTGAAACCAAAGCAGCTAAATGAAGTTTAGCAGTCATTGATTAAATTATTTGCACCTGTATTGTTCTGACTGACATGTCCTCTGTGAAAAAGGCCTATTACCAGCCAGCCAGGCAAACTTCCTTGTGCTTTGCTGCATGCCAATTGTTTTTTTTTTTTTTTAATCTACTAACTGAATTTGCACCACTTAGGTACAAGCTGAATCACATTTAAGACATCCTTATTTTAGCTTATGTTAGCTTATGTACTCACATATTGCACATACATAAATTTGAATAAATAAAGTGTGACAATGGATTTGTCTGTGGTCTACTATTTTCTGTGCCAAATAATTCAAGATGTCAACTAAATGGTTATGGACATGTAGGCACAGCAATGAAAGTGGATACGTTTCTGTCATGATTATATTATATTATAGCCTATTATAGCCTATTTTTTTTGTTTTGTATGCAAATTCAGAAAAGAAGGCTGAAGATAAGCAGCTTTGTGAAAAGTCACAAAATGAAATCCCTTTAGTGCACAAGGCTCCAGCTCCCCCTACTGTATACAATCTTCAATGTACTTTTAATGCATTTAAACGAAATAAATTATAATTATTATTTTTATTTAGTTTTATTTATGTACAATGGCATTTTGTGTAATTGAATAAGAGCTGTTCATGGATTTGCAGTATTTTTCACTATCTTTCACTATCTTTCTCCCAAAAAGCACGTGACCTGTGAGTTTGCTATGAAATGGCATCAAGAATATTAATTTATATTTCTATAATAATTAGACATAGGACAAAAAACGAAGCATATGTTACCAAGTTACTCTTAGTGTACGTGCAAAGCGGTGCAAAGGTGCAAACTCGCGTGCTTGACATTTGTACATGAAAAAAAAAACAGGAAATTGGATAAACTTAGTGACGTCATTGGTGAGCGCCTCTGCTGGCCTTCGAAATGGGCTCGACTCCTTAGCCTTGATTTCTTCAATTGTCCCTTTCGCATATCAACTTTTTTTTATGAAGAAAAGCCTGTTCGCGATGACATTTGGAGGTACGTCCACACAATGAGACAAAGCAGAGACAGCTTTGATAAGCGCTGCCATGTTAGCTGTGTGCAGATGTGAGTGGAGTCAGTTCATGCAGCTAGTTGTAGCTGTGTTAGCCGTGTGGCTAACTAGCCGGAACCTTTGGGCTGGTGCCCAGTTATACTGATAACCAAACTGACTCATACAACACTATCTACCGAGTGAACTTAACGTCTACGTTTAGTGATAGTGTACTAAGTGTCATGTTGTTACTTTTCTGTGTTTACGGGGAAATGATGACTCCAAGTCGCTAGCTAACTTTAGCCAACTCAGCCACTAAGCTAGCTAACGGTACACATAGTTACTGTGGAGTGAAGTGCTAACTAGAAGAAAACTCTCATCTGTTGATAAAAAACATAAAGCAGACGTTTGCTGTCTAGTGCTATTATGGGTTTGTGTCAGAAAGCAGTTTGACTGGGTTTACAGGACAACTGGTAAGTGAAACCAGAAACCCACTCGAGTATGAATCATGGAGTGGTGTAAGAAAAAGAAGCTGCTTCAAGCTAAATTTATGATGAAGTAGGGACTGTTCGCTATTTATGAGAGGGCAGGGGGTGGTGCAAAACGGAGGGCCACTTTTATTAAGCATTGGGGAGGGAGTTATGTTTTCGGTTTGCCTTTAAAGAGGGACATTCAACTTTAAATGGTCGTATATTTTGTATTTAGTTCAAACACCCCATAACCCCAAACATTCATTAGTGGGTTTGAAATAGGGGTCAACCTGTGGGTTTATCAGGGCCTGATAATTAGTAATTAATGAGACCAAAAACCAATATGCATGTACATTAAATATGAAGATGTTCCTGTTGAAATTGTTTCATATAACAAACTCCAACACATCACTTTGCTGCAAATGTTTAATCAAAACTGAAACTTTCAACATCATTTACTGCAAGTTCAGTCAAATTTTAAACAGAAAAATGAATCAGTAAATGTTCCTCCCATGCTGACATTTTCTTTGCATGTATTGCAAACTGCCCTCCCTGGTGTTGGTTGAGTGTAATTGGCACACTTTTTCGAATAATTTTTTATTATCGGCGATCATTAAAATAAATTGCTGGTATAGATAATCAGCTAAATGCCAAATAGTGGCCCTGGCCAGGCCTATAATCTGTTGACCCCGAGTGCTTAAATCTCTAAAATCTGACCATTTATCATAGCCGGAAGCTGCAAAATGTATAATGTAATAAATTAATGCAATAAATGTGTGTATATATAATTACTATTGTTATTACATTTTAACAAGAAAATTTGAAATAGCAAGTTGTCATTAGCACATAGGGCTGGTAATACTTCTTTAGATGGAACTGAAAACAAATGAATGTGATGTTTGTCGTTGTTGGTCATTAAGTTAAGATAAATGAGTAACGACTATGTGCATAGATATACTGGCCCTGTTTGTCACTTTAAGATAATATAGGAGTGCTGATTATATTTTCCATTTATCATATTATCAAGATGGTGTGGAGTGACAGCATAGTGTTTGTTTTTTTTTTTGTTTTGTTCTCATGTTTTGTCTCTTGTATTTTTTTCTCTTCTACTTGTTTGCTCCAGACACATATCTGCGAAAACTGTCCCATCGTTCCTTATCCATGACATCTGTTTGCATGCAGTAGTTTCCATCATTTAACTCTCCACATTTTTAGTGGAGGAGTTTGAGGCTCCTTCCAACACCTCAGAATCATTTGGGCAGAGGTTATTAGGCCAGTTTTTAATATTCTCTGTGATTTTCTTAACTTATCAGACTATTCTAGCTGTTCTGTTATTTGCCTTCAACCAATTTGTCATTAAATCCTCATTATTGATGATTATTTGTCAAAAATCTTCCCAAAGCCAGAGATGATGTCCTTAAATGTCTTGTCTTGTCCACGACCCAAAGATATTTAGTTTACTGTCATAGAGGAGTAAAGAAACCAGAAAATATTTACATTTAAGAGGCTGGAATCAGATAATTTTTGATTGTTTGTAAAATTAGTTGGCGATTTGGTTAAAAATTGACAGCTAATGGATTAATTCAATAGTTGCTGCATATACATTTAGAAAAAGCAGCAGTATATCACATATTGTTATAAATCAGTTTTAGACATAGTTTGTACAAAAGTGCATGCAGACAGACTTGTCATACTCAGCAACATGAACGTGTTGGCTATCTAGATGTCAAACAGCCAAATAGCACAACAGTTCAGAGTTCAACTATGATCTGGAAAAGGACACACACTTTCTCAACAGAGGGAATGTCCTTGGTGAGAAAATCATCAGTCCTATATCTCTGGCAGGTGAAGGCTGTTTTGAGCCAGTGTAATGGTTTAATTTTCAAATATTCTGTCAAAGAGACAGCCAACAACATTCCCCAACAATATCTGTCTCTACACGTACAGATGAATGTGGCAGCACCATTGATGCTTTCCATTTGTGGTTTAGCATAACCGAACACTATCTGTCAAAGACCGTAAATAGTTGTATTACAAATCTGAAACTAAAGATTTTATAATTTAATTGTTTTCATCTAATTTGACATGTAAATTAATCATTTTAGCACCAGAGTGATGAGGCAGACTAACATTGTGCTTACAGATGTGTCCTTGTCCTTGTTCCAGGTGAATCGGCAGACGAGGTCAGCCAGGTGATTTCAGAACTGGTTCCTGTGCGGGCTGACTGGCTTGCAAGTTTCTGTTCCTGTGCAGTACAGTAAAAGCTATTTGCTTGGTCAGAGGATTGCAATGAAACCAGCTCAGGAGCGAAACCAGGAGTGCCTGCCTCCTAAGAAGAGAGACCTCCTAGTTAGCAACAGCAGTGGAGCTGGAGGGACAGGAGCAGGTGGGGCTGCAGGAGGAGGAGGAGGAGGAGGTGGCGGCGGCGGCGGCAGTGGAGGTGGCAGTAGTGCTGGTGGTGTTGGAGAAGATGAAGTGGTTTCCATCCAGAACTCTGCAGCCAACAGTGACACTCAGGGAGGGACCCCATCTGGAGAGTGGCTGCGAGCTCAGCCAGGGCTTCATTATGGAGTGGATAATTCGGATGGCATACCAGCAGTGCCAGTTGACCAGTACAGTATGCTCTACAAAGTGGCTCTTCCATCTGTTACCTACTCGCCTACCAGTCTTCACCCAGTGTTAAGCCACATCTCTCCAGCCTACACTGTACACTCTCCTCTCCTGCAGCATCCAGGCCTTCCCTATCCTCCTCTCGGTTACGCCCAGATCCCTCATTCCTCTCTCCAGTTTGTTAGTTCCCCTTATGCAGCGGTACCTTACGCTCTACCCCCTGGCTTTGTCCCGGGATCGTTGATCTCTCCCTCAGGCACCATCCCTCAGCCCCATGCTGTGTCCCACCTTGTTCCTTACCCATCTGTCATACAGGAAGGTGTTGTTTCTCCACCTCCCCAGGCCCAGGTAGCTGCTCATACCTTTGCCAAAGTTGCCGCATCCAGCGCTGTCCCGCTGATGCTGCCTTCTGAGCAAGCTGCCCAGCAGCACCTTGGTACTGTCGGAGTCCTGCCCGCAGCAGAGCTCAGCTCTCGAGGATTGCCAGTCTTCTATCACCCTCAGGGCGCCAGGGCTGCCGCCGCCTCCAGAGACCCCCACGGTGCCCAGCAGGAGAACGAACCAGAGATGAATGGAGGCGATAAAGAGCAGGGAGCGAGGGAGGTTGTACTCGACTTGGCCTACACTGCCAGAAATGCAAGTCTGCTGCAGGTAGCGCCTAACGCTGCAGCCCAGGAGTACAGCCAAGACAGAGGCGCGCTGCACCGAAGGCTGGAGGAGAGGAGCTCACCTGGCCAGCGCAGCACTCCAGACAGCGACCTGGAGGTAAGACACAATGACAGGGTTCCTGTGGATCCTTAAAAAGCCTTAAAATGCATTAGATTCATTAATCTAAAAATAAGACCTTAATTAGTATTAAAATCTCTTAAATCAATTGGGAGAAGGAAATTGCATCATTAAATCTCAAAATAATAATATCTGGGTTTTTTTTTATTTCCAAATTTAATGTCAGGCTTTTCAGGATAAAGGAACCCACAACACTCATATACATTTACCACAGCCAATGAAATGAAAAATGATCTAAACTCTTTCAAGGCAAAGGAAACTGATATTTTAATAACGTAATATGCATGTTCATTATTTTCCATGTGTTCCACTGTAGAAAGTTTTATTTTAATTTTTTTTTTTTTTTAACCGTTTTAAGTAGATCATCTAACTTTTGAACTTGACCTAAGAAAATGTTGGGTGTTTGAGTCAACGTTTGGGCAAAATTGTCCCTAATAAATAATTAGGGACAATAAATAAAAGATCCTAAAAAGTAAAAAAGTATAGAAAAAAGATGAATTGTTCATTTATACCCTTAAATTTACTTCCTTAAAAGTTTTTCCAGTGTACACATGGGAATGAAAATACCCTTGTTAAGTAAAAAAAATGATACAAAGAAAATCATCTTCCAGCATGGCAAGTAGCAAGTAGGCATAGAAATAAGGAATAGAATATCTTTATAACCTGAAAAAGACAGATATATGTCAACATGATAACTCTAAAATTGAACTGTTACAACACAAGGTTGTAGTGTGTTAATTTATCTGATCAATCACTTTAATAGACATTTCAGTGGCCTTTACTATTATTAAATACGAGTTTGTCTGTGTATTAACTGTACACCTTTTTACCTCATGAAAGTCTCAATCCCAGGTGTTAATATTAGACTCAACTTCCTTCCTTTATTATGTGTATTGTGGGTCTGTGGGAAATTGAGCAATCACTCTCACACACAATTGCCACTTTGTGCCAAAGCTATGTTATTAGTGGTAACCCGGACATGCTCAGTGAAGCTCTCAGTACCTCTTTGGTGACGGTGTGCGGGGGAAGGAAGAACGTTGGTTCCAATAAGTAAAATAGTTTCAGTCACCTCATAAGCGCTGTATGCTACAGTGGAGAAAGACAGTCGATTGGCCAGTCATAGCACAGCACTGGCCAGCTCCAACAACAGTGTGATAGTTACACAGTAGTACCTCATAGACTCTCAAGCATTTCTTTCAGATTTTCTTTGTTTTTAGACAGATTTTGTAGATTGGGAGCTGAGTGTTGAGTCTGGGGCATGAGTAATAGTGATACTCGTGGAGATATACATTTCTTGAGAAAGTGAGAAGTGTAGGGTTAGGTAGTGCAATGATGCCCAGCTGGCTGGAAATCAGCGAAGTTCCCCTTTAGTTTTATTGTCTTCTGTCTTCGTTAGCCAGCTGATGTGAGGGTATACTTTTACACTTTGATCTGTATGTTAGGCAATAGCTTCTAACTATCTTTGTCTTTTCAACCTGTTTTTCCTGCTGAGTCAGTCTCTCTGCTTCTCTTTGAAATTCTTTGTTTAATTTTCCAAAAATGAGGTAATATTTCCTCAGGGAGTGCAGTTAAGTTGACAATGTTGGCTCCTTGCGAGCTCCAACAGCTTGACAGACCATCACAAAGGGGCAGGGCTTAGCGAAAGGGTCAATTAGGAAGTCACGAAAGGTTTTTGTTGTCTCGCTTTTCTTAAAAAATCTTCTGTATCTTTATCTGTTGGATAAGTTGATGAGAACAGTGATGCTGGGTCACACATAATGAGAAATTTTGTATTGGAGGGTGTTTGAGGCTTGAGTGATGAGATGTTTAACCTTGTGAAACCTCAGCAAATTAGTTTTGATTACTTTAAAGAGCATGAGGAGAATGCAGTGAACAACAAGACATGGCCCAAAAATGAACATGAAATTAGTAAAAAGTAACAAGCAAACTGCCTGAAAATTAGAAATTGAAAGAAATGTAAAAAAAACCCCCCAAAAACAAACAAGAAAATGACACGTATTTATCCCTATTTTTTATTATCTTATTCCCTTTTTCTAAAAATTCCTTTTCAGGTAATTTTTTGTCACATTTTACCAATATCTGGTAATTTGCAGGACATTTCTAACCCCCCCATGTTTTCAGAAAAAAATCAAACCAATTTGCTCAGGTTTTAAAGGTTTAAAATGTATTTTTTTTCTCAGCCACACAGACATTTCATACTCATATTCTGTAATTCAGGCTGCTGTGTCAAAAGCCATTTTTTAATTACGTATAATTGTGTTTCAGCAAAAGCAGGACTAACATTTAATTTCTTTAATCATCTTCCAGGTGCAGCAGGTGGTTGGTCGTTTGGCTTCTTCTAGCCACGGTGGAGTGCGGAAAGAAGTCTCCTTTGCTCCCTTGAACCTCTCTCAGGGTGCTCAGAGAGCCAGAGATGTCCATGGAGAGAGCACAGGCGTGGTTTCCGGCCGGACTGCGTTCCCGACCCAGACTGTGAGTTACACTGATCCCAGAGTGACCGGTCTCCAGCAGCAAACAGGACAACCAGGACACGCTGTCATGCTTGCCAACGGGCAACCAGTTCTTATTCCCCTGGAGTATCACCTGCAGCATCAGTCCCAACCACTGCAGCAACACTACCCAGGACAGGCGAATGATGCCTCAGCCAGCCATGCCTCAACCACCATGGCCTCTCCTAACCCAAGCTTTAAAGCCTCTGATTCTTCAGCCAGAGTGTGCCTCGTTGAAAGGGCGGAGCCAGCCACAGCTCAGCAGCAGCTCCCCCAGCAGCCTCCTGTCCAGCCTACAGCAGATGTGACTCAGGCCGTAGCTTCAAGCCTCGCTCCCGCCTCGGCTCCCTGCAACCCGTCACACTTCATGAAGGGAGCCATTATCCAGCTGGCTACTGGGGAACTGAAGCGTGTCGAAGACCTGCAGACTCAGGACTTTGTGCGGAGCGCCGAGGTGAGTGGGGGTCTTAAGATTGACTCCAGCATGGTGGTGGACATCCGTGCCAGCCAGCAGAGACCGGGTCTGGTGTCACTTCACTTTACTGTGGGGGAGCAGCAGAGTAAAGTGACCATCGATGTGCCTCCGGAGCACCCCTTTTTCGTGTTCGGGCAGGGCTGGTCGTCCTGCAGCCCTGAGCGCACAGCCCAGCTCTACGGTTTGGCCTGCCATCATCTGCAAGTAGGAGACGTGTGTGTGTCCATCACCCTACAGCAGCAGCTTCAGCCACAGCAGCAGAAACAGGCGCAGCACCATCCATCACAGCAGCAGCAGCAGCAGCAGCAGCAGCAGCAGCAGCAGCAGCAGCAGCAGAATCTGTCCAGGACTTTGAGCAAAACCACATCAGGACCTGGTCATCAGCTCATGGGGCCTCCTGCCCCTCAGCAGTCACGGCCTCCGTCTCATTTCAGGCTAGACCGCATCCACAGAGAAAGACAGAGGGATGGGGAAAAAGATGCGCCTGATAAGGACGAAGCTACGCATTTCGGGGTTGCTGGGCACTCAGAGTCGCCCATCAGACCAAGTAGGACCTTAGCAGAGCATCCGAGGAGCCAGAGCAGTTACCACTTGCACACAGAAGGCTCTGCTTTTGCAGGGGCAGGGATGGGAGCCATGCAGGCTGCGCTAGGTGCTTCTCAGAGGCGCTGGTCCTCACCTGGCCTCCAAAGATACAGTATGAAGGGAGACGAAGGGCAACGCCCTCAAATAAGCACCTCCGGCCACATTAGGCCATCTTTCATCCCCCAGGAGGTCAAACTGTCCATCGAGGGGCGCTCTAATGCAGGGAAGTAGCATCACATTTGGTAGCATCTATAGAATAGACTGCCACGAGTAGGAACGAGTCTGACAAGGAGAGAAAGAGGGAAAAAAAGAGTGCGAATGTAGCCTCAGAATGTTTGAGATTTTGCACACCTAAAATATACAAAAAAACAAGATCTTTGTCTATCTGGTGAGAAGTTCTGGTTTGGTTCAGTTGTCACTCAGCCAAAGGATACGAGCCTGTGGTTTCCCAGCCAGCTGAGGTCTGACGGGGACATTACAAGCTGAGTAGAAAGTATGTAGCGGATGAAATGCCTACCATAGTCCTTGCACACTGCATTACTCTTCCTCCCTCGCTCCTCTGTCGCCACTTCCTCATACCCACACTTGGAGGTTATTATCGCATTCAGAACACCCTTTTGACCAAACCGTCTCTTTGGGAGACCAAGGACTACGAAGAATGTGTTTGTAGCACAGTGAAGCTACCAACTCTGCAGGTTCTGATGTATTTAAAGGATCACAGCCAGTGATCTTTAATCTCCTCCATTTGTAAGATCCTGTTTCCTTCAAAAGCATTTACCCAAAAAAAAGAGAGGAGTTGCTGACAGCAGCAGCTCCTGCAGTGATGTTGGCACTGTTGACGCTAACTGTCAGTGTATGTTACATTATGCTTCTACGGCAGGAGTCTGAAACCTCTGCTGTCGGCTGAGATACTCTCTCCCCTCCTTCCTTTTCAGGAAGCCGCTCTGCAAAGATCCTCTCTCAGGCCAAATGATCCACGTCCCACTTGTCTTACAATCGAAATAGTGATAAACCAATCAGTGTGTATGTTCAGCAATCAGTTACCACTCTGAAAAAAAAAAAAAAGAAGTGCTCATGCCCTCTGGTTTGGGCTCTAACGTGTGAGTGTGTTTGCGTAAATGCGGTAAATTGGAATAATCCTTTGTTCTCTATGATGACTCGAGATATCTTGCATTCCAGTATCATCAGTGAGAATATCCATCACTTCGCGTTTAACGTTTCCTTCCTAGAGAATCACTTCCCATCCTGAGCTACTCCCTCCCTCCTTCTTGCTATACCTCAAAGCTTTCCCGACCAGTCTGGTGACTTTAATGCAATTTTAGACGGCGTAATTAATGGAGGAGGCACTGGCTGGTCATCACCAAAGCCACCTGTGGGAATGAGACGTTATGGTGTCACATCACCGGCTGCGGGCCACTTAAAACCTCAGAAGAGTGGAAGGGCCTCGTAGTTTGCCTTGTCGAGAGAAACCCCTGCGTGTGAGTGAATCAGTGACGAGGGGTTCTCTTTTGTCCTAGTTACTCTTTGCTCGGTTCCCAAATTAAAGCAATAGTTCTTTTTACATTACGCAGCTGTACCACTCTCCCCCAGGAGTCTCTCCTCTTGGGCTGTTTTATATCTGAGGTGTGAGATGTGACCCCCGACCTTTAAAGGCAATGCACTATTTTGCATTTTCAGTGATTCTTCAGTATTTCTACACAAGCAATGCATGACAAATTTCTCAAGAAATCATTGTAGATGAAACTCTTTGATTCTCTATCTCACTGATGATATTTTATCTTTTACTCAAGTGCATCTCCAAGAAAGGCTTGACTCTAATTAAGTTCTGTTTTGTCTAACGTACACAGTCCTTCGCTTTTGTACTAGGTTATACTTTATCCAGTGGATCTTATGATTGTCTCGTGTTGCACATGGAAAATGTCACTCATTGATTTCACACTGACCTTGTTAATAGGAATCACAGTACAGTAGATGTTTTTTTTGTAATGAAGGGAATATGTTGAAGTATTGTTGTTGGTGTTTTTGTGGCGAGAGAGAGAAAAACAACTGACTTGCATTTTTAACTCTGTTTACAAATTAGCCAAGATGAATGCTGCAGTTTCCTCCTTCTGACAGATTTTTATCTTTTGTCACTGAAAAAAAAAAAAAAATCCTAAAGGATGAAGTTGAAATTAAGTGCAATTAGACCACATGTCAAATCATTCAGAGGTTTATAATCAGACGGCATTCCTCAAGCAGACATTCCCATGAAGATGTGTAAATCACACACTTTCTTTTTTTGTCTGTCGCAGAGCTTTGGACTTACCTCTCGCAAAACATTTAATCACTTTTGAATATTTCATGCATTACCCTATATCTCCAGTCATTGGATCAGTTTGTTACATGGTTGTCAATTTTCTGTCGGACTCGTGTGTTGGTGCAGTCCATTAGTCCCTCTTCAACTCTCCTCACTCTCGTAACCTCTCAGGGGTCACTGAGAATACAGTGAGGGAAACACAGCGACCTGAGCTGAGGAGACTCTCATCTTCTGTTATTGTCATTACAAGAGTTTTAAAGGACAGGTTCACATTTTTCCAAGTCTGTCTTAAAGACCCCCTCCAGTGAAAATCTTAAAGCTTTAATGTTGTTAACATGTTCATATTGTGTTTTTTATATGCTGAAAGCCACACCATGAGTGACATTAGTCCGTCAACACCTCGGCTGAGCATTTTGGCCTTGAAACTGCAGTATAGTCATTACAGTCGCGTAAACACAGATTCAGACTTCCAGGGTTTGAACCAATCCCGTCAACTTGTGGGGTATCAGAGGGAGAAGCCAGGTGTAGCTAAGAATCAGTATTTTGCCACTCAAGTTTCACTTAAACTTGTCAAAGCTGGGATACAAGGTTTATTTAACATTAGCAACACATTATTTGCCATTTGATCATGCAGTCGAGCTGAAGGCTCATGCTATCTACTACTGTTGCCAGGCAGAGGTCTGAGTATATTATGTACAGAGTCAGTGTTGAGCAGGTACGCTCGAGCTGCAGGCAGTTGGCTGAGGGGCGGACTAATGTGCATGTTCATAGCTCCGCACGCACTAAATGAGGCAAAGGTGTAGAGTATCTGAGCTATTTTAAGCCATTAAGGTGTGACATATATAATTTTGTTGAACAGAGATGAGAGTTTAATGCTCAGGGAGAAACTTTAAAACAATTTTCCCATGCCCGTAAAGGTTTATTGGTCTCAGTAATCACTCCTCCTGTTCATACTGACTGAATAAAGATTCTCTCTCCATGCTATCGCTATGTAAGACACTTTGTCCCCCATCTCATTACTTAAATTTCAATCACATAAGGAAAGGATCTTTTAATCAGTCCCTGTCAGACTGTCTAAAATGACTGATTTCAGGGCAACTTTTGTAAATAATTGCAACGCATGTTGTGATCTTGTAAACTTTTTTTATACCGAAATTTCAAAGCAAGTGAAAATTGCAAAAACAGATTCGTTTTTTTTTTTGTGTGTGTAATTAAGTTTGAGTTTGTAATTGATACTAGACCAAAATTACCACTAACCCTGCATGTTTGTATTAGGACTCACTTGACTCTTTCAGCACTCATGGAGATCTGAATGCAACAGCCTCTGTCATGGTTATGTGTCTTTATCTGTTGTCAGTGCATTTCAGCCATTCTCCGGGTGTCTTTTGCAGTAGTGTTTGTCAATCATAACTTTTGTGTATCACCATAACTTTGCACGGCATGCAAAAAAGTTTACCCACACTTTTGTGCAGAACATCAGGGAATTGCCTTGCACGGCCTCTTTACTCTTAAGCATTAATTTTTGCTTGTAAATGTGAAATGTTAATGTTGCTCATGTCTGCATCTAAACATCCATAAACAAGGAAGCGAGTTTGGTGACTGTTTTGATTGGTGAAACTCATGGGAAACTGCTATGGTTGGTCAAATATGCAGAAAAGTTGCTATGTTTGGAGAAAATTGCAAGAATTTAAAGGGATTGGTTGGATGAGTTAATTATTGCGATTGCAACATCCTGGAGGGGCTGCATAATGACCAGAAAGGTAAAGAGGAATGATACACTGATTATTAACCCTTTAGGTGCACATATGGAGTGAGAAGTGGAAAAATGTGAACCTGTCCATTAAAATGCTTTGCGATGAGAGTTTCAAAAACTAATTTTACTACAGTTAAGAACACATCTTACCATCAAAAGCTCACCAAATTGAGTCTTTTTCATGCTGTAAGCAATATACATATTATACCTGAAAACATTTCATGTAGTCTTGGCATTTTCTATGCAGTAAACTCAGTATTGTACCCTTCATTGTCTTAAGCATGGCTCTCTGAAGCAGTACGGCAGGTTGGGCTGATGCAGTCATTTTGCGCTGATGTCTGGTTGTTTGATTTTTGGATTTTTGCTTTAAATTAACTTTTTTACAGGAATACAGTACAAACCAGTATTTTGCTTTTCTACTTTCTAGTTTTTGCTCAGTGCTCCCCATCTTCCTGTGTATAGCACATTGCTGACTCACAGATTAGTAAACTTAAATTGTCTTCTCACAATGCCACATGGTCGGAGCCAAATCACTCGAGACGAGTGTCACTCAAATTTTCATGTGTTTGTCGGGTAATTTTTTTGGCAAGCCACATCAACATTGCATTAAAGGTCAAGATGCATTTGATGGGATTTTAGCGGTGCAAGCAGTGCCACCTGTGGTTTTACCTACTGTTGATTCTCACAGCAAACCATCCTGTGCTGCCATGAGCTTTATTCTTTGTGCCCTCTGCTCTGAGCAGTGCGTGCCACGTTACGCAGGAAAGCTCTTCTACAAAGATGTCCAATGAATCTTATTCACATCACTGATAGTCTGTTGCTGTAAGTACTTGCACTAAATGCCCTCCTTTTACAGTGTTTTGAACTTAAAACTGTTGGTAAATTGAAGAGTTTCAAAATGTAAAGCACACAGAATCATGGAGAAATTGCAGGTTGTGTGTTTCTGTAGATATTTGTATTTTTTTTTGTATAGATAGCTTTGATGATGCTTGTCGATAATGCCTTAAATTCTGCTTTGTACAATGTGTGAAATTGAAACAGTGGAATAATGCTTCTGGTCGACTCGGTGTTCCCTTTTCAGGCTGAACAAAAGCAAATTAGAAATGTCACGCTTCAGAGCAGAAATTCATATTCTTAAAGGGTGACGGTGAATTCTCTTTGGGCCCTAAATGGTTCAAATCTGCAACTTTGTGTTTGTTTGGTTTTGTTTTTACTTTTTATCTTTTCAGTTACATTTTTAATACACTCTCTATGCTCACACTTATCTTTTAAATCCTGTTTTTGTTTTCCAGTGTGTGGAAGTGAAGTAAATGGAATCTCTTCTCTGCACTTTTTCACAAGACGATGCCAAGAGTGTCAGCAACGGAGGGCAATCCATTAATTCCACACATCCGTTGTTTTTGTTGTTGTTGCACAAGCTCAGTAGTTTATTTTATCCGTAAATTTAATGGGTTGTGTTTGGTGTCTTGTGCTTTGTCCCAGTCTCTGATCGACAGATTTGAATAAACGGAGACAGACAAACGAGCTACATTAATCTGATAGCTTTCCATTGGTGAAAACGTAATGGTTTATTGTTTTGTGATGTTGGCGGTTGGGATTTTAACTCCCCGTGTGAACTACTTCCTGTTGTTTGATCCCGTATTGAACTGCAAAGGTGAATTTAGGATGATTTTTGGCCTCGCTGATATCCAGTTAAATCAGGAGAAACAAACGGTTAAAAGTTTTAAAGAAGTCTGTGTATTTTCAGATTTAACATTGTACTTTTTTTGGCACAAGGTGACACTGCTTTTTATGTGACGTGCAACTATTGAAAAATTAAACAAAAAACAGCAATTTTTTTTGAACATGCCTAAATCTGCAAAATATATGCAATGATGTAAATGTAACATTCAATCCTCAAGTATAATCCAGGTTGTATGAACTTTGTATAGTGAGTTTTAATATCGTATGGCCGTACCAATATGTATTGATCTTTATCAGAAGCCTTAGAGTTGTCGACCGAAAGTGCTCCCTTAGAATACCCTACACCTACCTGACTTTAACAAAGCATTAATATCTCTATTTTGTTGCATTTTTATTTGTACCGTTTTTGAATAAAATAGATTTGTACTGTATATTTGTACCTCTCTGTGAACTACTTAGGGCGGTTTTTGTTTTTTTGTTTTGCTGTTTTAATTCTATGTACTTTAAGGACACAAAGATATTGTATTTTTATTGTTACAGCTAACTTGGAGACATTGCATTTATCATGTTTGTTAAGTAAACACAATATAATATATATATACAAATATAAATATAAACTATTATCCAACTCGTGTGCTGTGTTTCTTTAGTTGCATCTATGTATTCAGTTTTTTCTCTGTAGTTGTATATAGATAGCTGTGGAAGACGTGCTGAGATCTTTAAAGTGAGAGTACTAATACCTCAGAGTAACAGTACACTTTTACAAGTTAAAAGTGGAGGAGCGAATTTAAATACTTTATGAACTGTTTATGTAATGTAATAATCTTTACAAGTAAAACATGTTTTGGAAGTCATATCTTAATCTTTACAGGAAGCTCAGGTACAGCTGCCAATGCAGTGGGAAACTGTTGAAGCCAATAATAGTCCCAGTAACCCAAGTCTTATAGGAAACTAAATATCTAATGATGAAATTTAATCACTACTAAAATTGAATTACCACTCAATATATAGAAATATGAAAGATTTTATGTAGATGAATTTGTGTTTTTCTTTTTTTTTTTTTTTTCTTTCTCTGGTTTTTGAAGTGATGGGTTTAGGGTGTTTCTCTATTTTAGATAAACTACATCACTCAAAATGATCAAGTTACTCAAAATCAAATTCTAATCTAAAAATTCAAGTAAGTCAAAGTAAAAAAATAAAATAAAAAAACAAGTCACTTGAACTGTATGAGACAGCATAATTCGAAAGAATTTTTTGTGTTTCTTTTATGTCAAAATTTGAGCAAAATTGTGGAGCTCCTAAAGTCCAGAAAGGTGATATTTCAATAAGCGCACCATCATTAACTGGTTCGACCCATTTATTTTCTTATGAATAATTATCTTGTGGGAGCAGTTATAATTTTGTGTGCACAAATTTAAAAAAAACTAAACTAAAGGGGCTCCACAAAATTTAAATATACTGAAAAAATATTGGAGATTTTAAAGTTTGAACCTTGAATTTTTGAAATCCATACTCTTACAATGAACTTCTCAAATTGTCAGAGTGAAATTCAACCCACAATAAATTCAGAGGGATGGTTCTGAAAGTGAAATATTTAAATGCTATACATTTTTGTGCTATTTAATTTTAAACAAAACCAAGTGTTTGGTATTGACTTCATTTCACAATTAGGTATTTCATCACTTATTTGTTTTATATTTGTACAAGTACAGAGGATAACACACCACACTGCCTCTGCAAGACCTGCAGCATACAAGGACGCCATAATTCTTCTTCAATATTTTCTGTTAAAACTCCACCTCCTCATGTCTTTTTAAAAGAAGACCCCTCACTGTTAAAGAAATGTGTGTGACACTGTATCCACTGAAGACACAAATGTATTTGCGTGTATAAAACAAAGGAGGAGAGAGGTGACACTGGACACTACCATTATAGTAAAGTCAATGTTTATTTCCACATTCTTTACCAGGTTTCATCGTGGTCTGTACATCTGTTAATCCAGTAACAGAGGATGGCATTCCTAAAGTGCCATCCAGTCAGAATGCATTGATATCGCAGCAAGCATGAATGTTCTCAATAGCAGTTTAGCTCATTCATTTGGCCTTTATCAGAGAGATTTGTTTTGTAAACATGGACATTGAGAGGAAATCCTGATAGAATTAATATAGAAAGGCCAACATTTTTTAACAACATTTTTCTTTTGATTAAACTGTAGAAAACAGGCAGGCATAAACTTACAGTAGAACACAAGCTCATATTGAACCATTCTAGGACAAGTGCAGTTTCACGACATGCAGTGCTTACCTAATCCGCACTGAGAGCGCTGCTTGTAAAACACCAGCAACACCCCAGAGCTCAGAGTACGTCCTTTGCAATAATATGTCAGACCACAGACGCCGCAGTTTCCTGTCGCATTGGTCCACTGTAGGACAAAGGGGATCACAGCAATTTCAAAGAGCAACCTCTGAGAATACCCAGTATTCATATTCTGAGAGAAGAGAGAAATAAATGACACCTGAAGCCTCTGTTGAGAACACCGATCTGCCCTTGGTACAGTATGTCATGAATAGGATGGCAGTGAGACCCTGTTGCTTTCATGTGCTGAACTAGGAAGAGAAAACACATCTCTGGAGACAAAGCGTCTCTAGAAAAGTCACACAACTGCCCAAAACGGTTGCTATCAAATCACATGATAGATCACTAAATGATTCTTATGGACCAGGGTGTTGTCTCCAGGCTCTGAGCCCTCTCACTGAGTTAAATTGCCTGAGAAGCTAAACTCTTTACATTGAAGTCCGTTTAAATTAAAGTCGCATTCTGCATAGTTTCAGTGGAAAGTGAATTAATTTCCCATGGAATAAATAACACATCTGTTGCATAGAGGTTTGATGCACTCCTAGAAAAGCATCTGAGGATGAAACACAAAAATAATCCCTTTTTTTTTCTCCCCTTTTTTTTTAAAAATCTGCTGGAACAAACAGCCAGGTAGATTGACTCTCGTCTAGGAGTGACTCAAACAGAACCAGTACTTGTCCTTGTCTCTGATTTTCTGTGAAGAATATTTCAGAAACTGCTTATTGACACTGTAAATGTTTGCATCTGGAGAAGTGAAGTCAAGAAAAATTGGAGGTAACCTTGCAGGCAGGAAATTAAATGAGGGATATCCAGACATGGCCTCTAATTTAAACATTAAAACAACTTTATACCACCGACTGTAACAAAATAACCCAAAACATTTTCACAAGAAAAATATATTCACATCATATTGCATAAATATGTGCTGGAATGAGGTTAATGAATATAGATAAAATCTCTCTCCCAGTTTGGGCTGCATGTGTCATAAGATTAGCCCCAGTGCTCAGTAACGGATGGGAATTAAAAACAAACAGTTTAAAATGAGTTCCTCTGTCATATAAATCAATAAATATCTTTATCAATTCTGCTGACAGAGGATAAAATCAACCCCAATTGAAGTGGTTCAGGTCACATACACTGAAGGTACTGCAGCTTTACAAAGCATGTGAATGCTACACAAATTGCATGCAGAGGATGCATCATCTGTGTATGATCCTCTAAATAATAATAATACTAACCCACGTTCATGTTGTGATTTACTCCTCGCGAGGAAAACAAATGTGTCTTTGCGGGCAGAATTCAAGTAAAGTATCATATCATGAACTGTTTCATTGTGACCACTTAACGAAACATTTTAGCACAATATTCCTTAATGTGATGAGCCCAAAATATATACGAGGTAACTAATGTATTGTACAGTACAATAACAGCAGCACAGACTGAAATTTTTATGAGCCAAAGAAAAGCTCTGTAACAGAAAGTAAAAAAGAAACGACATTGGCAATATATTCGGAGTGTAACGATGTAGGGAAAAGAATTCAAATATTGGCAAAGAGAATGTAAAGAGGCGAATGCATCGAGTTGTACAACTCAAGAGGTGAGAGGAGGAATGTTGATCAGCACTGGGCGTGTTCAACAGGACAAAACATTCATTCATCTGTTAAAGGTCCAGCAGGTAGGATTCAGAGGCATCTATTGGCAGAAATGGTGTATGAGATTTCTGTATTGTCACCGTGCTGAATTTTTATACAAACCATGATCATCTGGCCACATTTCTAGCTGCATCCAGGCACTGTCTAGCTTCCTCATCTTCTTCTTACAGTTCTTGTACTCGCACAACTGACATTACATCCAGTTACTACTATTAGGCTACTACTGGCAGAACGCTACTAGCACAAACACAAGGTGTTTTTGCAACTACAGTATCAGAGATTGTGATGTCTATTATGATTTAAATCGTAACTGCTGCCTTATGTTAGACACAGCGCCACACACTGACTTCAGTGTTGATATGCTATTATGAAACGGCACAAGGCTACACAGAGGTGACTGACTAGTTAAAGCAGCACATTTTTAACTTAAAATATTTTTTGGGGTTCTGACTGTATATATATATATCTATACCATATATATATAACTGCTGCCTTATGTTATATATATGTGTGTGTGTGTGTGTGTATATATACACAGTCACAACATATATATATTCAAGAGTTAGTTCCGACCGAGCAATTTGATTGATCAGAGTCACTTCATGAGTGCTCATATGCAGTACAACACTAAGACTTTTAACTCTGCATGTATCACTCCGCTGCACGGCTGTTCTGAACCGTTAATTAGGCCTACATTAACGGTCGGTAGTTTTCTAACGTTACTGTAGGTTGTAGTGTTACAGACAGGCCGACTGTGTGTCCCTCTGGAGTTGCCCTGTAGTGGAGGGGGGGGTTTTAGGTTAAAGAAAATAAAAGGGAAGCAGTTACTGTTCCGTCCCGTTTATTGTTTTATTAGTTATCCAGTTAGGCGAGCCCAGGACTCTCGGTTAAATTGGTGGCGGCGGTGTCCTTCAACAAGCTGCTGTGAGGACTTTTCTGTGCAGCTGTTGTTTTTAGCTTAGCTGCCTCTGCATAGCTAGCTGCTAACCCCGGCGTGGTGCTTCAAGACTGCGCTCAACAACGTTACGAAGATGTGGCGCGGAGACGAGGAGCCTTTTAAACCCGGCACGGGATGTTTGACAGACTCTAAACCTGGTCTAAACCTCATGGTTGACCCGCCCTCTCCCTTCACCGGCGACGGGAGCCAGAGTTTCCTCAGCTGGAGGCGGCGGAGACTGCAGTTATGAGCCGGTAAGGACTCTTCCTACTCCTCCGCCTCGACAAGTCCAGAGACACACACAACATACAACCTTCTGCTCCAAGTTAAAAGAGAAAGTTTTGTGTTGCTAGGCAACAGCTGTCACTTCCAGCGATTAACTAAAAAAGTATTGCTGGACTGACTTGTTTTTATCTATATTTGGAGCGGGTCCTCTTAAACAAAGTCAGTCATGTTGTTCTACAGTAGCCTAGAACAGACAAGTTCAATGCTGGCTCTAGATAGAGCCTTTGGCGTTTTTTTATCGCCCACCGCAGTGGCCAACAAGAGTTTAATTTCTGCAACCTCAACGCTAGATCCCACTTAATCCTACACACTGGACCTTTAGAAACATAATAATCAAACCTGGGAAACACATGTGGAACTGGTGTGTTTTTGTGAATGTTTGTGCCTCACTGAAGGGCCTCAGTAATAAATGCAAACGCAAATTGTGGAAAACAACCCGCATCCTCTGTAGTAGTGTACAGTACATGTAGAGCTTTGGAAGCTTGGAGTTGGAACGCAGTAAGCCACAAGACAGAGGGCGCGACCACGGCGCCAGCTGAGGTAGTAGAGTTTGACTGAATATGAACTTCCCAGGGACCCACAGCGGCAGCTTGAAGAAAGAGGTGTAGCTACCGGTAAACTCGAGTCACTGGGCTGGCGGAGTGGACCAGAAGGGAGGGGGGCTGTGGCTACAAAGTCCCCACTCCTGTCACTGAAGGTCCATGTGCAAAAACTTTTTTTTTCCCCCGAAAAGGAAGTATAACTGCTCCTACTAGAATGAATTGTGTTAAATCTGCTAGCCCACTGACGAACAGATAAATCTCTTTACAACATGCTTTTATGTCATCATCCATACAATATGAAACATTCTCAACCCTGTTCCCAAGGTTTTCTAGACTGTAATAAATTAGAAATTGGAGTAGTTTTTGCTGTATTTAACAAAGCAGTTTGTCTGTGAGGCTGTTCGACACAGAAGAAGCTGGAAGTAAAACCAGCGAGGAATGGTTCACTGTGACCATGGCAGTCTGATGGCAGAGCGCAGAGGTTACTGGTGCTGCTGGAGGCCAGTTGCCCCCCCCCGTAGTGGCCTGGTCCCATCAGGGCAGCTTCATGAACAGACCATTATCAATGGAGGGGACAGGCATGGGGCAGGGGAACTGAAAGAGACTCATGTCTGCTGTGAGGGCAGCCATGGCAGCAGGATCATGCTCTATCTGTGTCCTCAGAGCAGGGTCGATCTTCTCCAGCCGTCGCTTGATCCTCTTCGCCTCCCTCTCACGGATAAGCCTAGCTTGCCTCTTCTCTGGTGTCTCGTTGGCCCTCTTCATACGCATGGCCTCCCTGTCTCTCTGCAGCCTGCGTGCCCGCTGTTCCTCTGATTCCTGCATCCTCTGCATGCGCTTGGCCTCGCGGTCCCGCAGCCTCCTCAGCTCCCTCTCCTCTTCTGTCTCACATGCCCGTTTGTTCTTCTTTGCTGTGCGCTCACGCTCTAGACGTTGCAGACGGGCCTCCAAGGGTTCGTTCTTCCTGCGCAGAGCCCATTTTCGCATTGGAGACTGGGCCTCTACTAGCTGCTGATAGGCCACGCAGCTGTTGCACACCAGCAGCACTCCGGCAGGATACACCGGCATAGGGCTGAGGATGTCGGGGATGGGAGGAAAGCCTGAGGAAGAGGAGTTAAGAGCATCAGGGATAGATGCCAGTGATGGCCCTTCAGAGAGGAGACTGTCGGGCAGTGAAGGAAAGGAGGGCCCTTGGTCAGAGCCTGTGCATGGTCCCGGGCCATGACACGGTCTGGGGCCTTGACAATGGCTCTGCATGTGGCCTGGTCCCTGGCAGGTACGATGGGCCTGACAAAGGCTGGGGTTGGGGTCAGGTGGTTGACAGGGGCGAGGACCCTGACATGAACTGGGACTGGGGCCCGGTCCGTGACAAGAGCAAGAGCCCTGGTCTGAGCTGGTCATGGGGCTGCTGGAGAGGGACATGGAACAGGTGTCCCTCCCATCGGTGACATCCATCCTGGTTGTGTCGAGGACATCTTTAAGCTTCTCCCTGAGAATAGACACAGTATTGATTAGCTGGATAAATTAATATGTCCCCTTAGACCTCTGATGCATTTTCTCCCTTGTTAATCTGACCTCCTGATCTCCACATCCTCTCGTGTAGATGTCTTTTTCTTCCAGGCTGTAATTTCTCATTACTGCCTACTGCCCCCATTCTTGAATCATGTCAGGTTCTTACCAATTTTGCAGTTTTTTTTTCTTCTCATGTATAAAGGACAGTAGTTTTAAATGACTGAATCAAGAGAGAAAGAGACAGGGGCTGTGAGGGTTTTTTGGGGGGCTGTGACTGAGAAAGGGAAGTGACAGCGCAACGGTGTAATATAGCGGAGAACCTGGGGGGTAGAGAGAAAGTGCAAGCCAGAGAGGAACTGGAAATGAGAAAGAGATAGAGGAGGGCTGCAAAGCAACTTTGGTTGGAAGAGTTTCCTTCTGCCTCCCCAGCAGTGAGAGAGATGCGTGTAACATAAAGTGAAAAGCAGTGATCATCATCCGCGCGCCACATTTCCATGAATGGCATGACAGTGCCCACTAGACACACTGAAGGGTGAAGCGTGCTCAGATGAACCTGACATGTATGCAGTGACAGACTATTAAAATAAGGAGGAGATTAAGAAGGAGAAGTGGTGTGAGGAAACCCAACAGCCCTTGGCCTGTAGTAAATGTTTTAATATTAGAAGATATACTATGTATTTCTTTTACAGTAGGAATCCAGGATTTTGTTCAGGTTCGGGCCCAAAACGGCTGCCATGGCTCGGGCTCAGGCTAGGCTTGGACAGAAACTGTATGGGTTCATGTATGGTGGGACTTGATTTTTTGGGCCTGACTTTAACTTAGTGATTAATTCATGATCCAATCTTACTGTCCATACTTAATGTAAAAGTTGAACATTGTGTCTTAGCTACAATCACCAGTCTTTTAATACTTTTAATTGTATTCTTGTATGCAAATAGCCAACAGCTTGTAACCACAACCTGGTCTGTATGGTCACATATTCTTAGACAACAGTTAATTCTGGTTTCATGTGTCAAGCTGCTTTGATTGACATGATTTGAAACTACGTGTCAAGTGGGGGAAAGGATGACTCATTTCATCTTATTTCTCTGGCCCACACCTTTAAATCCACCCACTCCACCGAGTTGAACGAGTGTAATGAGTTGACAATTTTGTCTGATATCAGACAATTCATCTTACTCATTTCCGTAACTATTTGTTTCAGAGATGAGCATATCACTGCGTCACATCACCAGCGGTTAACTAAGACAGGAGAAATACACCATGGGAACCAAAAACATGCCAAATGCTCTGAAAGTTAATTTATTCACAGTTAAACAGGTTTTCACACACAACTAAGCTGTAGCTTTTGTACATCTGTGCTCAATTTCTACACACTTATGGTGTTTTACTCACGGTAACACCTGATTCTACCAACGATAACAGCTCATGCATTTTTTTCTTTTTCGTTGCTTTTACATTAAGGCTTCTCACTATGTTTCTCCTTCTACTGTCTCCTGACCTTGCCAGTGTTGTTTAAATGTGAAACGTAATGGTCGTTGCTAAGCAACATGCTAGTTTATTTCCATTAAATCTGTCATTGCAGTACTAATTTTATTCATCCCTCATGTTTTGCATCCTGCCTTATCTCACACTTGAAGAACCACAGCTCCATTGTGTTTCAGTGTGCTGTATGTAAGACATATTTTCATTTTTAGACTGCACAGTGCTCACCCTCTGATGGGTTTGATCACCTGGTTGGATGTACAGTCAGCCTAAATGTTTGTATTTTGATGGATCACATCCTACAGTTTCTGATTAATTTCTTAGTCATTCACCACACTCTTGCCAAATTCATTGATGTCTTAGGAAGAATTAGACTCGAATACTAAAAATTGTTTCTCCAGCTGAATCAGTGATGTCAGCTGACTTTGTTGAATAAAAGGATCTGTTGCAGGATACCGAACAACCCTTGGATTTTCTTTTAAATGTTTAATGATTAATCAAAACAACCGGAATATGATCAGTAACAAAACATGTAAACAGTGTATCTTATACTATCCATTTATTATGATCATTTTTTAAATTGCCCTTTATCTACTTAAAAACTGTGGATTCAGCTGACTTAAACTTTTTTACTTAATGGTGCTGTGAGTATATATATTTATATAAACATTGCATTATACTTCTTTCTTTAAACATTAAAGCAATGTGCATTGAAGACTTAGGACAAAAGATACAGTAGAGATGAGCCGAACCTGTTAAAGTTGTTGGTGTCTGTAAAGCGTGCACCACAGACAGCGCAGTTGGAGAGGCGGTCCTCAGAGTGGATGAGAAGATGCCGTCCAAGCGAGCCAGGCGAACTCAGGGCTCGCCCACACACTGGGCACACATAGCTCTTGCTATTGCTCATCATAGTCGTGTGCTGTTAAAGACAGATAAAAAAAAACAGGCTAAAGACAAAAAAACTGGACAAAAGGACACATTTAAAAGCACAGTTTTAACATGAATGAACTCAAAGACCATATCTTCTTAATTATAAAATACTGATACTGAATAAGCATGTTATTATTATTAGCAACAGTATCATATCAAATTTAATGACTGCTAAAAAATAATAATCATTGCTGATGTTGTGGATGTAATGTGTAGTTCTGAGCTTGTTATAAGCCTGTTGATTTAGTATTTTTTTTTTTTTAAATAGAAGGAATGTTTTAGAAAAAGCAGGTAGCATACATAACATTATTTTGTTATCTAATGCATTAAATTGAATACTAATGCCATGCGAGGAAATCAGCACCAGGATGAGAAATACTTTATTGATCCCCAGGAGGGAAATTGTGATTTGTTACAGTCACCCTGATAAAAAGCATATAAAATAATGAAAAAGTAGAAACAAGAGATATGAAGATAAGGAGTATGTAAAATATGAAACTAAAATATGTGCATTATGTAAAATCTTTAACACCACTATGTAAAATATTATATAAAATATGTATACATGGCAAGTATATAGAGTGTGTAAAAAAAAAAGTGTTCCTTCCAAGCAATTTGATTGGTCAAGAATCATTACATAAGTGTTAATATACAGTACAGCGTCACTGGGACTTCTTACGCTTGATGTATCACTCTGCTTCATAGCTGTTCTAAACCATTAATTAGGTCTACATTAATGGCCGGTAGTTATCTAATGTTACTCTAGATTGTAGTGTAACAGACTGTTCTGGAGGCCTACTGTGTGTCCCTCTGGAGTTGCCATACAGCAGTAAATGAAAGTAATGGCGGGCACTTCCAATATTTTGGGGGCTCATACATGTGTGGGAGTTTTGGTTAAGGAAAATAAGAGGGCAGCAGTTGCTGTTGAAGCTGTCACACCATCTTCAGTCCTATTTATTTTTTTATTAGTTATCCAGTTAGGCGAACAAAAGACACTTAGTTACATTGGCGACAGTGGTGTTCTTCAGCTAGCTGCTGTGAGGGCTGTTATGTTATCTTCAGCACGTGACCTGTGGCCTGTGGCCTTGTGCCTACAACCGAATCAAAGTTGTGATGACATACAATATAACAGCATGACCTCGAGTGTGATATTGCTTGAGTATAAAACTAATATATACACTTCAAGAAATATAAAAGTATGTACATTGTCCTACAATCTACAACACAATAAGAATACAAAATATGTACAATATGTGCATCATATGTGAAACATAAATTCATGTTTTGACAATATATTATATGAATTGATATTAAACGACAGGACATTTCAAATATTACAAACAAGTTGAGAAGCATTCAAATGTGGTCCCTAGTGCAAAGAACTAGCTATGCCATTAATTACCACTGTAACAGTGAAAACTGACAATGTTGTGTTTCGTGCCTCTCTCCATACATTCCACACCAATTAACAAGGCAGACAGAGTTGTAATAGCTCAACATTACAGTGACAGATTGCACACTTGTATTTCAGCAACTATAAGTGCAAGAACCACAAACTGCCTGACATTTGCAAAAAAATACATGCAGTGTTGATTGTGTGAATTCTGCAAATGCTGAAGTAAGGTATAAATCAGCTGCTGAATGTTAAGTGAGACCTCACAGCCATTGGTGAACACACATACAGTGAGAGTGGAAGGTGTGGATTACTGTAATATGAAACATAAACAGCCATTTTTAAGACAGCATAAGTGGTCATTTAGCTTCAGCAAATCTATAATCATCTTAAAGATATCTGGCACTGAATATGATTTTTTGACTGTAAGACTCCTATAAATGACAAAAGTAAGCAGTCAATCAGACAAGTCAGTACCTTTTCCCTCAACCTGCATTTCACTGAAGCACTGAGTCTGAAAGCTACTTAGTGGGTTTAAGAGGTGATGACCTTCCTCTAGCTTATAAGAAACAGACTGCAATAAAGGATCTAAAGCTGCTTTGTTTTTACGGTTCTGTACTGGATTAGGGCAGGTGAGACAATGTCACTCACCTGGTAGACATGGGAGATGAGCTTCTCAGGGCTGCTGAAATCCAGCGTGCAGAGAGGACAAACAAAGTTGTTGCTGTCTGCCCCTTCCTCGCTCTCCTGAGGAAAACAAAGCATTGTTAAAACACATTTCAGGAGCCAAACCTACATCGCGACATCAAGTGTAATCAAACAAACTGAGACAAGGCAAAACTGATTATTAACATCACATGATAGGTGCTTTCAGAATAATACTCAACACTAATTTTTTCCTGGGTCTTAGTCACTACTCACTCACGTTTCCAGCTGGAGCATTTCTGCGAGTGGTATATGGTGATGTGTCAAGTGTGAATGAGCAAAATTCTCACAAGCCCCAGTGACTCACAAACAGTGCCATGATGCTGTGTGCTGTCACAGATGTGAGTCACACACAAGCTGAAATACAGAACATTTTCAAACAGAAGGTCCTGGCACAGAGCATATTGGCTGATACCAGGGGTGTTCTGTTCAATCCCAATAAACTGAAGTACTTGCTGTTTTCTTAATTGCGTAGGGCTTTATGTATTTTGGTTGACAAAAGTGACAAGTTGTAAAACCCCACAGATGTGCTCAATCATTACACGACAGTGTTTTGCTGCGGAACAAAAATACCTTGTTTATCTACCAAATTTTACTCACTTGACAAAAATCTCAAGGTAGTGACATTTTCAAAATAGATGTTTAACAAGCTTAATAAACACACATTTAAACCTGGGCAGACAAAAACGATGATCATATGAATGTTAAATATGCTGTATATCTCTGCACTGGAGTACAACTAGTTGACACCCACTTTGTGTTTGACAGTTTTAACAGATGAGCTGATGAAAAGGAAACAAGATACAAGAGATATCCGTACTTCCTCTTACTGTTGACCCACACAGTAATTCAGTCAAATCATCTGCAATTTTTCCCAGATGTAACATATTTCCTGTGAATTTCCAGTTAGTACAACATAGTCTTGTCAGAAATATCAATGTATCGATACATATTGATTCTGAATATTTAAAATGGTTTCAAAATGCATTTTTCATATTGATACTATCGATACAACTTTTCAGCTCTCTCTTCTCTCCTGCACCCCCAAAAGCTCCACCTACTCTCACTCACTCACAGCGCTGACTTCTCGTCACTTGTCTTATTTTTTCTAGTTGTGCGCACACTTTTGTGGCACAGGTTTGTTTCGTTTTTACTTGTACTTTATTGCTTTTTGAACGAGGCTGTCTACTCCCGCTTACAATGAAAAGAAAAGTCATTGTTATGTTGTTATAGTCTTATTATATTTATCTTTTAATAAAATGTTTACATTTTGTGCCCTCAATGTCAAATTTTCTGCAGTATCAAAAAATATTGAATAATGATACTTTTCAAGATATTGTATCAATCAATCGATCAATCCTTTTTTCCAGACTCAGGGTCCATATAAAAAATTAAAAGACAAAACATCACATGCAATAAATAAAATAAAATCATGTCATAAAAATAACTCAATCAATGCCAACAAATATATATTTCTCTTGTATTTCCCCTGTAAAAGCACTTTAAATTGTATTGTCTACTGGTGCTACATAAACAAACTTGCCTTGCCTTGATTAAATCCATTAAAACTGCAGCAAATACTACAGTGGCATAGGCTTCTAGGCTGAGTGGACATCTGTAGCCACATAAATATTCACACCGACTGCTGCTGCCTGTTTCACACACAACTAGTGGTTGAGAGTTGGAGAAAAACCCTCTGGTTATTAAGTTTATCATTTTCACAGCCCACACAAGTCGTGCAACATGTTCCAAAATGAAACTGGGCACCTACACAGTGACGCAGGGCAGATCCATGTCAATAATTTATCTCTGTGGAGTCTTGTTTGTATGTTAACAACAAACCACCAACTTCACAGTACTTTGGCTTGTAGTGTAACATTTAGGCAGAGGTTGAAACTATTTAAAGATGAGGTAAAGTATTGGGAAATAAATAAACAATGTCACTACGAAAAAGAAAAGCGGCACTCACCTCTTTGACTCCCGCTCCTTGTAGGCGGCACTGCGATCTCTTGGTGGTCATGTGGTCGTCAGCGGAGGTGTTGGAGGATGAGTCTTCACCGTGGTTGTCAAGGTCACTATCGCTGTCTTCTATGGAGGCAAACACAGCCCTATCAATACAGACAGACAACAGAACACAGAGCAGGGCTTACTCTCACTAACACCCCTCAGTCCGAGGACGTCCCATAGAGTCCATCAAGCCCGCCCGCCGGTCCCATCCCGACATCCTGTACCTGAGATGCTATCCTGCTCTTGTACTTCCTGGGAGTTGTTGCTGCAGCATTCACTGTCTTCGGTGAATTCGTCCCTGCCATCCATGTTAGTAGCGTGCTGAAGTCCTGTGATGCCTGAAGTGTGGAATGGCCCTGGAAACAGAAGGACAGAGGAGCAGTCAGTAAGACAAGTGTTTCCACTGAGTGGGTGACAATTAGGGGTGGCAAATATTGCAGGGTTTTTTTCTTATTTTTTTTGATAATGATATTCTTGATGATATAAAAAAATACAGAAAAAACATTTCATTTTTAATTTCAAGAATATACAATTGCAACTAAATAAGTGTTAAAGTTTTAAATGTTAGCATAAATTAAACAGTTTGCATTTAATTTTTTAGTACAGAGCTGGTGGCATTTTTGGTTTCAGCCATGCTTGTTGCCTTGCATAACAGTGCCTCATTATCTCAACAAGTCGGAATATTGCCATTATAGTGATATTATTAATTTTTAATCATAATAAAAATTATACTGATTTATTGTCAACGACAGAATGGCAGACCCCTAGTGGCAATTAAGACGATATATGAGATATGATTTTATCATACTGTGGAATCTATCCTCTGAGTGTATTGGAATAATTTTGGCAATGTTGCATTATTTTTTTGTTTTGCATCACACCTTCATATGTCAGGTATTTATATTGAACAAAATTTAAACAACACTTTTTCAGTCTTATTTTACACAGGTTTAAGTCAAAGATCTAAGACTTTTTTTTAAAGTACTCAACAGATATATTTCCCTTGGATTTTAGTCACAAATTTGTTAAAATCTTTGTTAGCGAGCACTTTTCTTTCTCAAAGATAATCCACCCATTTGACAGGTGTGGTACATCAAGATGCTGATTAAACAGCATCATTACAGCACAGGTGCCTTGGGATGGGCACAACGACAGGACTCTCTGAAGTGTGAGTTTTTAAGGGAGCGTGTCTGTGATCTTAATGTTCATTTCACCATCATAACACATCCCCATGTCGTTTTCCTAAATTTGGCAGTACATTCAGTCATTTACAATGACAAACTGCTGCCAAGAGCCTAATGAGGACCACAAGCACACAGGCGACTGTGGCTTAGAGGTAGAGCGGGTAGTCCTCTAATTGTAAAGTCAGCGGTTCGATCCCTGGCTCCTCCGGACAACATGTCGAAGTATCCTTGGGCAAGGAACTGAACCCTAAATTACTCCCGATGCTGCGTCATTGGAGTGTGAGTGCGTGTGAATGATTACTGAGTAGCAGGTGGCACCTTGTACGGTAGCCTCGGCCACCAGTGTGTGAATGTGTGTGTGAATGGGTGAATGTGACAATGTAGTGTGGATGCGCTTTGAGTGGTCAAAAAGACTAGAAAAACACTATACAAGTACGGTACAGTCCATTTACAGATGAGCTTCCCTGAATTCCCTGATTTCTGAAGATTTGTGCAGAAATTCTTTGGTTATACAAACCAGTTGTTTCATCAGCTGTTCCTGTTTGCTGTGGCCAAATATTTGAGAGAAATATATCAGTTGAGTTCATTAAAAAAGTCTTAGCTCAAAACTTAAACCTATGAAAATGGGCGCAAAATCAAAAGCATTGCATTCAAATTTCTGTTCAGTATAATTTGCTGGATAGACCAAATCCAGATATTTCTCTGTTTTCTATCCATTAACAATCCAACAGGTTGTCCAGAACATGTATTACGTGACGATATACATATGATGATGATAAATCAGAGTTGGATGGTGTAAAACCGTACAATCGTTGTTTTCAAAAGTCCTGATATTAGTTGCTGATATTCCTACAAACAAATGAATCAATAACAAAATGCCTGCAAGTCAAGTTTGCAGATGAAACTGGTGCAACAGGCTGACGAACTGGAAAAACCCCCAATGATTTTTATGTTTGCAGACCGTGAGAAAGGAAGACGAAACATATCTATCAGGTTTTACAATTTGGAAGACAGTTTTTGTAGAACATCGTATTGTAATTTCCTGCATACCGTGAACTACACAGGGAGAACATACATGTCAACAGTCAACAGACGCTACTGTGACTGTCCACCATGGTGGCACGGCCGCCTCTTGAGGAACTGATGTCACAAATAATTTGCTTTTTAAAATGTTGATTCATGATATCTTATATAGAGCTACACATGCCTATAAACGAAGTCTGTTTAAATACAAAAATCTCCTTTTCCCCCATACATTGTATCAAGCATATGAGTGGTTTATCTCCATAGAAACAGCATCTACTGTCATCAGAGTGCACCAAAAGATGATATGAATTTTTCAACACTGGTGCATTCGCCTATAGCTCAGAGTTCAGGTTTTGTTCACAGTAACACACATGAAATGTTTCCAGGCCTCTGATTTAGAACATTTTGTTGTTTCATTAGCACATATATGATTAGCACAATGGCGATAAAAGTGAAACCTGTGATACAACACCACAACAACTCCAAAATGATAAATTAATAACAATTCTACATTTCTCTAGAGACTTTTGGGCTCCACTCAAGACGTGGATGATAACCACTTCTCCACTATCACACACTGGAACATAATGAATGCTAAGTCGGCGAGGCGAGCCCACTGACGTATACATGCATGCACATTAACTTCATTTGCATCCCAACCCCCACTTTTTCACATACATATACACTCACTGATACATGCTAGCTCTGTTCGACAGCCATGCTGCAGTCCCATGGGGGAAGCAGCCTGCACTCTTTTCCTCTAGCTAACTGCCTTGCTACCCAGTAGTGTGTTTCTCTCTCTCTCTCAGTACCACCCACACACTGAACAGCCTGGCTCGCCCTCTGTCCTCCCTGCTTGTATGAAGCTCTGACTACTTCCATATCTATAGCATCGGCTCTGAGGGGGAGGATGAAGCTTCATACCATGACAGCCCATATGTGGCTCACTTAACTCCTTGTGATGCCACTCTTTGTTTCATAGCTTTGCTGGTTCTGCAAAATCCCTTCACTTTTCTTAACACTTGACCCTGTATTTAACTGCCAACACTGGAAAATTTGTTTAAAGCTCCTCTGGCATTCATACACAAGAGCATCCCACTTCTAAAAATTAATAATAGCTTAAAACCTAATTTTCTTTTCTTATGTGTGCTCTCTTCATCAACACAGATCAGAGATCCTGACTTTGGTTACTTGAGACTGACAGAAGTAATTACAGCCCTCGTCACAATCCTGAGGTACTGCACACATGCGCGCGCGCGCGCACACACACACACACACACACACACACTCTCTCTCTCTCTCTCTCTCTCTCTCTCTCTCTCTCTCTCTGAGGAAAACAGAGGTATTATCTTGAGGAGGTTTGTCATTCTACTGTTCAGCTGCTGGCGAGAAGTTAGTATGTGAATACAGTTTGGGCACTTTTCCCATTGAAATCAAAGCATTCATTAGCACTGGTAGAGTGGGTCAGAGTATTGAACTATGAACTACTACAACAAGCTGGCTTCACGGCACATAGCCAATGATTGATGTGTGAGAGATACCCATCCCCCCACTGTGAGGGCTCTGTCTGTACATCTGTCTCTCCTCGCTCCCTCGCTCGCTCCCTCCCTCCCTCCCTCCCCATCCTCCCTCCCTCAGTCTCTGCCACTGTGATGTTATCTCTGAGTCTGTGTGTCTGTAGGCAGGAGGTGACGCAGTGTCTGACTGAATCCAGACAAAGAGACAAACTCATCAGCCAACAGACACACAGAAGAGGGAGAGAGGAGGGGTGGGGTGGTGGAGGGGAGAGCGCGCAAAACAAAACAGACAAAAGATAGAATGCCAAAACTCTACTCAAACACCAAGCAATGGGGGTCCTGTTGAATTCAAAACCCCCTCCTTCTCCTTTTCAGCCGCCGTCCCCTCCAAAAACACACACAACACCGTCTGAATCTGCAGGAAGTGCTGGGGCCCCTGTCTTCCATCCACACACAGGAGAACGTGGACGGTGGGCCTAACGTCTGATCAATTCTCACTCTGATTAACTGGTTACCTAATATTACAAAGAAGAAGGTGAAGTGATTAACCAGTTTCTCTTTGTGGAAGACTTCCTTTAGTTAGTTTGACACTTGATTGGATTGAACTTATCCCAATAATCAATAATCTCAAAAGAAAAGTAATATTTACATACTTTAGACTTTCGATCCGGCCACAACACTACACTGTCCCTGTTAAAGCAAGCGGCAATCGCAGATAATCAAGAAACATTTGTGCTGAGTTAATTTGGGAGAACGTTTGGGAGAAAACATCTTATTTTTAGCTCTTTCCAAAGCAAGTTCTGCTACTTGACAAGAACAGATGTATGAAAAACTGTACTTTTTATATTAGATGCAAGTTCAATTAACAATAATTGTCACCTCTGTACCACCCAAACATAGTACATGTACACTTAATTATCTGAAAAGTTCAGAAATAACCTGCACAGTTCTTAAAGTCAACTCTTCAACAGTTATTTCTACCACTAAGATTTTCTTTTTCACAGTAAAATATGCCCTCATACTGATGTCTATTTACTGTCATTCTGAAGGACATATCCACTTTTCTTCATAAAGCATGCGCCAGCTCCAATTCTAATTAACTTTTACATAATGCTGTTTTTCTTGCTGTTGTTGTACATCAAACTCAAGGAGGAACACAGATAGCTAGACAGACAGCACTGTTGTATTATTGTCTGGAATTCCCTGTGTGTGTGTGTGTGTGTGTGTGTGTGTGTGTGTGTGTGTGTGTGTGTGTGTGTGTGTGTGTGTGTGTGTGTGTGTGTGTGTGCGCGTGCGTGTGTGTGTCAGCCTGCCTGCCTGTCAGACTGTCTCCCTGCCTGTCTGGTCTGTCAGTCTGTCTTTCTGGTCTGACCCTCTCAGGGGGGACAGCTCTGTGCATGCAATTCATACCTCACAAGAAAAGGCAGGTAAAACTACCAAGGCAAAGCTGAGGCAAAGTCGTTGTACAAAACACTGTGCCTGAACTCACACTCCAGTGACACGGCAGGAGGTATGGCTTGTCAAGTATAAAAAATGTTTCGGCATTTATCACAGCACGAAGTGTGCTAACGTATGCCAACACTACATTGTATCAGGCCCTCCTGAGGGTTTTCAGCTCCGTCTCTGGACTCTTGAAGAAGTGTTACAGAGCAGCAAATGAGCTCATTAGCTCACAGGGATTATTGCAGTCGCAGGATGCATTTCAACGCCAGTTTAGACAAACTATGTTTAGAAAGGAGGGCTGCAGCATACATAACTTCAGCAGATTACACTGGGCAATCCCCTTCTGTGGACTAACGCGTACTGTTTCAGAGGTTAGCGTGCTGTCCACCAAAAAAATGGATCTGGGGTAAGAAGGCCAATGTTAACCTGGCGCGCCAGATGGTTGGATTTTCATGTGATCTCATGCCCCACGCTTCTCGCGTGATCTCGTGATATTACGATGAATCTAGCGGCTGTGCACGGTTAAGACAATGTGCCACTCAGAAACACTCAATATGGGGAAATGTGTATGAATAGGCTTATTGTACCAAGATATACTGTAGATATCTCATTCTAAAAAGGGAGAAAACAGAAGACAGAAGCATCGATTTTAGCGACAACTGTTATTGTAACGTACAAGGCAACTGCACATATTTTGAGTAGCTGAGGCTTTTCTTCGTTTTTGCTGATAATGTGCCTTAATGTGCTGATAATGGTTGTTGTCATCATCAACTTATCTGTTGAAATATTTTAAATTGCTTATTTTATACAACAAACAGTCCAAGAAATGTAAAAAAAAAATAAATAAAGAAAAAAAATGTCACTAATTGATTAATCAACTAATTGTTTCAACACTACTGCTCTGCTTTGTTGTCATCTTGTTCTGAAGCTGAGATGTCAGAGCAAACTGAATTGACATCATGCAGTGTGTAATAGAAACGCCTGTCCCCTATGATCATCATTACGCTAGTACTGATGAGACTTCTGAGACGTATTTTTGCTCAATTAATCTGCAGAAATGACATCGTAAAACAAAAGCCAGAAGCCAGAAACGTGGTTAGCTGCAAGCCATGACACACAGACTGACTCCAGGAAGATACTACCATGGGGCTTCTTGTGAATCAGTCTACTGGGAAAACACGCAAAAAGTGAGAGAAATTACAAGTTGACAAACATGCCACCAAAAGTTTGCACGCATTATCAGTTTCAAAGGAAAGATGTCTACATAAGTATGTCACAAGACTGTCTGCGGCCTTGGGCACTAGATCAAGGTGATGAGCAACACTATAAATATACTGATCTATCTGAGTTTGTCAAAAGTAATGACAGCTGTGTTTAAAACCTAGATCGACATCGGTTTTGCTGACGCCTTTCACAAGCCTTTAAACAATTGGGACCTGAGAAAATTGGCTTGATTTTTTTTATAAACATAGGAAAAAGGTAATGAACAACCGGGCTAGAAATGTGTGGCAAATTTCAGAAAAATAAAAAAATACAAGTAGTAAAGGGTGAGAAGAAATTGTCTTGAACATTAGCTGCAGAGACATTATTAGATTTTCAAAAGTTGGGAAAATGTCCAAAAAACTATATTAATAATTCGTATATATTTAAATTATGCTACAGAGAAAAAAATAGGATTTTTAATTGAATTTTAGCACTTTTTCTTTCTTGATTTTCTCACTTCTTTATTTCTTTCCCTTTTTTTTGGCCTATTTTTGGGTAATTTTCTTGTAATGTTTTAATAATTTCTTATTCATTTTTTAGCCATTTCTCGTTAAGCTGCTCCTGTATTTTGGGAAAGAAAGCTAATTTTCTCAGGTTTCCAGGAGTCAAGTAACGGCATTAAGTGTTGCTGTCCACTTCAGTCTCCACTGTTCTCATGCATGTGTAAGTAAATCAATACAATAACTAAATGGGCCATTGTGATATAAAGACACATAATTTTAAAAAATCATCGATCTGTCAATAAAGCCTTGTGCTATATTCTCACATAAACTACAAACCAGAATGAAAGCGAGATATTCATCCCTAAACTGACAAGAAAATTGCTTTTATGAAAACTCAATCCTTAAAAATGATGACACTTGCCTGCAGCTGCTAATATGAATATGAGTATGTGATGGCATGTAATGAGCAATCCTGTCTTTGGTTTAATACATCTTCATGCATCTGCTATAAGCTACAGCGGACATCAAGGAAAGCAAAGGAAACGCTGTTAATACATGTGGCCACAGAAACGACAATAATTCAGCACATTTTTGTCAAACGGCCAAAGTATACATGGATTATAGACGTGACATGGATAAATAACGCGTGAAATAGCATTAGGACAATACCTGGAATACCTACAGTCAACTTTGAAGGGGTTGGTCTGTTTTCGCCTGGACATATTATTGCCCACTCCCGGTAAAAAACCTGGAATCTCCTCCAAACCCCGCACGGTTACCCTGAGATCAGTCCAGGTGTTTTCCGCGCTGAGGGGACAGATGATGAACGAAATAATAATAATGTTTTTTTTTTAAAAAAAGCGTGATCAAATCGTCTGCTCGATCAGCAGAATCGGGGTAAGAAAATAAAAAAAAAACGTGATGCATAGGGTCACATTCTTGCAGCCGTTAAAAAAAATCCGTCTCCGGTCGATCAGGGGGGTTAAAATAATGTCCAAGCCCGAGCACAGAGACACCGAGCGGCCCCGAGCTGCTCCGATCCCGAGCCGCTGGCACCCGTGCACTCACTGCAGCGCTGCACGAGCTCAGCTGATCTCTAACGTAAAAGCAGAGAAGCTACACCGAACAGGATTGTGGGATATGCAGGGACGATGTGGAGTTCAGTTGGTGTGGGAGAAAACACGACTGTGTAGAGATCCCTCACATTTTCCACATATAGGCTATCTAAATCTAAATGTTTTTTTATTTTATTTTTATAGATAAGTGATATATATGAGTAGTCGAAATATAAATTCTTCATATATCTGAGTGTTACTTTGCTGTTACCCAATATTTAAATTTGAACTTGATCTCGTTTTTATTTCATTTTTATTCTGTAAATATTTTAATCTCAAAAGCACTTACTGCTTAAACTTGAAAAGTGCTATATAAATAAAGATGATTGTTTACGTAATAATAATAATAATAATAATAATAATAATAATAATATGCCTGAGCTGATAATTCTGTGTAAATATCATGCATTCTTTGCTATTCTTTGTCTAAAATAATCAAAAATAATGCAAATTAAAATAAGTCTATTATGATGGTATTAAGATGGATAACAGTAAGTACATCATTTCATCATTCTTATTTTTAATAATTATTTTCATTGACTAAAATAAACATTTTTCTCCTTTACGGAGAAAGGAGTAAAGTCGTTGAAGTATGTTACTTATTTATGTTAAATAAATTGTCAAACATAAAGTAAAGCAGGCCAATATATACCAACACCATATCTATTAAAAAAAAAAGCCAATATCCGTTCAACAGTTATTTTTGGACTGAAATCCAGTTATGTGCAGGACATTTTACACTTGAAAAAAACGTAACAGTGCTCTCTGGTGGACAAACTACGCAATGGCGACACTGTTTCTAAATAAATGACCACATACCCATCTTTGGCATTTCTGTGCTGCAATATTTTGTCACTTATCAACTGTAAATATACAAATATGGATGTACTGTCGCTGGGATGCGCTTATATCATCAGAAGATAAGGCTCTAGTGTTAATAAATATGATTCTATGAAGCAGGATGGATTTTTAATGATCAATTCAGCCAAATCACAAAGACCGTGTCTGCAGATCCAATGAAAACTGTTGATAGCATGGATTATCCATAACGAAACATTGTTTCTGGAAAGTCACATTGCTGTTTTTGCTTGAAGCAACAAAAAATAAATTCCTCTCCTCTCCAGTAAAATATTGTTTTGGGATGGCGACAGAAATCTCAGAGCTGGATGAGGCAAACCTGGGCACATAACAACAAAACCATCAACATGGCTGTACCACCGGGGATATCTAAGTAGAAATGCTTTTGAATTTTAGTGAACAAACCCTTTAGGTTGATGTTCCAGATCTGACACAACAGTTATTTGAGTAACTTTGCATTCTTGCTGTGTGATGCAGGCCTCTAAAGCAGATAAATGTTGATGGGAGTGTTGTTTGCTCACCCAGATGATAAGCCTCTGGGCTGGCAGCTCAAAAATGTGAAAAAGTGACGTTGATGGGTGTGCACTTGTATAAACACTGGTGTAATGTTGATTCATGAACTTTGAAGTCTACCGTAAGACTGAGAATAGTGCTGCGTATGGTTCAAAAAATTGTCTTGAGGAGAGACAAAAGAATAACATTGTCCAAAAGGAAAGGCCACATTAAACTAATACGCTGATCTTGAGAATTAGCATCAAATTATCTGCTTTCAACGCTATGCAATATGTTTTCCTATGGTATTTAAATAACCCTCTTTATTTTTCAGCCACAGTCCACAGATTATTTTTGACACTCTTTATAATTATGAGTACCCATTTGTTTTGAAGCCCTGTGATGATTTAGTAGATTTAGATGGGATAACCTCCTACCTCCCTTGAGCCTGAACAGGAATACCAAATATCAATGTATGAATTCATTTCTTAAATAAAGGCTGATTTATAAGAAATATTTACCTTAAAGGTAAGGTTAATGACATCCAATATCTTTCACTACAAACTATGTTTTAACATGTCCTTTAACCCTTATTTCAAAGCAATACTTCGTGCTGTAAAATTGCCCATCACCACAGAAGCTCCCTCTTTTTTAAAAATTCTAATCCTAAATTGAAACATGATAGGAACGGCAGATCAAAACAACAGAAATGTCACTGATGATTAAAAATGTTACGGCAAGTTAATGTTAGAATACATAACTAGATACTTCCAGGATAACTTCAGTGTTTCCATATGACATGGAAACAGCTGGAAGTGTGTAATGAGGTAATTTCCACCTCTGATCCAGTAGAGTCCCTGTTCAGTCATTTTATCACAGTGAGGGTGTGAATACATGAACAACAAGCTCAATCAAAATCTTTTCATCATATTAACGTCACTTCACTTAATCCTGGAAACATAAAAGTGGCCTTCTTTAAGACACATCTAGATATTTTGGGCCATACTATTTAATGATATACAGTGGGAGAGAGCATGGAAATTTTAGATTAAATACTGTATAAATAGCAAGTTTGAGAAATTATCTTTCAAGATATTACATAGAATTGATCCGAGTAAAGATTTAAGCTGATTACTGATGATTAATAGAATTTTTGTGGGTTGGAAAAATAAAGTAGTTGTCACTTATTTTTCAATGCACTTACACCAGATTTTTTTGTATTAATGTCGCCAACTTTCTAAAAAAAAAAACCCCAAAACATTTAAGATAAATATTGAAATAAATATATATAATGTAATTTTGTACTGTAGAAATTCATAAGACAAAAATGGTCAGACACTAAACCAACTGTCCTGCACTTTACTATCGACTTTCAGCAATATAGCACCCTGTTAGCTAAGATTAAGAATTAAAAAAGCTTTTAAGACATTTATTAAATAGCAATAATATGATGTAACATGACATTGTGTAATGTGAATGTAATTTTATAATTTAGTTTTAGATAGACAGACCCATATTTGGCATTTTGCTGTTTATCTGTGTCAGTATTTTATTTTAATGATTACCAATAAAATGAATTAATAAATAAGTGCAAAAAGGTGTCAACATGAGAGGAACTTTTACTTTGTAAAACCTCAGGGAGTTATTTTTATTTATTTATTTTGTTTTTAAAAATTTCACTTGACTTGATACAAAGACTTGATGGGAACTTGCTGTATATGTCAAATGTTTCAGTTCTGACTAAACACTTGCTTACGGCGTTTAAAGTTTTGTGTTGGAGTTTGTTATATCCCAAACTCTAAATATTGACAGAAAGATTGTCATTTTTATTTTAAATGCATATTGGTTCTAAATATCAGTTATTGTTCTCATTAACTACTAATAATCTGTATCGGCATCTGCCCTGAAAAACAAATATTGGCCGAAACCTAGTTTGTTTTGTCCATCTGTATCTTTATGATCATTATTTTTGTAATGATCTTGTAAAAAAAAATGTAAGTTAAACATTCAAACTACGAAGAAATCTGACTTTTGAAAAATGACCTCACGTTTTATAAAAGACTCAATAAGACTTAAGACCAAAGCTGACGTTATCTAATGTTTAATAAACTGATAGTAAACCCAGCCTACAGTATAATTTGTTGGACAGGACAGTAACAACGCTAGGTGGCGCGCCGCACCGCTGAACTGCTAATGTCATAACATTTCATGTAGTCGTCATCACTGACTGCCACGAGTAAACGGACCGCAGCACGACATTGACAGGGTAAAAATGTATTCTTCCGCAGGGTTAAGAGAAAATATGCCATCTCAACAAAATAATCTCGTCGTGTCATGAAATTTACGCCGTTTATATATCAAGTGACAGATGACATAGCGTGATGCTCAGATAGCCAGCATGGTTGAATACAATTATTTAGAGTCGATCACATTATGAGATCAACGAGATACCGTTAGTTAGCTAGCTGGCTAAAGATAACAAGCCTCACGTTAGCCCTTTATAGTCAATGCAAGAGCGATTGACAAGATCACTAGCTAGACAGCAGCTATAAAGAAGGCATAAATGAGCTATTACCCATGGTGTCCAGTGAGCACTGGCATATCAGGTGGGAGTCTCGGGCAGTGGCACAGACTGAAGAAGTCCTCTACAACAGGCTAACGTTTCTGTACTGTACGGTGATGATAAACTTCAGCTCTCCAGTCCGCGCTTCTTTCACCAGCCTCTGGGATATGTCAGTGTAACCCTCCGCCTGCGGTAGATGTGCTGAGGCTGGAGTAGCCACCATTTTGCATGTCTAGTGTGTTCCTCCCTCCATTGCTAATAGATAAGATTCCAGGTATTTTCTGGCGTCATTACGGCTAGTAAGTATATTCCAACAATAATATGTCGGCAGAAATGCGTGAAAATGTCTTTACGTGTGACTAATCGTCAGTGGTTTGTGTGTATCTACGTTGACAACTCTCACTGTGGCGCTGAATAGGAAGTCGCAGCCCTCAGTGCACCGGGGTTGTGCCTGTCAGCGGCTAAGTTAGCTAGCACGGTTGGTCTTGTAGTGTAGCCTTGCTAACTACCTGCTGAGCTAGGGATGTTAAGCTCAATAGCCATTTAAGTGCCGTGGCCATAATCGTCGTGACAACACGCAATGCCAACTTTATGTTTTATATCTTTCAAGCTAACTACCCAAACGAGCTGCTTACAGATTGCCATTTAGTTCAGGCGGTACTCGGACCAGGTAATAGAGAAGTGGTCAGGTAGCTAGCTAACTCGCTAGCTTGGTAATCCAAATGCTTCAAGAAGGCCTAAACTGCACCATGTCCTGATCAGTCGGCGATCAGATTCAGGTGTCATGCCAAGCCCGTGATGGCCTATCGTTTCAGCTCGACTACATTGCCTAATGCTGTTACTGTAAACCTTCATTTCATTAAATGATGTCAGCCAAGGTGAAGCTACTGCTGTAGTGTCAACCCAAAATGTTGCCCTTTCACTGAAAATACCATCAGTGTTAGCTTGTTGTTAGCTGACTCTTGCTAAGAGTAATTTGCGTAAGCTTTAACATCACGCATTTGACGTTTACCTCAAAGCTTTGTAATGGCATCAGACTTTGCTAACATTTGATAAACATCCTCCAACGCGTCAACGTTGCATTTACATATCCAGGAAGCTAACGACGCTTAGCTTAGCGTATTAAGGACGTGGACTCGTTTTTGCTACAGTTTCTTAAGTTTGTTACTTTGTGTTGACATCGTTTTTAAGAAGAAGATTGGAAAGATAACGTTAAGGTACACGCCTTTTTCATAATGCATATACACAGTGTTAGAAAGACCAGTCTTCATAGAAACAGTTTATGGGTTAACGTTAAGGAAGTCAGCCATTAGTAGGAAGTGATCAAATGACGCACAGTTTGGGTGATTCCTGTACATTTTTGGCACATCCCAAGTGTTGTGGAAGATTCAAGGCGTGCCAGTCCCCAAATAGACAACTATCTCTTGGGTAATACTGACTGTTTGACGGATTGTCTAATGTTAAGCTATGGTGAGGAAATATCCCGGAGTCAACAGAATCCAAAGTTGCCCTTTGATGTTAAATAATTCACTATGATTTAATCAGGAACATTATGCTTGAAACAAGACAGCTATGACCTTAATTAAAACCACCTAACCTTTAGATCTGCCAACAGTGAATTTGTGACTTTGTGGCATAATACTTACTTTAGCAGGTGCATTAAGTAGAACTTTGTTTAGCAGTGAGTTCAGCAGTTATTAATCACACAATATTAAAATATTATAGCAACAAATTTAAACTAGGTATTGCCACTGTGTTTACAAATCAGTCTTTCGTACACTGAATTAAATTAGCTCTGGGGGGTTTCTGAACACTCTCAAAAAGGGTGAAGTGAAAAGAGTTATTTGCATTATTTGATGTTTGTACTTATCATCTCTTTGATTTCCAATAATGACAGTTTTCTTGATAGCCAATCAAAGTATATATTTAGCTTCACCTCTCTATTGATCACGTTTGACTAGCACAGTCGCTGATTGTTATTCTCTCAGATTTTTCCTTTATTGTTCACTTCTCACAGTAACAGCAACTCCACAAAGTGAGTTAATGTTTGTTGCTTTGCTTTGCCTGCTGGCTAGTTTGCAACCCAACAGTTTAAACACAACTGTTTGTGTAGGTTAACTGAGACTACATTTTAGAACCTTTTTATTTTGGAGTGGAGAAATGATAGCTTGGGCTCATGACATGAACTGTTTCCACACCGCTAGTTCCTAATTTGAACTCAATGATGCTGCATTTGATTGTTGGTTTGAGATCTGTTGAGCAACTGCAGAGTCTCCCACTGGTTCAGCCATTAAGCCACTGTTTTTTTTTCACATATACCTACAAGTAATTTCACAAACCTTTAACAGTGTCTTGAACGGACTGAGAATTTATATACATTAGCAGACTGTGGCAGGAGGAGGAAAGTGCGTGGCAGCAAATAGTTTTATTCACATACAAACTAAGATTAATCAGTTGTTCTGTACTGAAAGAAGAAATGATAAATTCATAAATTTGAAAAAAAAATTAAGTTGTGTTCAACTCTATTTGGGTGGGCTACCCAAAAAATGTTTACATGTGAAACACTTATTATAATGTTTTGACTATTGAATACATCTCATATGTTCTGCAAAAGGTACAGGACTAAACATTTGAATGTAGGAAGCAGCATACAAGTGTAACATTTGTTCAAACTGATACAATACAGGTTTGATGTCATTTTCACTCTTGCATGTTTGCTCCTCCTTGTGTATGTATGTAGAATTATCAATTATTTATGGCTGCAGAGTTAATTACTTAGAGTTGGTGGTATAAGAAGGATTAGAGTGGTCTGCTTAGATAGTGTTTCATTTCTTACATTTGAGTGCATAGCTGAGCACAGAGAAAGAATAAACAGACAAAGTGCAGGTTAAAACAGCTTGGCAAATTGAGCAGGGAAAACGTTTCTCCCCAGTGGTGCTTTTGTATATCTTGCATCTGTCTGATGATCTTTCTGTCTAGTTTCACTGTGCAACTTTCCCAACAAAGACAGTAGACGTGGTTATTGAATCTTTGCTTTCACTTTCTTACAAAATCCTCATGGGGTTCAATAATCTAATGTATAATTGTGTTTTTTGTCTTAATTCTTCTAGTTTGATGTCTCAGCCTTCAGGTTGTCTGCTCCCTGTGGTACAAGGGAGGTGTGGCATGCTTTTTGCTTGTTGCTGGTTGTCAGGCTTTGAAAGATAATCTGTGCGGACTCTCCAACTCTCGTGAGAGTGAATGCTTGTTATGAACATTTCACAGTACATGTAAATTATGCCGACATAGGAAAGATGTTAATGATATTGCACAGTCTGACACCAAGTTGAGTTGAGTTGAACCATGCAGTGAAAATGAGGAATAAATGACCCATAGTGTTCGTCAGGTTGTTAATGGCTTAAAGAAATTTAGAGATCTTTGGGGTATCACTCTGAGATACCTTGGTATGGGGCTCCTGTAATGTCTAGTGACACAGTGTTTTCTGTTGGTGGTGTCTTTTTGTTTTTTTATTCAACTTTTTGGCGCAGGGTGTGGACCAGCACCTTTTGTCATTGTCACACTTTGGCCAGATATCCCCAGGTGCACTGAGCAGTTTCATCTGACAAAATCTGTATGGGCTGTGGTCGCTCATCTGTTTGATCACAACCTTGATCTGTAGTATGGCTGCACAGCAGAACAGTTCCCTTTTTGTCTTTGCTGTAAGGTTGAGTAAAGCTGACCTTGGTGAGTGAACCTGAGGCTGTTGCTGCCCAACTATTGAAAAAAGCTCTAGACTCTCCATCCTGCAGTCTTTCTAATCCACCTACCAATACCTTCCTTTAAGTTTTGTCCTTTAAATTAAGTACACAGCTCCCTGAAATAGGAACAGCATAAAAAACTAATGCTAATTATGGATTTTATGTGTAAGATAATGTGTCTGGATAGTAGAAGAATTTGTCGTTGTACTGCAACTGCAAAAACAAGGAATATAATTTAATCGGCTCTCAGCAGAGGTTGGCGTTACTTTCTTTAATGTGTTCACATTTGATTAGAAGCACAGCAAGAGAGGAGAGTCATGATTTATAGAGCCCAACACTAGGACCATTCAGCCAAGGTAATTTAAATGGTGTTAAAGACGGACAGTAGTTCTCCAGCTTTATTAAAGTGTGGCCTTGCCCGACCACCCTCCCCGTTTCCCTTTGATCACAGTGAATTCTCTACAAACCACTACCTTATGCAACAAAGGATGCCCTCATTCCCTCTATGTCTGGATGCTTATTTCTCTCAATAGCGTGGCATAGTTTCAAAGAATTTCATTTGATCTCAGCAGCGATAGTTAATGATTATAAAAGGTATGGTTATTTTCCTCTTTTCCATTCAGATAATTAAAACCTCCACAGTATACAGGTCTAAAAAGCGTCAGGGCAAGCAAAGTGTTTCTAAGACAAATTTAAAGTTCACATTAGGTTAATTTAAAGCTCATTCCTCATGGTCACCTAATCTATAAGTGCTGGCATTGGTGTCATGTGGGAACAGGAGCTGGAGTTGACTTTCTATGTAAGGCTCTCTGGCAATTAGCCAGCTCAGGACCTAGCAAGATTTCCACAAGTCTTATGGCTGGGCTCTAGGGAGAACAATAGCAGCAACACTTCTGGATGAGATAAATGGTTACGACACAGCTTTATGTTTAACAATCTCGCAGAGCCACAACACAAAGATGTCTTTGGTGTTACACTGCGATTGAAAATCGTAGGGGAAAAATCTGCAGGCTAATAGAAAGCATCTAATCTCTCCTTTGAATTTTTTTCTCTGATGCTTAACATGATAGCAATCCAGCTGGAGGAAATACTTGCTCAACTATAAAATAGATATAAATATGCATTATTAAAGCAGCATGTGTCAGAATTCACAAAATCTTTCAGTGGTTTAGTAATTTATATTGGAAAAGCGTAAACTATTTGGTTGTGACATATTTTGCGATTACTAAAATCCTCTACCTTGGATAATAAAGCCAATGGTTTATAAATACTTTTCAATGCAGTCTCTCATTTAAAAGAGATTCATTGTGTGTGAGAAAAAGTTGTGCATCAGAGCAATGCAGTTCACTAGTTCATCACATCACACAACTTTTAAGGGTAATTTAAGGCTATATTTACAATGTCCAAATACTTTTGTTTCTGTCTATCAAAGGTCCGCTTCAGCACTAGTTAGATGGAGAAAATGGATTTGCTCGACGAGTAATTACCATCGCTTCTGTAGCTGTAGCAGCTTAATTATGTACCGCATGCTACCAGATAAAAGGCTCCATGAGGTGGGAGACAAAATTGTACCTCTTTCTAAGAAGAGGGGCGCCACTAATAATGTTCCAGTAGGATTAGAGCTGAAATTCAGATGTTGAGAACCTGCATGTCAACATTCACTTTCAAAGGTAACAATTGACAGTGCTGCGGAGGTTGTACAGAAAATCCAAAGAGAACCAAATTGAAACTTCTTACTGTTTTTCCACTGGCAATTTAAAGACGTAATTTTCATCAGATAAACCACAGATTTAAAAAGTTCTGTCTCTTTGTTCTCCATGTGTTACGTGTTCTGCCCCCTAGTTTTCCTGAGATATTCAGAATGGCTTTAGTTTGTTAAAATGTAAGCTACTTAAGAATCGCTGACACACTTCCTTTTATAGAAAAAAATGTTTCTCTCAGCTCCGTCCAATAGTTTGTTCATGCTATAAATTCTGTGTAAAAGGTCTCAGATATTATGCTGAAAACACACCGAGTAGCCATAATAATTACATTTTCCTGAGCCCGGGATACATCTTCATGTGTGTCAGGTGGGAAAAAATTCTTTGTAACATGGTCAACCTGTCACACGAGTTACAAGACTCTGTCGGCAGGTATACTGGCTAAAAGTGAATCTATCCCCAAGCTGCAGCTTGAAGCGGCCACCGCAGCTTTCCTTAGATGTTGCATGGCAGCTCCCTGCAACCCGCACTTCACCACTGCTTGTTGTGTTTTAAATGTTACGTCAAGGATCAAGGATTTTTTATTGTCATTACATCCATGCAATACATGAAAAGAACCAAATTAAGTACTCAGGTCTCGATGATCATGAAATAATAACGTTATAATAACCAAAACACAAGGTGAGCAAATTAGCATTCAATAAATAGTTAGTAGTGCTGCATGCAAACAGTAACATTTTTTAAAACAAAAATCTTAAAAACCAAGAAATATTTATCAAAGTGACCCGAGGAATATAAAATATAGAATGTAATATAAAATATAAATAAAATGTTGATATTTACAATACAACAGAATCAGGAATGCTTTGATTCATGCCATCACCTTCCCTATGTACCTCTTTTGAAGAAGTGAGCATAGTGTCTGTTGGCGCTATTATTATTATTATTATTTATTTATTTATTGTAAATGGGAGTTAATTTGGGTGTTAATAGTACATATGTGCATGAGAGAATTTATTCACACAACTAAGTATGTGCTTATAAATATTTAAACCTCTTCCTGTGGCTTAAAGCTTGTGTGCTCTCAGAAGCTTCTCCGCAAGGGAATGGAATTTCACCTGCCACTCTCTTCTGCTGGCTGCTGCACTTTTAATACTGTTTAAAATACGCATCTCTTAAAGTATTAGTCATCTGTTTGCCTCCTTATGCCAAATATTCATCATATCATATTTGTTTATAGTGCTTTAAGAGTTGATTTGTCTCCTAAAAAAAGACAGGCTTTTAGCCGTTATTTGACTCTTTTAGTCTAAGTTAATAGGCTTTTTCAGGCATAAGAAATCAGGTCATTTGGAGAAATCTTGAAAACCATGAAATGGGTTACCATGCACTGCAATAACTTCCTAACTGTAAAATTTACATTTAAGTGCAGCTGGTCAGCAATCAAATCTCCTCTACATCCACTGCGTAATTATGAACCAAGGCTGACACATTTTAAGTGTAGCTTATAAGTGATGTAAGATGCTACCGTGCGACACACTTTGTTTTTCTCAAATTTTCTTTGTCAGAGGTGTAACTTTCCTGTTTTTGTCTAGTCTAGTTTCAACCCCAAGGCAATTTGTTAAAATTTATTTTCTAAATGTTTTTCAGAGAATGCCTGCTCCGATCAGACTGCGGGAGCTGATCCGGACTATCCGGACGGCACGGACCCAGGCAGAGGAGCGTGAGATGATCCAGAAAGAGTGTGCTGCTATCCGCTCGTCCTTTAGAGAGGAAGACAATACATACCGTTGCAGAAATGTGGCAAAGCTACTTTATATGCACATGTTGGGCTACCCAGCACACTTCGGGCAGGTATGTTTGGTGATCGTGGAAGATGATGGGATTGGCAGAACTAATTGGAAAAGCTTTTTGGATTTCCAGTGACTATTGTTACAAAGCTTACATATTTGGACAGTTTTGTGACATGACCACTTGTTTTCCAGCTGGAGTGCCTGAAGCTGATTGCGTCCCAGAAGTTCACTGACAAACGAATAGGTTATTTGGGGGCTATGCTGCTGTTGGATGAGAGGCAGGACGTCCACCTACTAATGACAAATTGCATTAAGAAGTAAGTGGAGGCAAGATCCTCAGTGAATATATATATATATATATATATATATATATATATATATATATATATATATATATATATATATATATATTTTTTTTTTTTTTTGCTGTTTTGTTTGCAGTGCGCTGTTATTTGATTTTGGTAAACGATTAAATTAATGACCTGTGCTTTAAAATTTCTCTCCAGCCATTGATTAAATCTCATGTCTGCTTATCAATATTTCACATTTAGAAGTTTTTTCCATGGTGAAATAAATCCCATCATGACATAAAATGACTGGTATAACTCTACAACTCTGTCACATTTAGTGTGTTTGGATTGATGAATATACAAATTTATCCAGCCCCTGAGTCCCTTATCTGTCGCTCCATTTTTCCTGTTCAAATTCACTCCGCACATCAAACACACAAATCTCTGATGGTAAACAATATAAGCAATAGATAACGTGACCCAATGTTATCAAATAATGATAATGTGTTTTCACTCTTAGATGAACCTTGTTTTTGATCGCCATCTCTGACAAGTTGAAGTGAAAGTGAAACTTATCTTGGAAAATATCTATTTGTAGCTCTGCCTGGCATCTCCTCTGATACTTAGTTTTGCCCTAATGTTATGGAAAGCGTCATGCTGCAAGTCAGCAGGATTGGTTCCTTAGGTTTGTGACTTAGCATACCCTGTAAGTCAGAAACCACAATACTGAGACTGTCATTGATGCCCTGCAGTGCCAAGGCGAAAATGGTTAGCCATGACATTGACTGCTTATTTGGCTCGTGATGTCTTTTAACATATCAAAAACACCATATGGACATTTTAAAAACATGTTAAAAACTTGATTTTCACTGGAGGGGGTCTTTAAAATATGAACAGATGGCAATTTGGAGCCCCAAAATCTGGCTTACCTGCAGCCGTCGTCCGAAAATGTTCTTGTATCTATTTGTCTGTTTTTCCATGGCTCATTCAACGCTCTTCTCCCAACGCAGTGACTTGAATCACAGCACACAATACGTCCAGGGTCTGGCCTTGTGCACTTTGGGCTGCATGGGCTCCTCAGAAATGTGTCGTGACTTGGCTGGGGAGGTGGAGAAGCTGCTCAAAACATCCAACTCCTACTTGAGGAAAAAAGTAAGCCTCTTGGTTGTCATGTTTGAATGGATACTTTAAGGGTTTTAAATCTGTGGTTGATTATTCTTGAAAGAATGCTCATGAACAGTTCCACTTTGGTTGGACCGATCGTTTCCTCATATGTCTAAATATTTGTTGACAGGCGGCGTTGTGTGCAGTTCATGTCATCAGGAAGGTTCCAGAACTTATGGAAATGTTCCTTCCAGCCACAAAAAACCTGCTGAGCGAGAAAAACCATGGTAAGTGTAAACGGTTTTTCAGGATGCAGTTGCTGGCTTGCGGGGGAAGTGTGCCTGTCCTACACAAATGCAGACTTCGTCCTATTTCCTGCCACTCACAGTGCTTTCCTCTGAACAGCTGGGCAGCTCTTGTCCTTTTTGCCATGTCCTTTGCAGAGGAGAGTGGAATTAATGAGTCTGTCATAAACTCTGGGGCTTGTGTGTACCCCACTTAGAGGAGATGCAGTGTGTCACAGGAAAAAAAATTGTAACAGCTCTGAAATAACTTGATCTTCTGACATCGTGTGCCAGTGCAGTAGTGATGATTCAGATAAGGTCATTTACAGAAAGCACAGTGTCTCCATGCTATTTTATTGGACATTATTGTCTGTCCTGCAATGTACACCATTGTCACACCATTACACAAGATGGTGTGACAAGACACAAAAATATCAATCAAGCTTTGTTAGGAATTGCTAGCATATATGTAAATAAATGATCAAACATCGAAGTAAATGTTGGATTCGTAATCATCACACATAACCTGCGTATGTATAATGTGCTATTCACTGTAATATTAACACCCGACCTACATTTGTTCTCTGAAATGTAAGAATTATGAAAAGAATTTACAGACTTAGATAATGCAAAGTGAAAAACCTACTACAAACTTTAAACATCATATCAGGGCATAACACATTTCTGACCCCAGCACTGCTTTCCACTGCTGTCATTCATATGATGAGTTTTCAGCCTTGTAACATTCAGAGAAGTTCACTAGGAAATGATTAGCCTGCATGATAAACTTATAGTAGATTTAGTAGAGTTAGTTATTATTTTAGACAACTGACTTTGGCCCCTGTGCGATTGGCCAGCCTGGATAATGACACAAACAAATACAAGAGCAAGGACGGCTTATTGGTTCATGTTTTGTAATGAGCATAAATCACATTTATAGCAGCATGGCAGTCAGATTACCTCTTGTCTGTCACTTGGCACATCCAGTACATAGATGTTGTGAAAGCTGAATGATTGAGTATGTTTGTTATTAAGTCAGTGTTCAGACTAACAAAAGCACTGCATGGCAATAACACATGTTCATATATTTCAAAGAGATCAGTGCACTGGCACAGCAGGATTGCCAAGTTGAGCTTGTATCAAAAGTATAAGGCCTGCCTCTATAAGAACCTGCACAGTTTCTGTCCAGACCTGACCTGATGTGTGTATGTACAGTCTCTTTCTCACACACGCAATCTATCTCTCTCCTCATTGTCCCATCACTCTCCCTGTCTCTCTATTGCCCCCCACCTGCAGTGGCTTTGGCCATAGTAAGCCTTCAAACTCATGCATTTGTTACTAAAACTGGCCCTCCTGAATTGTTTTTTATTGTACTGTCTGTTCCCACAGTGCACCCACCAACATAGTCCCTTGAGTTTTTAGGTCTGAATGCCCAATAACAAATGGGTCATGTAGAGAACAAAACTAAACAAACTCTTGTCAGAAAAAAAATATTTATATAACTTTTACTTTGTCTACTCCCTCAGGTGTTCTTCATACATCAGTTGTCCTCCTCACTGAGATGTGTGAAAGAAGTCCCGACATGCTGGCCCACTTCAGAAAGGTACAAACAGATTATTTTGCCTAAAAGACCTTAAAGTAGTTACTAAAGCATTTGTCTTAAGCCCACATCACATTTCATTCTCCTTTTGCGTACACATTTCCTTTTTGGTATAGCTAAGCTTAGACAGACATGTTAAACTTTTGAGGCTTGGATTGTGCTACAGGTTTGCTCTACATTCAAAGTATGTCTCAATCTTTTATCTCCTACCACTGTCTTTTCCTCTGTATTTCAACTGCTGCTGTACCTCTCCTTCTCTAGTTGTAAAACTGTGCCAGAAGCACCATCCCTCATGCTCATGATCTTAACATTATTTTAAGCTCTCTGAAAGTGAATGATTTCCAGTTTCCCCTCCCTAACATCTACCTCATATTTTTTCTGTCATTTGTCTTTGTTACAATTCCTGCATTGTGTTAGAATGAGAAGGTAAGAGTACATTCTGATCTCATAGCTGGTGCATGCTGTAAATAGTAATCACTCCTCACACTCACCTCAGACGTAACCAAATTTGTGTTGAGTAATTTCATGTTGTGTTTTTGTTTCTAATTTTAATTTCCTTAACTTGTACAGTGATCATTACTATGTAAGTGTTTTGAATATTATAAAATAATATTTTGGTCCATTTGTCAGATACATTTCTCACTGTTGTTTTCAGTGTCATTTTGCCTAATTATGCTACTCATTTGATCACTATTTATTTAAAAGCAGTTGGGTCGGTGTGTTTTCACGTAATTGCCACAGGTGTTTCCACCAGGAATAGACGACTTTCAATTTATCTGTGTCACTGTTAGAGGGTAGCTTCTTTACGTCAGTAACTTTCTTAGGTCCCCACTCTGGCATTTTGGGTTGCTTATTTGTCATAATATCTATAGCAGAGGAGAAAATGTAGATTATTTCATCTCTGAGCTCCTGGGGTCTGAAACGTGTGTACTCTGGTGCAACAGAAAGACAGGAAACAGGCCAAAATAAAACTAAAAGTGAAAAAAGTAGGCCCTCTAACAAATACAAACCTGTTTTATTTACATGCTGTATCTGTATGCTAGTCACCGTTACATCCAAGAGTGCGAAGAGATGACAATTTTATATAATCCTTAAATTTAATGATGGATAAGACATAAAACGGTTTCCCAAAGTGTTGGAGTGTTTCTTAAAGGTTACATTTTCATAAATTGTTTTAGAAAGCATTGAGAGATCAAGAGTACGTAGATTAGAAAATTGATCACTGTGACGTTTCCTTTCAGAATACAGTTGCATTTTGTTGGCATTGAATTAAACTCTAGTTAAATGTATATTAGTTTAATTAGCATCATTCAGGAGGGAAAGAAGTGTGAATGTACATTTTGTTTTTCTTTCAAAGCCAAATGTTCTAACCCAATGTTTTTGTGTGATCAAGGTTTTGATTTTCACAACTTCAACAATTTGGCTATTCAATCACCTAACTTCCAACTATAATACCTCAATGAACAAAAATGCTCTTCATAAGAGTTTGGCTGGCTGGCTATTAACTTGAAAAGTTAATTAAGGATTAAGGACAATATTATTTAAATGTTAAAGAAGAAAAGTAGAAAATGTGAGAGATCTACACAAAATGCTATGACGCCTCTCCTTTTCTGTTGTGTTGTTGGTCTTTTTATAGCTGGTTCCACAGTTGGTGAGAATCCTGAAGAACCTAATCATGTCTGGATACTCTCCTGAGCATGATGTGTCAGGCATAAGCGACCCTTTTCTGCAGGTAAACCACTTTTTTTCTGTATGCAAGTACCCTCTACTCGAAGTGCATATTTTGATTTGGGTGGACATGCTGTACCATACTATGGGCAACCATGATCAGAACTCGTGATGTTGGCATGACATCAACTGTGTTTCATTACAACAGAAACATCAGAGAAAATAAAAGGAATATTATAGCTCTTACATCAGTGCTAAAATGTCCCAATCTTGGTTTAGATATTTTTTTAAATCGGAGGGTTAACAGTCAGAATTACAAAAACAAAGTATTTAAAGTACACCTACAGCCAAAGCAGGCGAAGTTGTGCCAGTTAAAAAGAACCAAAATAACAACAGACCAGCAGCAAGCACTGAGTGGGGCAAAAGAAACCAGCATTTACCCGTGAGCGTCAATACGTTAAATTACACTTGTCAAGTGAACTGACGGCACTGCTGCTTTCTGTCCCCAGGTGCGGATATTGAGACTACTGCGAATTTTAGGCAAGAGTGATGACGACTCCAGTGAAGCAATGAATGACATCCTTGCACAGGTTTGAATTACATGTAATCACAGTTCTTGGCTAAAATCTTCTCAGAGTGAGTGTTATTTTGACATATGCATGGTATTTGTACTCACAGGTTGCAACAAACACAGAGACAAGTAAAAATGTAGGCAATGCAATCCTCTACGAGACTGTATTGACCATAATGGACATCAAGTCTGAAAGTGGACTGAGGGTGAGTTAGTTGGATATAAAAGAAAACTTAATATGAGCGTTGTCATTTTTATTTTCTTGCCTAAAATCCCTTTTATTTTACAGGTCTTGGCCATTAACATACTAGGTCGCTTCCTGCTAAACAATGACAAAAATATAAGGTAATTCATTGCTCATATCACTTGATCTTACATGCATTGAGTCATCAAAATGTTATTGTCAATTCTTGATAATATCTTTGAATTAAACGCCATTCCAGATACGTGGCATTGACATCTCTACTAAAGACGGTACAGACAGACCACAACGCAGTGCAGAGGCATCGGAGCACCATCGTGGATTGTTTAAAAGACCTGGATGTGTCCATCAAGAGGTGATTCACACTGTCCAAATTACTTTAAGTGGAAACTGACAACTTTTCAACATTTCCCCCTGTAGCGTTTCCAAGTGATATTATTGTTAGAGACACTGTTGCAAAAACAACCAGAATGCTCTCTGTTTTCTTCAGAGCTGTCTGCTGTTTCTGTTATTGGGTATGGTAACTGTAAAGAACTTACATCGATACTCTTTGATAACTGGTGATAGCTACTGATAGCTACTTTTAGATGCTCAGTTGTTATCGCACTTTCGTTGAAGCTTAAAATGAAGATGATGATGAAAGCAAGGCGTGTAGGGAACCAATCTGAACACAAATGGTGTCATTATTCTACAGCCATTTTATTGTGCAATTAGCATGTACTTCAAAGCAAAACAATGTCTATTTCTGTTCTTAACAGTTTTACGTTTCTCACTATTTAGCCTTGTTTTTTCTGACCTTTGTCTACTTTTCCTTGTTGTGCAGACGTGCAATGGAACTGAGCTTCGCCCTGGTTAACGGCAACAACATTAGAGGCATGATGAAAGAGCTGCTCTACTTCCTGGACTCCTGTGACCCAGAGTTCAAAGCAGACTGTGCATCAGGAGTCTTTCTAGCTGCAGAGAAGTAAGGCACTGAAACACAGACCACACTGGACAGTACACATGTGCTTGGCTGTTTTGAAATATTTTCATGCACATTCTCTATGACTTTTGTAATCTGTTAAAGCTCAGACACATCAAACTGACGTCAGAAAGCTAGTGGCAATGAAAGCCGATTGTCACACCACCTTAAGTTGCCTGTGACTCAGCTAAAAAGTTGCACATGAGCATGCTGCAAAGACTACTACCCATGGCCAACCAGCACCTACAATCTTAGCCTGCGTGAGAGGAAATAACTCTCCAGGAAGTCTTGAACCATCATTCAAAAAGGGAAACCGTCATGATGCTGGTTAGCCAGTTAGCACATTAACAACACAATCCGATGTTGAAAGAACAAAGCATATTTACCGTGCTCTAGCCAAAAATAACACAAACCATCAGGAAATGTTTCTGGTAAAGAGCTCAATGGCTAAAGAAAAATAATCTTACCTTACATACCAAGTTTTTTTCAGTCTCACTCCCTCTTGACTCTAGCTGTTTGTTTACTTTCCTTGATTCTGTTTTGCCTCTTATGCACTGAGCTGAACTGTCAATTCAACTGGTTTTGTCGTCTCAAATCGATCGAATCAAAATGCTGACTTGGCTGAAAAAAAGCGTCGAGGGCCAATGGTGCAGGACATGCTGCAAAGATGATATCAACCGATGCTCTCTGATGGCGCAAAATTAACTGACAGCTAATCATTGGCTTGGTGTGTCAGGGCCTTAAAGCTGTAAAAAAGATTTGTCTTTCTTTGCAATTTAAAGGCAGAGGTCCTAGTTGCTTGAACCTGTTATTAGTAATTGTATATGCATGAACTCGAATTCATGTAGATTCAATGTCAGTTATGTTTGTTAAAAGGAGTTACAGAGTACAGTATATAACATAATCTGACACTAAAAGTTTGTTTGTGGTACCACAGTGGGTGGGGCGTGGCTAACATTGAAATGCTGTATGATGATAAAATGAGTGATCCATCGTCTGACAGACCATGCTGATACCATTTATTTTCTGACAGCATTTATCTCCTGGCTGTATAGAGTCTAAATAAATAATGTATGTTTGTTATTCATCTGAAGTCCTTTGCTGGGACTAATCAGTGTGCAATTTGTGTTACAGGTATGCACCGTCGAAAAGATGGCACATAGACACCATTATGAGAGTCCTGACAACAGTACGTGTATTACAGAACCACTCCAGTGCTTCTAATGCTTTTGATTGTTTCTTGGAATTAATCCTCAGTGTGCATAATAATACAATTATTACCCAGAGTACCTCTAACGATCTAATCAAATCTGGTAATAAACCTCCTCAGCCAACTCCTCTTTAGTTTTACTGGAAACACACAACTAACTATTTGAGATTCATTTCCATTTCTCATCGACATCTCGGCTCACCCTCACAGGCAGGGAGCTATGTGCGAGACGATTCGGTTCCCAATCTCATCCAGCTCATCACCAACAGTGTGGAGATGCACGCTTACACAGTACAGAGACTTTACAAGGCGTTGCTGGATGACATCTCACAGGTCAGCACTTCTGGTTTGGGTCATAATTACATTTTGGACATCTCCATCTTTGAAGAATACACTTGTAGATTTTATTAATCAATTCTCTGTTTGTACTGTATTTCATTGTGTTTCTCTGTTTTCTGTAGCAACCTTTAGTGCAGGTGGCGTCCTGGTGCATAGGAGAGTACGGGGACCTGCTAGTTTCTGGACAGTGCGAGGAGGAGGAGCCCATCCAGGTATTTCAAATACCACACACACATAGACACAAGCACAGACCAAAGAGCACACTATGCACAAACTTCAGACCTCAGAGAAACTCTACATCAAGTGTTTTTTTTCCCCTTCCTTTTGATCTCAGGTGACAGAGGATGAGGTTCTGGACGTACTGGAAGGCCTCCTGGTGTCCAACCTATCCACACCTGTGACCCGGGGATATTCCCTTACTGCTATCATGAAGCTGTCGACTCGCTTCAGCAGTGTCAAGTGAGTAATAATCCTTCACTCTGAAGCTTTGAAAACATTTGGGTTCTTGAGTTAAATGAGTTGGGTTCTTTGAGTTATAAAGCTTACCAGTCATTGCCAATGTTACTTTTCCCCCTTTCTAACCTGCAAAATTTCAAATTTTGTTTTAGCCGAATCAAGAAGGTGGTTTCGATATATGGCAGCAGCATCGATGTGGAGCTTCAGCAGAGAGCTGTGGAGTACAATGCGCTTTTCAAGAAATACGACCACATGAGGTGAAACTGCATTAAACGCTACAAAAAATCACATCACCATGACCACATTTTACCAATTAGTAGATAATGGATATCCTCCAGTGGTTAAGTTTGGTGCATCTTTTGTCTCCCTCCTAATTCCCTGCTTGTTCCCTGACTTTAGGCCAGCTCTCCTAGAGCGAATGCCAATTATGGAGAAAACTGCTACAAATGGCCCCACAGAGATTGTACAGACAAATGGGGAGGCAGAGCCCTCTGTGGTGGAACCAAAACATCCACCACCTGTCACCCAGCCAGCCAACCAGGTGAGGGCAGTTTTTTTTACTTTATTGAGAAGGAAGTAGCCACTTGGTTTAAGTCACTAGATTTACAGTTAACAATATACTTATTCACACTATTTTTTTTATTTCTGTGATGAACTAGATAAAATTAACTTTTTTTTTCTTTTTTTTTCAAATAACAATGATTAATTATGATTTTTATTGCTATTATTAATTGATATTGTGTATAAATAGATATTGCAGGTAATTTATTTCCTGATTCCAGACCTTGGATTCTACCCACTTCACAAAGGCAGTGGCAATGGCAATTTTATTTATATAGCACTTTTCATTACACATCAAAGTGCTTTGCACTGAAAGGCAACAGGAGAAAATGCGAGAACACAAGAAGCATAAAAATTAAAATAAGAGTACAGTATGAGCATGAGTCATCAACATAAAAATATTAGGTGAATACAAAAACAAATGTTAGGTGAATACAAAAAGCGACCATGTGATTGTCAGCTGACAAAACAAACAACGATGTTGGTCTACATGACAAAAGTCACGGTAGATTTCCTAGTTGACAAATAATTGCCCACATCGGCAAAAATATTCACAATATGATTTTATTTAGGCCTGAATGTCATTCAGCAGTTCGCTGTTAAATCAATCTCCCTTTATTTGTGTTTGTATTGTATTACAAGTTGGTGGTGATGTGTATGCTGCTCAAATTCAGTGGCGGCTACAGTACACGTCAAATGGTGTGCAGACTCTGCCTGCTTGGTGCATCGCAGGAACATGCCAGCGTGGAAATTTTGTGGACCCACAGCTGACAAGTGATGTGCCAGAACCAGTGTAGACTAATGACCACAATGGCAAGCGCTATATAACAAGATAGACACTGCTATCGAAGCTATTCTAGATCAGTTTGTCTTCTCAATATCACCCAACATTGTGGTTCACTTTGCTCCACTCCACTCTGAAAACCACAGTAAAACAGGCCTGTTGTCATGGCTACACATCACTGTGGACTTACAATGATGCTAAATTGGTTAGGTCGAATTAAATCCACCACCGAATGGAAATCTGTTAAAACGGATGCAGTGTTGGACTGATGGAAACAGGGTGTAACAAGTTGAGTATTGTTATATCAGGCATTTTCTCATGTTCAAATGTTGTCTTATTCCCCAGGCTAATGATTTATTAGACCTGTTGGGTGGTAATGATGTGGTGCCAGTAATCCAGACCACGGTGCCCACCAAGCCTGCCTCAGCTGGAGGAGAGCTGCTTGATCTGCTGGGTGACCTCTCGCTAAGTGGTAAGATGCTCTCTTTAAAGCTGTCTGTTACCCCTTTTAGAGCAAAGCAAGGACCTTGTGTTTGTCACCAGTGTGAATGTGATGTCCGCAGTGGGCCTGCTCCTGTTCAGCAGTAACGTAGTGCTGGCACTGTCTGGTTTTGATACAAAAAAAAGTGAACAGAAACCCTTGTGTGTTGTTATCCCCTATTACCAGGTGGCCCAACCCCTGCTCCTGCTCCCTCTGTGCCCCCTTCCCAACCTTCTTTCCTCCTGGATGGCCTCTCCTCACAGCCCCTGTTTAATGACATTGCAGCTGCAGGTGAGTCTTGTTGTTCCCCTCGACCTTCGGTTCCCAGATATACAGTAATTTGTGGTCTTGTCCTTATGTATTAAAGCACTTGTGTTTTCTTTTATTGGATTACCATGACACATCCAATGAAATGTAAGTTGATCATATTTCTAAATCGTTTGATGGTCTGCTCCTCTGAAATCTCTGTACAGCTATTCCTCCTATGACGGCGTACAACAAAAATGGTCTGAAAATAGACTTCACATTTGAGAGAGCTAATCCCAACCCAAACATTGCCGTCATCACCATCCATGCTTCCAACTCAACAGAGGCAGATATGACAGACTTCGTTTTTCAGGCTGCAGTACCAAAGGTAAGCGGGCACAATCTGACTGTGATGTTAAATTGCTGAATTAAATATAATATTATAATATTAAAATATGTTCTTCAGCATAACTGTTTTCATTAATGATGAGTTTTCTGTGTAGTATTACAATGTAAATGTCTTACAGCTTTGCACGGGTTTTGCACTTCAGATTTAATAACAGACAGTGTCATTAATGTGTACCTCGTGTGTGCAGAACCTGCATTAATGTACATTTAGGATCTGTAAGCTGAAAGCACAGTTAACTTTTAAAAGAATACCAGGGGAGATTAATAATTTATTGAATAGCAATCTCTTTGGCGTGTTAAGTTTTACTGTCTACAAAAGCATTAAGCTGTACTCTGTAATTTTTATGAAATATTTTTTGTCATATTTGCTGAACTGTCACTGTATTCACACAATACCGGAGACAGCTAATCTGTAATAATAGCATGTTCCTCTGCCTCCACCTATTGCTTATAATGGCCTCACCTTATGTGAATGAAAACAACCAATCAGGGCAGAGGAGTCTCTAACGCAGCTTTCAGTTATGTCAGTCACTGTTTGTGAACTGTGTTATACTGACAAAGTACAGCTGATTAAATATGAATCAAGATTTTTATGCTGCATTGCCTATTTCTCACCTCAGATGTTTTAAGAAATATATTTAGGTGTACTGTTTAGCTGTAAAATGAGAACGTTTGTGGCCGAAGAAAACTTTCTTACACAGCTAAAGTATTATGCTGTTTTCCTGAAAAGTGCTGCTATTTGCATTTTTGCTCTGCCGTGTCAGAGTAGCACCTGTGTCTGTAGTCTAGAATTTGCATCAGATTTTTTGGCCTAAATAGTTTTCAGAATTCTAAAACATTAAACCGCAAAAAACAACAAAAAACCTCTGGAAGCATAGCTTTGAATAAGCTATTGCAGGCATCAGTACCCAGCAGGCAGCCATGAGATACTGCTGCCTCACTGCATTACTGTCTGAGTCCCACCATCAGTAATGGCGCCTTCCTGAGCCGGAGTTTGGCTAGACAGTAAAATAAAATAAGTAAAATACTGTCATGGAGATCTGGCAGCGATGATGGATAAGGCAACAAAACACACTTTAAGTGACATTTATTTTTCTGCAAAACCTATTTTACAACCACCATTATCTTAGCGACAAATTAAAAAATTACAAGTGAGGCATTTAAATTTGAAGGTCCATCAATTGTGGTCAGTGTACGATCAATGTGAGCATCCCTGTTTTACACTGCAGTGATGACCCCATTTCTTCTTGGGTATCATCAAATTTTCATGTAACATACTGTCCCCTCTCTGTTTGTCAGACATTCCAGCTGCAGCTCCTCTCCCCTAGCAGTAATGTTGTCCCAGCACTCAACCAGGGAACTGTCACACAGGTCATCAGAGTCCTCAACCCACAGAAGGTGAGTTTGTCCTGCACAAATTGTGTTTCATTTCATTCTTTTATCCTTTGGCGCACTCTTGGCACACATTACAAACCTGCGCAGTCTCAAATGCAAGAATTTCCTCCTTTATAAACACGATCATCCTCACAAAATTTCAGCAACAGCTACGAATGAGGATCAAGCTGACGTACACCCTCAAAGGCTCACCTGTGCAAGACCTGGCTGAGGTTAATAACTTCCCCCCTCAGTCCTGGCAGTGATGAGCTGCTTCTGTTGCTCTTAAAAGCCCCGACCAAGGGAACTATGAAAACGATTTTCCTTTCACCTCCCTCCTTTCTTCCAACGGATCCCCCTGTGACGTCACTGCAGTCCGCTGCCCTCGAGTTGCATGGGAAGCAGCAGAGCATCTAACACAGGAGAAAAATACAGATGTTACGAAGACCCTATTGACTATTGACATCACCAGAATAATTGGGAAAACATATCAATCAGTGAACTTTCTCTTTTCTTTCTTAATTGGTTTTCATGATGTCTTTTGTGTAGTAGTACTACTTTCCACATACACCCTCCGCCCAGCACCATTACCACCCACAAAAGCACATATGCACACCATTTACTGTGGCACACTTAACCTCTCATGTCACTGTAGAGAAGAAGTGTCGCCTACACTGAGCACTGCAGTAACCATAGTTTTATTTTAATTTATAATTAAGCTAAAATGCTGTTGAAACACTTTGCTCCATTGATATTTATAATTGGCTTCGCATTCAGATTTTTTTATATGAACCTTTAGTCCGAATGATGGCAGCAGAAAAAGCTTTGGAAGGTCTATTTAGTGCAGTCATAAACTTCCTGGTAAACCCCTCTTTTTTTTGACTCTCCACATTTTAAGTGATATAACTTGTCAGAGAGTTGTATTCATTTTGAATTACATTAATTTGCTTAAAGCATGTTTGAGCATTGATAGGATCACAGTCACACCTTGCCTCAAGCTCAGAGGGGAATTTCTGGCTCTGGTAGTAGGCCTCTTTATCCTATGTTTCTATAGGAAGTAGTCTACATTTGTTTTTTTCACAATAAGAGCATGAACTCATCCAACACGCCCAGTTTGATCATCTGTGGCTGTTTTTCAGAGAATGTGCTCAGATTTTCCCGCACAGCTCTCCTGAAATCATCTCATCTGTAGCTTTAGTTTTAGATCTGTACAGTAAATTCAACGGTTAATTGCTTTGCATAGTTTGAGGAGGTTCATTCATTAGGATGGATAAAATCCAGGCCTGAACTTTATCTGAAGACAAGCTGATTGCATTGGTGTTGGAGATCTACATTAACACTTTTTCTGCATCTGTGTCCTCACAGTCTAGCTTGCAAATTTAGACACATTTCAGAATTGTTTAACCTGGTTGAACTTAGTCACCATGCACATACATGTAAATGAAGCTTGTTATGAATGTAGTTACATGCACTGAATGCTTTTTTCCCCTCAAGTCTGCTTTCTCATGGCTGTCTTCTTTGATGGGGACGCTCATCTTATTGGCACTATTTTTGTGAAAGTATGTTTTATTTCTGCAGTAATTTGACTTAATTATTTATGCCTGATATCAAAGTGATGTGCCTTTCTGACTTGGCTAGATAAAAGCCCCTGAACTATTGAGTTCTGTATGAGCTTCGTTTGTAAGTCTGCTTGTGTGCTGATCGTGTTTTCAATCTGAGGGAAATGGTCTTGATGGATTTAAATTGGTATCACCTCATTTAATAAGTTTTTCACTTCTATATCTTATAAAATGTTAATAATCAGTCACCCACTAATACTGGCCGACCTGCATGTCCACAGCGATGTCTTTTTGTCTTTGTTTTGAAAAAAACATAAATTATAGCCACATGATCCTGATTGTTTCTTTTCCTGTACCATTTGGCAGTCTTACCATTAAAATGCATATTGGATGTTATCAATAACAAATCCTAAAAACAAAGCAAATCTCAAAGATTATGGCAGCTAATCGATGTAAACTTTTCATAGGCTGGCATCAAGTGTTTTTAAACAGTATAAATGCTGTTTTGAAGTGAAATCTCAGAAAGATTCCCCCCCCTGTCAACAAATGAAGTGTGAGTTTGGATCAGTTGGTGAGGTACTGGGACGGGTCGTTCTGTGGTGACTGTTAGTATGATTTCTTGGCTCTCGTCTTCTCCAAATCAGAATTCTGACCATGCTGTCGGGGACAGTAACCTTAATACCTCACAATGATCTCTCTTTCTGTTAACTTTTAGTTGCAGTAGATCGACAGCTTTGTTTAGTCACGAATTGCAATCAAGGGGAGCATCTCCATGAGAGAAACTAATGGTAGTTTGTACATCTCATTACTTAACAAGCTTAGCAGCCCTGCGACGCTGTGTTGAGATCCTCAGATGTTCAATCAGGCTGTATACTTCTTTTCACTATGCTTCACTATCTTCTTACTTCTGTGACCAAATCAGAGAGACTATTAGCTTTGGAAATATTTTTGAGCTATGATATGTGTATATGGAGAAAATTATTTCAGTTTAACTTTTTTCTGTTGTTGACAAATGCTATATTGGCTTTTTTCTGTACATATTGAGGGCTTTTACAATTTTGTCTCTTGTACTATCTTTCATCCTTTTTTTAGATACCATTTTCTAAAAATTCCAATTATTCACAATGTATATTGTCTAAATGGATCTAGTCAACATCAGTCTATAAAGACTCCCCTGTATCATCACTCATTCATTGTAAAAGATATATGATCTGCTGCCTGTACATTGTATATAGTTGTAAAACAAACAAAAGCTGATCAAATTAAATAAAACCCACATGAAGACTTAAAAAGATTAGCTAGGAAGTATAATTGTATGCATATATGTACAAAAAAAAGAACCTTAATAGGATGCAATTGAGCTGCATTTGATTTACTATTCTTCATACTTCATTCATGATCGGATGTGTCATCTTTACTTCTTTTACAAAGATGGTAGGCTACTTGTTGGGTTCCTTTGGATGCTGAAATGAGGTTTGGATCTATCAACAGATGTTGTCTGAATGATGTACTACTGAGTAACCTAAGCACAGTGCTGCACAGCAGCAGAAGTGGCACCTTGCTTCATCTGCTTCCCCGCCCTCAAACGCCTCATGTATCCACGCCCTCTTTCGGAGAGGAGCAGGTTCCTCGCCACTGATGTAACTTCCCTCTGGCCTGGGGTGGTTAGTGTTCTGCACTCTTGACAATTTGATCTATTAAACTCCCTTCAACCCACAAATTGATTCTTGAAATGATGCCTTGTGTTCTCGGTGTGTAAGCGCTCACAGTTGCTGGGTTAACCGCGTTCTCCCTAAAAGCATCATGTCTCAATCAAGCAAGGCCACTACTTGTGCTACACTAGGAGATTTTTTTAACCTCACTGTGATTTGTTTTTCCCTGTATGGTCAGTAGGTTTAAATTTGATTAGAGTTTTGTCTGGACAAGACCTGCTAGAAGTTTTATTAAGTGGATCCAGAGATGTTGGTGCAGCAGTGTCCCTCCCTGGGTTTGAACAGTGCAGGGCTTTCTTTTTGCTTCCTCACTTTGTGTCTCTTATTGCTGATGTAATTTGCCTCTGCATGGCGCACCTTTTAGTTTCACATTGTAGTCACCGCTACAAAAGGCAGGGCTGTTAACACATCATGTCAAATTGATCTGAGCCCTCATGGTTTTAAATTCAACTTCATGGGAATCTTGGCAGGTAATGAGGAAGGAAGGCAATGGTTTGTTTTTTTCTGTTAGGACCTATTTCATTTTGTATTTATGGAGTGCTGCTTTTTTTGGCTCTAAGACAAGCCTGTGCTACAAACTAATAACCACAGGGGGGAGCTGTGCAAAATGGAAGGCTGACGGGGATGGGAAAGGAAGTTTCATACATCTGTTCCTGAATGTTTTTGTTGGTGTTGTTTGTAATGTCTTATTCAACCAGTATGTACCCTTGTTAATCACATCTGATCAGTTCTTTCAATGAAAAACGTAAATTCATGCAGTTTAAAATGTACAGATGGAAATGAACCCAAAATAAGTGCTTTGGACTCTGTAACTTAAAAGGAAGAAAAGAAATGGAAGAAAATACCCATCAGCGATGTGATCAGCGTTTGAGGTGATATTAGTGTGAGTGAGGATGTGTGTGTGTATGTGTGTGTGTGTGTGTGCGTGTGTGAGCGAGAGAGTGGGACAGAGAGAGAAAATAGTCATGCTTGAGAGAGTGTGATGGTGTGCGACATGTCTTTTATCTAGATAGGACATGACTTTTGGCTGCAATTTCAACTTTCAGCTTCTGAGCTGCATGTGAAAACCAGTGTAAATAATGTCATTTCTACTCTTGACCTGAGACTCTTTTTGAAATGCAAGAAAAGTTCAAATTATAAAAATCTGTCACACCACGTTCATGGGTCAGTACTAACATGTACAATAGGAAACTGTTCAGATAGTACTCACACAATACTGTTAATGTTTTTAAGAGTGATGAAAGTGCACACACGTCATTTGGATTAATTGGATAATTGATTTTGTTTTTTTGTTTTTTTTATTTGTTGGGGTGAATTCAGTGTGTAAAGGGCTTGGAAGAGCATCTGAATTTGTCACCCATGTTCACTTTCCCTGTTGAATCAAGAAAAAAAAAATGCATATATTGTATTTTGAAAACAAATCTGTTTGTAACCCCCCCAGGCCTGTCCTGACCGTAAAACATTATGGTGTCTGATTTGTTAGGGGAGGGTGGAGGCATGAGGTTCACTTTTTTCCAGTCAAGTTTGACATGTCGAACTGAATCCCAGTTCCATGACTTCAAGGTGAGTGTGAATGTCAGACTGAAAGTATGAAATGATGATTAAAGATGAGAAGCTGTAAACTATTAAATGGGATATTTTCAATTTATGCTGTGTATTCTTGTCTTTGGGTTGGAGAAAATGATCAAGCGAATAAAAAGTCAAATAAAAATCTAGCTCAACTATGGTAGTTTGTTTTCTTGGTTTGGGGGTGTGGTGGAACAGTCTGGTCCAATAAATATGAGTGCTGGGCTCTTTTTTTAGGGATGCGAGTAATGTGAATATGAGATTATACAAATTTGTCAAAATCTATTTTTACATCAGTGTGTACTTTGATTTCCTCTGCATTCAGATTGTTTTTAATTAGCCAGAAACAAATATTTTTTGATTATTAATGAATATATATGTGTGTGTGTGTGTTTATGTTGATTTTTCTATTTTAGGATTGCTATTAATTGATCAGAAAAATTATTTATGAGGGACTAAAATTCAAAAATGTTAAAAGCACAATTAGTAGCCCTGCAGCTGCTATTTTAGTTTCACTTCCTAAGAACGAAACAAGGATCCATCTGAACTTCACCATCACCTTCTTAGCACAAGTCTTCTCTTGCAAATGTGTTATCACTTTTTCGTTGGTTTCACACATTTTTAACACCCTTTTTCAAAACAGTTAACACAAAGATCTCACAGAAAGACCCCGAACTCTAATGGATTCACTGTGTTGGACAGAAGAAACCTTTTTATTCTCAGCTGATAGAAATTACTTGCATAATTGTGAATGTCTAATGTGTCAAACTCCTTTGCATAACTCTTCAATCAGCAATCAACCTTTATCTATCCATAAAACATGCCACCTCTGTGTTATTTGCAAGCATCAATCAAAAAGGCCAAAGGCATGTCAAAATTAACAATGAATGTAATAAAGTAAGTGATGTAAATGTGTCTCTTTTTCAATAGTATTTCATCAGGTCTTTTTCGAAAATAGGGCAAAGTGCATTTGCAGAGTGCAGCGGGGTTTGTTATCTCTAGTAAAATAATCTTTGGAGAGAAAAATACAATTCATGCTATGCAACACTTGCTTGCCATTTTGGCATACCTATGCACAATATTAACATATGGCACAGGTGAATAACACAACTTAAGATTGGTATTGATTTTGTATTTTCTTGTCTACTGTGTAATGTTTGATTGCAAGAATGTGTTAAATTGTGTTGATTAATGGAATATTTGCAACAACAAAAAAGTCATTGTGGCCAGCCTCTTTTAATTCAGGCCAGTGTGTGAACTGTTCTGAAAATATAACCTGTGATATAACCTGGGAAGAGCTTTGTAAGGTTGAGTCTCTAACAGTCTTTCTTCCATTGAAAACATCTTGACACAGCAAGAAAAGCACACTTGAACAGAGCCATGATTAATGTTATCATTGTCACCTGTGCTTCAACATACCTGCTGAACTGAGCTGAGAATCCAGAATTAAAGGTAATTATGAGCAGGCGTGTCAGTGGACGTTCCTGACTCTTGATTAGGCTAATACCACCTGGATTTTGCAGCACTTAGTTTAAAATACATAAATTGTAAAAGTAAAAGGGAAATTGCAGGAGCCACCTTTAACTTTATTTTGTGTGAGTGGTACAGTTCACACAACACATATGCAATTAATCCTATTTTCACAAACTAATTGCAACTTAGTGAATCATTTGGGCACCTGAGGGGTTGGCAGTCCACCCTTGACAGTCGTCTGTTGTGCTTTCTGCAGATCTGCCCTTTTATTGATTTCTGCCTGGATATCATGAGCAGTTGTTTTTCCCAAATTATTTACCAATCAAACAAAAAAAAAATGAACATCCTCCAACATGATTTTGGCTGGATTGTTGGTCCCACTGGTGCCAGTTGTACCGAAGGTAAGCTCAAAGGAAATTCAGTAAAGTGATTTAGAAGTTTTCTAATTATGTTAGCGGTGTGTTTGAGCTAAATTAAAGTTACTGAAATTACCCTGTGCTTTGTTAATGTTGTTAAGTGTTCAATGAAACATAGCTGTATGATAGGGATGAAAAAGGAAGGCTAAGCTAGTGAAAAAAGCTAATTCAGCTAGCAGGGTATGTAAATTAGCTTAAAGTTAGCTAACATTTAGCCATAAGCAGCTAACTAGCTAACAACTAAAGGATATCCCAAAATATTCCAGTCTTGGATAAGATTTATCATCATGCTAGTAGTGTAACAAGTAAATTAAAGCTACAGAAATTAGTCTGTATTGTGTCAATGTCCCTTGCATAATGTGTCCATAAAGGAATGCTAAAAAAAAAGGCTAAACTAATGAGTTTGAACCTGTGCTAATGCTAGTTCATGTTAGCTAACATTTAGCCATAGACAACTAAATTCAAGGAAAGCCTGCTGTTTAAATTTACAACACTCTTATGGGTATTTTAAAATAAGACACTCTTTGTTAAGGTTTTGGGAGGTACTATATATTTCTTTACAGTGGTGGAATACAATTTAGTATATTTACCGGAGCACTGCACTTAACTGCACATTTCTGGTACTTGTACTTTTTATACCATGTTATACTTTTGACCCCACCACAACTCAGAGGGAAAATATTGTACTTTTTACTTTACTACATTTATGTACACCTTGGTTACTTACAAACTAAGATTTTTGCTTTAAAAAAGATGCTGTGTTGAGATCAATTACATTATCAAACCGTTTATACAAGTACAGCTGCAAGGATTAGTTGATTAATTACCTGAATGACAGAAAATTATTTGTCAACTGTTTTGATAAACATTTTTTTCTTTCTTTTTTGTTTGGGATGAGTGTTTTTTTTCTGTGCGTTTCACTTGTAACAGATTATTTTCACCAAGTGGTATCAGTACCTTAACTTAAGTAAAGGATCTGAGCGCTTCCTTCACCACTGTTGCTTTATTCATAGTTATTAAATAATTTACCAGCTTAACAAAACGTTCACCAACGTTAGCCAACGTTTCTTTTGGGTCGCCAGGTCACAGGGAAATATAAAGGTCCAGTTATTTCACTTCTAATAAGCTTTTAAGTAATCCTCAAAACAACAGTAAATTATTTAAGCATATTAAAGCCAAGTTAAAACGTATTAATAAGAAAATAGCATTTAATATTGATGTTAATGTTACATCTATTGGTACCATAGAATATTAAAAAAACAAACATTACACACTTATATACAGATACAATCCACACATTTTAAAAGTTAACGCTGTGAGGACCAAAAACACGCCCTCAAAAGGCATATCGTGATTTTTCGTTATAAATTGCATCAAGTGGTAAAAGCCTTGCCTTATGATTAATGTAATACGCCTCTCCCCTCAGAAAGGGGCCGTGGCTGATGAATAATAAATACCCTGAACCCGCCCCTTTAATGTTTATTGATCAGCTCTCCAGCAGGCCTATCTGACAGCAGTCAGATTCAGTCTGGATATGGCGTCGCTGCACCGACACGGGATGAATTTCCACCTCTCCGTGGGAATTTGCCAGTCGCGTACCGGGACGGCACTACTTGTTTTTTGTCGCTGTTAATAGGGATCATACATGGCGATGGAGGACGAGGATAATAACGCAGCGGTCGTGGCGACTAACACCCAAACGGGCATCAAGAAAGGAGGTGATGTCGGAGATAACGGGGCTTGCATAGACAGGCAGCCGGACACGGTGGTACACCAAGCGGGGCTGAATCAGACTGCAGGTCGCGGCAGCCGCAGTGTTCCGGGAGCTCATGCTGCAACGGGGATCCGAGTGCTAAAGGCAAGTCATAACGAGAGGATTTATTTGCTTGTGATGCAGTAGGTGATTCAAACAAAAATATCTCTATATTGTGTTTCATGTCAAGGTTTTTCTTACATTGCAGTTGGTGATTCAAACAGGGCAAAGTGCACAAGAATGAAAACGCATCCTTGTAATATTATGTAATGGCTGTGATATCCAGTGATTTATAATCTCTGGTTGATGATTGATCTGTGGATGATTGCCACTCAGTGAGGAATGTACCAGAGCCAATTAACATCCACAATACACACACACACACACACACACACACACACACACACACTGTAGGCTGTTTGAGCTTTTATAGGAAGGCCCACTGCCGAACAGCTCTTGACATTTTAGGGCAAGACACATCATTTGTAATAACATATAAGTCCCTGAGGTAGCTGCTCACAAGGCAACGACAAACACATACACACACACACAGAATTTCAGCTGTGCCATTCAATTAACTTGCATGCATTACTCAGTTATTGTATTTAAAGGACTTGCACACATCAAAATGATAAAATAAGATATGTCACCCTGTTACAAAATGCATCATACTGGAAGTAACATGTTAGTTTTTCTTCAGATTCGATTTAGTCCTATGATGTTTCCACTAACGAATACTTGATGTAAAACCATTCACCCATAATCCAGTCACTTTGAATGAGCAATGCTTAAAAGTCTTTTTAATGCCTGTTAACATACAATAGATAATGAAGTTGCATTTTTGAGTACCAGTGAAGAAAAGCACCCAATTGTGTTGCTTTAATTGGGCCACAACCAAACCCTACTTTTCTGCCTGCCTTTGCTAAAATATGACCATGTTTGTTGATTTTCTGAAGCACAAGATGCAGTTTGTGTTACAATTACATCGTCATGATATCTACAAGGGACTAACTGTAAAACTGAGCCACGGCAGCCATCATTCATTGACAAATCTGGTGTTATTTCATATACAGTATATTTATTTATTCTTTTCTGACTCAGAGCAGTTTGACTGAATATGTGTGCTCTTATTCAGCGCTGCTTCACATTCACACAGCAACACGTATCCTCATCTGGGAGCTGCCCAGCGTGTCTGTAGTTGACTGGAATGACCACTTAGTGATTTCACAGCAGCAAGCAGCGGTTCAGTGCTTCACCCAGACATGACTTGATATTAGCTGATGAGGAAAGGGTATGTCAGCTCACTTTCACTGTGGCCACAGTTTTTTCAACAGGTGTGGAATTTAAACTAACTCCTCAACAATTACGTCCCTCCTCTCTAACCTCTGGAGTAATGCTACTCCAGTTACGACCTTTTTAAGGAATTAAAATAAGCAAACGCCATTTCTTGATGACAACTGTAAGATGCAGTTATAGGAAATTGAGAAGTTAAAATAAGATGTTACAGAAGTATTTTACTCATAGAAAGATGGTCTTTTGATAAAACTGTGCGGATAGTGCGCATGAGCACTTCCAGTGGCTGACCAACGCGGCTAAGCTTGGCATCGTGTTTACAGGAATCACGTGCACTCTTGTTAAAGACTGCAGCGTGAAAGACATGGTCTGAGGAAATGTCACAAAAGGTCCTGGCCTCATTTAGGATCCAGGCTCATATTTTTGTTTTTGGCCCTGATGGTCGCCTGTGGGACTGGGCATCTTTGTGAAGGCAAGTCTCGGCGAGAAGAACCGGGCGAAGGTCAGACCATGGAGAGTAAGCCCATGAGATTACGCAGGGTGACCGACTCCTTCTGCTGACGCTCAAACTCGTGGGTTGTTGAATCCACAACTGGACCAAATAGTCCTGTGGTTTTAACCGGCACATTGAGCAGCCTGCTCTTTTCTTTCTTCAACATTTGTGTCAGAGTGATGACTGAAAACCTCATCACAGATCCTGCCTTTTGGGCAGCTCCTTTCGCCATAGTAAGGCAGAAATCTGTCAGTTTAAGGAGCTCCAGATGCGTCTCCACAGTGGCGTTTCCCTCTTGCTCCCGGAGCAGATGAGCTTGGTAGGCTTGCAGCAGGCATATAGTATCTAGCAGTGCACCAGCCAGGCCCACAGCCTTGTATGATTTCTTGGCTAAGCTAGCAGTTACCTACATGGCTTCAGTGGAGGCTGGGGCTTCTGAGTTGTTAGGTAGGGGCACAGGTGGGCGGCCACTGACGCAGGGGCATGGACAGATAACCTACTCCAGCTCCAGATCGAGAGTGGCCCATGCACTACACGCCTGGGCAGGGGAGCGGGTCTTCTGCAGATCGCCCCAGGAAAGCCGTAGATCCTTTGTCAGGTCATCCAGCACCAGGAGAGGTGGAGTCGGAGTGGGTACCATCACTGTGAAATCAGCCCCAGCTAGCATGGAGGGAGTTAGGGTCCCGCCTACCTGATGGTAATGACCTTTTGTAGAGGCAGGCTTGGTTGGCACGAGAGGCTCATCTGGGACATCCTGCCTATTGTCTTCCTCATCTGAGCTCCACTGAGCTGCATGAAAATTCCTCAGCTCTTTGTGGTTAGCACATGCAAAGTCTCCCTGCTCTCCCTGGCCTGAAAGCTGAGAGCGAGCTGCAGGGAATGGGCGTGGGGCGGGCGTTGCCAGAGGCAAAATGGCAGCTCCCTCCTTACCTGCAGTATCACCTGCTTGTACGCTTCTCAGCTGTATAAGGACCGTGGAAAAGGCTATCACTTTATTCAGTGGATTCTGTCTGAGACAGCATAAGGCATTAGTACGAACTTGAGTTTGAAATGAAGCAAAACTACAACTACCAGAATGCACTGCACCTCACCAGACTAATATGAGCTCTTGCTGGTGGGTGACATAATGTAAGCTATTTTGTTTTGACTCAGTAAACAATGTGGCCAACATTTTTAGGGGGGATAGCAAATGATCTCAAATTATGTAAAGCTAACATAAGTTTCTGAAAACATTTTAGACAAGATAAGACAACACAGTAAGAGAAGCTTATCAGCACTGCTTAGTTTTACCGTTTGATCAGTTTTAATAGTTATAGACTGTGTTTTTACATGTTACAGAAAACAGTATGACACTCACTTCCTGTTCACAAATTCTTTTATTACAGCCAAAAAGTGTGCTTATATATGTTTCTGAAGATATTTTAGTTAAGAAATAGACAATACAGCAACAGAGTCGTTAAGGTTCGATCAGCACTGCGTAGTTTTACAGATTGATTAGAGTTTGGTCTGACTATACTCTTTGTGTCCGTAATAGCAGCCATACGAAAATGAAGAAGTACAATCTGTGGTTTAAGCCCTAAAGCCAGTGTCTGCTGGATAACGTGTTTCATGTAAATGAAAAACTGTCGGTCTGTTGTTTAGCTATTCCAGCATCAAGCCCACACAACTACAGCAACTGAAACTGGTGGTCATACAGTTTCCCTTTACTCACTGAACTACTCTTTCAATGGCATTTTCCAGAAAGACCCTAGGATTTATTTTGAGTTAATCTTCCTTCACAGTCAGAGGCAAATTGGTCAAAGGCTTACTGAATGTCACAACTGAATGAGGTGAGGATGACAAAATTTTCAAACAATGTTGGTGAAGTCACAAAGCTGGATGTTCTTCAGACTTGTGCTGTCATATCCTATCTATACATTTTCTAAATAGCTGGGGTCAGTGTGCATCCTTGACAAACTCCATTAACTATAAATGTACTGCCGAGCCTACAAACAGAGTAAAATAGTGATTTGATATCTTGATATCTAAAATAGTGATTTGATACCACCAGCTGTCTTTCAAAGGCAGCTGGTGTTACTGTCATTGCATTATTTTAGCACAACATCAGTCCTAATAAATGTCAAATTTAGATTTAATAGCATGATAGCATAACTTTCAGGAAAGACATTAGGCTACTTTACATCTGGTTAACATCACCACAAGTGATTAGGACAAGAGAAAACAACGACAGCATGATATTCTGGTTCCTGTTAGTAATGCAGTCACAGAGTCCATCCTCGGGAAGGAAGGGAAAAGAATAAAAAAAAAACATTTAAGATTGTTCTTAACATTAAGGTCAGTGCTGCTGCAACACAGAGAGACAGGCTTCTCAGATAATGTGGAGTCCACAAAGAAAAACAGTTTCAAGTGTCTTCACTGGAATTACTCGCTACATGCTTGCTGATAACTTTATATTGATTACAGAACATTGATTACAATGTAGACGAAGGGGTGCTCCTTCACGACTACAAATACAACTGCACCAGTTTCCAGCAGTGTCACCTTCACTGAAACTCCACTGCGTAGTTCTCATTTCAGTTGTGTACTGGTAGGAAAGTATGCAGCAACAGCACTGTTAAAGCAAAGTGTGAAAGCATCCTGCTGGATATCAGGAAATGTGGTTGCAGTCAACTGAACGCTGTTAATAAGGAATAAACACATTTTGATGGCAAAGAGATATACTATGCAGGATTGTAGGTGACGCTAGCGAAAGCGAAAGTAAAAGCCAACCTAGGATTCACTCGTTTGCTGTTTTGCCTCACTATAATTAGGTTGTGTCTCTTGGATGCCTGCAGCTTATAGTCTGGCACCTGGTCGCTACCTCAGCTGAGCACTTTGGGATACACGCCCATATAGGAAGAAAATACAGACAGAGGACAGAGTCTCTGTAGAAAAAAAACACAGCATCAAACTTCTAGTGGGTCAGGATGAAATCTGTATTGTCGAAGGCTGTAGTTGAGCAGTTGGGTGTTTTCGTGTTGAAATCCCTCAATTCCTTTTGTAGCACCACCAATCTGCTGTAAATTCTGTAATGGCCCCGTGGACACTTATACTGTTTCAGCATGTTTCATGTTTGTCCCAGTTTTAGTTTAATAATATTTTATGTTGCAGTGCTGATCTAAAAGTCTCTAAAAGCAGGCTTGATGAGAGATAGTACACCATTGAAATTAACCTGTAACTACCAGTGCAGATGTTGTGTTGAAGCCTATAGCACTTCTGGGAGCGTCATCAGTACATTTTGGACCACCCTCAAGCTATTTAGGCTGCCTGAGGCAGTTAAAAGTGCTGATATGTATCTGATGTTAATTTGTGTGTTAAAATGAATCTTTCTGTGTCAGCAGCGCAACATGAAGCGGAATGGGAGTCGCGGCTGCGTGACGAGAAAGACCAGATTTGGATCAAGAGAGCGGGACTGGCTAAAGGGAGACACCCAGCGGGGCTGTGTGTGTCTGTATGGGGGGACAGTGGACCCCCAGCCTCCTGCCTCAGGCCCACAGGCCTCCTCCACCCCTCAGACAGACCTGCAGTTGGTGCTCTGCTCCACCAGTACCACCGTGGAGGAACTATGTGCTCAGAGGGATGGACAGGGACTCTATGTTCAGCTGCATGGAGACCTAGTCAGGTAAATAGACACTAAGATAAGTTATCAAAGTTAAGCTATTCTTTATCATATACTTTAGGCTAATGTGTGTTTTGCATTAGATAGCATGCCCAAATATTGGAAGCAAGAGAGGCGTGGCCTTTTTATACATCCACTGGTGTAACCACAGTGACAGCGTCTAATGTGACATATAGCATACTTGTCTGCAGCACTTTCTAATCAATAACAATGGCTTAACATTTACCCTTCCTGTTATATGGGGTCTGATCTTGTCTGCTGCTGGCAGGGTAAAGAGCTCCCTGAACTCATTGTTTTCCCAATTTGCGAATGTTTTTGACCGTTGTTCTTCTGCTTTGAGGTAGACGCTATCTGCTGCTAGCTGCTTGTTAAATCTCAAGCCTTGAGTTGTTGAGCCGTGCATAACATGTCAAAACATCCCACCCCTGCAAAGGTCCCGTTCTGCTGGCTATCCCTTTTACACAGACACAATTTCAGTGCTGTTACTACCCCAACTGCCAGCTGAAAGGGTAGACAACTCTGTCTCCCTATGCCGGGATCGTACCTTTTATACAGAAAAGTGAAAAAACTGTGTGGTTTTCCCACCTTAAACAGACAGTGTAAAGGGGACTACAGGGATGTGGTTTGAACCCGCTTCAGTTACTCTGAATGGGTCCACACATGCATCCAACACTGCAGTGCTTCATCAGTGTCTTCATTGGATATATTCAGTACTGAACTGCTGTGCACACCAAAGCATCATATCTCACAGCATAATGTGTAATCATGTACAAACATGGTAATGCAGAAAAATGAAAGAAATTAATGACTGGAAGCTTAAAAAGATGCTTTGGGTTGCAGTTACATGAGTATAGTGCAAGTGAAACATGTTGTACAGCTGGTTTACAACGCTGCATTTGTTAAAAATGGAAGCACATCTCTTCAATCAGTCGTGCAAAAACACAGCTGAAATGGGTGTGATGATGTACAGAGAAAAAAGCAATTTAGAAGCAATGCAAATTTGAATAAATGTCCACTTCTCTTCCCTACATATATAATATAAAATACTACACTCGATATCCTGTCCGTGAAAACCATAAACAGAATGTCACCTTAATTAAGCTTGACTCAAAGCAAAGAAGGCAAACACAGCATTAGGACCTGCTGCAATTTCTCCAACATCCCAGACTCCCACAGCGCCTCAGTCGGGATATGCTCAGGGCACATGACTGCATGCTTCTCTCAGCTCTATGAGACACACGTATGTAGACAGAAATAGCAAATGACCCCTTGATTATCTGTGAAAGGATAAATAGCTGCTTCACTGATCCGTGACCAGGAACACATCTGGGCTGTTCCTCCTTTGCTCTCCTGGAAAAACTTATGTGTAGATGTTAGACAGCAGAATCTAAAATAAACAACAAAAAAAAACAGCTATAGCTGAAGTCATGGCGGCGTATAGCATATTCTATTTGAGCCTTCCTGTCTGTTCAGTTTTAATTTTGTGGGACATTGAGATCAGATCTCACAAGGCATGTAGGGTATCAGCTAAAATGCTAGAAGGTGCGTCCATAGTGGAGAATCATAAATGACTGTGCTTGTACTATTAATGGCTGGAAGATCATGCCATGGATGTGCTGCAGATTGTGCTGTGAACATGACTGGGGGTTATTGGTAACTTTATAGGCTGGTAGCCAATGGTGCGATCAACTAACAGCATGTGAACCAACTTTATTATATCTATGCTGATTAAAAGCTGTAGACACTGCAGAGTCATGCAGGCTGGTAATAAATGAAAGGCTTTTTGGTAAGCCAGTGGCTAGGCAATGTTGGTTAAGTTTACATTCCAGTTGTACAGCCAGGAAGTGCAACCTACAACTAGGTGGCTTTAAATGAAATATTAAAGCCCTCATCATCCCAAAACAGGGTATTGGCGACTTAAGAAAACCAGGATTTTTGTTTATGTAAAGGAAAATTCCATTCCTACAGAGAAGCAGCACATACAGTAAAGTGAAGTGTGAACCAACCCTTGGAAACCTGGATCGACATACCTTTTCTTGTGCTGCTTTCAGATACCTTTCACAAGTATTTAAATCCTAATTAAAACCTAATTAAAGGTTTAATTTCATTCAGAAACATAGCAAAATAGGCACTGAGCATCTTGGTAAGAAATGTTGCACAAAGTGCAAGAAATAAGTCGATTTAGAACAATATTTCAAAAACGCTAGGGAACATTTTCTAGAAAACTATATTCATAATTATCATAATTACATATTTAAAATTACATAACAGAATAATTATGATTTTTCAAGCACCCCTTTTCAGGTAATTTTTTACTTTCTTTTCCTTCTTTTTATTTGTTGGTTTTTTTTGCTGATTTTCAGGTCATTTTTATGTACTTTTTACTAATTTCTTGCTATTTTTTTTTTGGCTAATTTCTCTCTAAGTTGATTTTTGCATCCTTCCAATGTTTTTGAAAGACATGAAGCCAATCTGCTCAGGTTTCAAATGGTTAAATGCACTGAATAAAAAAAAAAATGTGTAAGTGCATGGAATCTACATGAGCTAGGACTCCATTTATGTTTGAGCTTAAAGAGGCTTCAAATTCTATAGTTTCTCTCCTTTGTGTAATCATGTTTTAGAAACTATACATAAATGTTGTATGTGTAATCGGTTTTGTTACTGTGATTGATAACAGCTGCTTGTACTGTACAAAAGACCATCTAAAACATATAAAGCTGTAGACAGCACTGAGCCAAGCACTAAAGAAGGGTTTATAAGTAAGGACATGATGGAAGCTTTTTTTGTGATTTTCTTATTATAGCTTGTAGTAATGTGCTGCGTACAGGAAGATGTGGTCTGAGTTTTTTCCTGCTTAGGAACAGCGTTTTTTTTTTTTTTTCAGTCAGACAAACTCCCTGTTATGATAAATTCACTGAGCTGATGGAGTTGATGGGAGACATCCATTCTTCCATTCATCCTCTTTTGAGCTACTTATCCTGGTCAGGGTCACAGTGCCAGCAGGGCAAGCAGAGCAGTCCGGTGTTCTTTTTCCCAGCAACAGGCTCTTCCTTTGGGGATCCCTAAGTGCTCCCATGACAGATGAGATATGTAATCCCTCCGACATGTTCTGGGTATGCCCGGGGTTTCCTCCCACTTTGTCATGCCCAGGCCACTTCCAGAGGAGGCTCCCAGACTTCTTAGCTGACTCCTCTAAGAGGAGTATGCTGCTTGATATCATGGGCTTCCCAAATCACTGAGCTCCTCCCTCTGAGTGGGGCCAGCCGCCCTGCAGAGAAATCTCATCTCATCTGCTTGTATCTACAATCTACATAGTTAAGAGACCAGACCAATTACAAGGGCTGAATATTGTTTAAAAATGTGCAATACCAGTAGCCTTAAAGCGATACCAATATCAGCAGAGTACTTAATTTGATACCCATAATGTGAATGTACCCACTCCATCAAGTACACTAGGGGTCGACTGATATTGTTTTTTCAGTGCCAATACAGATCATAAGTAGTTAATGAGACTGATAACCCATATAAGGAACTGATATGCATTTACAATAAAAATGTCAATATTTAGAATTCGGAATAAAACAAACTCCAACACAAAACTTTGTTTAAATGCCGTAAGCAAATGTTTAATAAAAACTGATACGTTCAACATCATATACAACAAGTTCCCAGCAACTTTTTTTTTAATAAAGTCAAGTGAAAATTTAAATAAAAAAATCTCCCTGAGGTTTTACAAAGTAAAAGTTCCTCACATGCTGTCACTTTATTTGCACTTTTTAATTATTTAATTGTACCGGCGATCATTATAATAAAAGCAGATACAGATAATCGACAAAATGCAAAATATCGTCCCAGGCCGATAATCTGTCGACCCCTAAAGTACAACGCACTCGACCTCACCACACCGCAGATTGAATGCGTTGTAGCTACTGCTGTAAGAGTGTGAGCACCAGGGACAGTTGTGAGAGTCTGCCTCGCAGCACACACACAGTGAAAAGATTAACTGTTAGCATCACATGGCTAATGTTATCTAATGGTTATCAATGGGTTTAACAATAAAGTAGAGTCTTTTTATTGTCACTGTGAGTTTGTTGGGGCCGTTTAACAGTTTGCTTGTGGATGTTAGCAGCTGTGGCTGCTTTAGCTTTTGTTATCTGGGCGGACATTGAACTGACCATTTGCTGTGAGGAGAGCAGCTCTAAGAGAGTAGAAACATGTCTCGAACAAAGTCAATTTTATCCTGATTTGTTTGTCTAAAAAAATGCCATTTCAGTGTCAGAATGTTTAGATGGACCGGGGCCTGTGACAAATGTGTCCAATATTCACTTCAGTGACCATGGGACTAAGGGAACAGTCATAATCTGTACTCTCGTTCACTTTTCCCATTGGAATGAATAGACTGAGGACTGCCACTGGTCTCCCTAAGGGGCGGGGCAGTGGCGAAATCATCGTGACACAGATACAATAAATGAATCTAAAGCGGGCTTCAGTGTTGGAAATTACTTTTTTGTCCACCTGCCACTCAACAGATTACTAATGTGTTTTTTGCTGGTGAGTGAAGCAAATCTAGAACACTTGCTTGTGTTAGCAGTATGTAACTTGTGGCTGGTGCTAATTTCCAACCCTGGTGGGCTGTCTTGGTTTATCAGTGGTCTCTGCCGAAACCCAGCCCTACCAGTTGCAAAGAATACCCCTGTGATTGGTTCTGAAAGATCAGACTGACCCTTGCGAAGAATCAGAACACAGCGCCAGGTGCGGGAGTCAGGTTAGTGGCCCCAATGGCTTCATCAGGCAATATACTAACAAGTGATGGAGGGCCTTTTTCTTGTGAGTGGAGGTTGGGTGAAAGGCCTGTTGGAAAAGGGGAGAGGTTTGAACAAATTAGGCATTATGAACGTGTGCAACGGCAAACGGCTGATTAAGGATGTTTTTGATGATATTTTGTTACATTTGCTTTAAATTCAACCTGTAACCTGCAATAACTGCAAGATTCAGTTTTACAGATTTTAAGCACATCATAACATTAAGCATCAACCAAACACCCACTGTAGCAGCCATTTAAAAAAAAAATATGTATTGTGATTTGGATTGTAAATTGTAAAATTTGATCCATTATGGTCTGATTATTGATTTCACAGGAGGCACCTGCCAGTACGGTACATGGATAGCAGGTAATTGATAAATTTACACAGTTGAGAATGCCTTGCTTCTTTTGCAAACAACAGCCTCCTTAACTCAGCGCTCTGTCTCCATGGTAAGAAACTGAAACCTTGCTAAATGATCTATGATTGCTGAGGCATCATATCTCCTGCCAGCTAATAAAAATGTAAAACACACAATGATTAAATTCAAACACACTTCTCTGATTTTTTTTTTTGTAAACCCAGTCAGTTTTTGTAGACCCTGCACATCCGCACCCATTTTCATTTGTTATTTTGTCTGATTAGAGTTCTACTCAGATTGATGTTGAGTGGAACCATGCCGGGAATTATTAGCACAGACTAATAATAATTGTAAAGGTGTAAAGAAATTGTCAGTCGACCACTGTCTGTACACACAAACACAGTCCAGAGAGGAATAATCAGCCAAATAAGTGAAAACACCTGTGTGGATACACAGCATTGTTTCTGTAAACCCCACCTACCTCTGTTACAGGGGAGACCGGGTATGTCTACAGTAATCCGAGGGATACATTTCCATAGTTTGCTGCATAATTTACCTTCCTCTCTGAGGACAGATGAACCCGCTGGGTGGCATTTGACAGAGATTTAACAGCTTCTTGCTGCATTGCCCAAGGTTGGAGGATTTGTGAATAAATGAGGCATATCTGTGTTAAGTGTAAGCGTCAGTGTGAATGGTCAACAGGGACTGAGTCTCCCTCCTCTTGCTGCCTGCTAGAAGCCGCATAAATCATGTACTGACGTGTTGCGGCCACGGCTTTCTGAAATCAAATCATACAGGCAGTGATTGTCAACCGGCAGCCTGAGTGCCACGTATGCCCCGCAGAATGTTAACAGGGTTCCCATAATCATTGAAAACCTGGAAAAGTCATAGAATTTCACAATCACGCTTTACAGGCCTGGAAAAAGTCATGAAATTAGATAAAATCATTGACAGTTATGGAAAAGTCATGGAATTGTGATGTGTGTAATAAAATTACAGTAATTGAATAACAGTAATCTTCCATGGAAACCACATGGTTTAATGTCCCGCCATGTGATGGCAAATTTATTTTCTCTAGCTGTCAATATAATAATGCATAACAAAACGTCATGAGCTGAGATTAGGTTTGAATAGAGTTTGAATGTGATATGTTTGAAAAACGCTGGGCACATGCAGCAAGATTTTTTTTTTAAATTATTGTTGATCCTTGAAAAGTCATGAAAAAGTTTTGAAATTTTGTCCTGAAAATGAGTGGAAGCCTTGTATTCATTGATTAAAAAATGTGAGGAGGTAAGAAATGTGTTATGGTATTTCTGATATCTAGCTTTTCTTCTTCCTATATTGAAGCAAACCCCAAAACAATAAAGATTTAAATACGATTATTAGGACTGATTTACCATCGCCCTTTTTATGTGGGATCCACCCACGGGTACTAAAGACGTTATAAATCTATTTGTCATCTTATTATTTGCAAGTAGTAGTGATGTGTCAGAAAGTGACAAAGCAGTTTTCTCAGTAAGTTATTAATAGCCTAACTTACAGAAACATTGAGTGTTATTGTCCACCTTCTCTTCCCTTCTCTCTGTCCCTCTCCCTCTCTCTCTCAAAGATACACACACACACACACACACACACACACACACACACACACACACATACATGGGCTCTGGCTTATACACACATGGGCTACGGTGCTCAATCCCAGTCAACTCGGCGGTGTGGACACATTGAATGGTCTGAACCCTGGCAAATATCTTCCTGCAAGAATGGGGACAAACTCATGGCTCTCAGTTAACATTTTGTTATATATATTTGTTCACATGTTCTTATTTAATGTTTAATTTTAATTTTAATTTTTATTTAAATAGTTTTATTATATTACTAAACAATTATAACCTAAATCATTAAACAATAACAGACTCCTTAGATCTAAATACATTTTTGTATTTGAAAGTCCAGCTCCCACAGTGTCTGCCTGGAAAAATTCTGGCCCTCGGACAAATGTGGTTGATGACCCCTAATATAGGCTGACAGAGTGAAATGACTTTTGGTTTGGACATGGCTACTGATATTTGTTTGCTGACTGTGCTGAGGGGATGTCAGTGATGTTTCAAAATTCAAGCATTTGCCTTATTTACTGTAAATGTTACTCTATTAATCAAGTTTTCTCTGTCACTCATCATGTAAACAGATACTGATATATCTGTAAAAAGCTAGTGTCAGCTGTCAAAATTTATGGTCACTGACATTAATTCATCATAAATGTGCATAGTGAAAATGCATTTAAAGTCATAAAAGTGGATGACTCAGACTATCAGTTGAACAGTTAAGTAATGACTAGCTTTTCGGGAAATGACTGAGCATGAGTGAAACTCAGCACTTTGTTTGGACCATTTCCAGCTGATCAGATTGGAAGTGAAAGTGTGAGTTGCATTTACTGTTTGCAGCCAGAGAGTATGTGAGAGGCATCTTTTATCAGGCTGGGTAGCAGATTTCAGGGTTGATGTTCAACCTGTTAGGTGTCAGCGGGAACATCCTTAAAGTGATTATTAGTGGGTCATGATGATTTCCTCAGTTAAAGTTTGATGCACAGTTGGAGGAAAAAAAAATTATCATACATTTCAGAAAATGTATTTGGCTTTTGTTGAGAAAATAAGCAAGTATATATAGTTCATTTTGCTAATCATAGTGAGGAATGCAGGTTTTAACATGAGGAAAAAAACTGCTACTGCCCATGCTCCAGTTATGTGAGGCATCCTGAGGGGAGCAGATGCAATGCGATGATTACTCATTTATGTACTACTCTACAGAACCAAACCACTGAAGCTGCAGACACAGTACCAATCACATTTTTGGATCTTGCAAAAGTTAATTTTTCTTCTTTTATGATTCGGTAGCTTTGTGGCGCTAAATTACCACCTGGTGCTCTGTCAGGACATTTTTTATTTCAACAAAAGACCAAAAACAGCACTCACACCACAGGAACCACACTTCAGTTCGTGGCAGTGGCGCTCTCATCTCCGCCAGGTAATCTACCATCAGAGCTGTTTGAAATTTGTAACGCTGTATATTCATATTTTTAATGCTGCATATTTACACCTCATGACTCTGGAAGAAGAGTTTTTCTCTCAGGACTCTGTCTGGTCTCTTCTGTTATCCCGTACGAACTGGTCTAACTAATTTGTGGCAGGCATTGTTACACCACTTTTCCTTTTCTTTTGTCCTGTAGGAGGCTGGACCCCTCTGAGCGTCCGCTGCAGATGGTGTATGACTACCTGGCAGCAATGGGCTACACAGAGACCGTACGAGTGCAGCAAGAAGCAGCCAACTCAGACCTCAGCTGTTTGATCCGTTTCTACAGTGGTGAGTACTGACCCGCAGGGGCCATCATCCCAAATCTTTACTATCTGCTGCAGCTCAGTGGTGTCTGGCAGGAAGAAAACTGACCTGAAGGCCTAAAAACAGGCTGCAGCAGGTCAAACACTCCAAAATGGTTTTTATCACATCCTCTTCTGATCTTGTGTCTGTGTGTGTGCATAAAAGTATGTGTGCTCTCAGCAAGGACAAAGTGAAGCCAGTTGTTGTTTGAGGTTCCCTGAGAGTGATGCCTTTCTGAAGCTGTGTCTTGTACTCAGTATAGCATGGGATAACACAAACACACGCCCACCACGGCCTCATGATAAGTGACTGACCATCCGTCATCCTGTGGTGATTCTCTGTCCCCGTGTGGGCTGCCTTTCACCTGCTGCTGTCAACATGCTCCCATGAACCCAAGACAGAAGTGACTAAGTGTCCCTGTGTCAATGTGATATATTAATGCAGTAGCAAATGGATGTGACGTTTTGGACAAATGTGTATACCTGCATGTGTCTTAAAACAGCTCACAAAAACCCATAGACATAAGTAGTTCTCCCCGTTTCAGTCTGTGCGTCAGTCTAATGATACTCTTACAGTAGCAGCATTAAGGGATTTACCATTAAGGCTAAATGGTGAATGATCTGTAATGCGTTTACACTTGATCAAGCGACTGATGTTCCTGCTGAGTCAGTGGAACTCCTTCTGTTTGGAGTCTGAACTGCTCAAATGCTGCAGGAACACAGGAACAGGAAGAGTGAGCAAACCACAGCGTCTAAAGGGCTCACATGTAATTCCTCCCACAACCCTCCCTACATTGAAATGCAGCGCTGCCACGCTGAATATGAATATAAGCTAAATACAAATCTCAGCAGCTTTGTATTGAAATTCTCTGGAGAGAATGTGAAGAGAGCATGCAAACTGCACAGAAAGGCTGCATAGCACATTTGATTTAAGTGTGATAGTCACTTTGCGTTCACACCGAATGCGAAGAAAAACTTTGCATTGCGTTTTTCACTCATATTTGGTCGCTTGTTCATTTTTGGAGCATTTTGAAACTCGCGAAAATCCGTCCTCAACAGCTGCGGTTGTGTTTATGTTATGACACAGGTGTATGTTCAGAGCTTACCATGTAACTTAATAGCTTTGCTCGCTGATCTCAAGCCCTTCAGGTCCTTATTTGTTCTGTCTCTGTAAAGCTGAGTGAAGCTTGATGTCTCATTAATGTTGAGAGAATATCAACAGACAGGCTATTGCAACACAACCCCACTCGAAATTTTCAGTCAAGTTGAAAAATTTGAACTTGCACGAAGCGGCGAGATAGGCCTTATCGCCTCCTTCGTGTCCATTGTGCTGCCTGGTCTGAATTTGCGTCAGTCAGCTTCTTTGCGTTGACTTTTAATGTAAACATGGCGTGTGAAACGCTCACACCACATCCGGTCTCCGGATCCTTAATTGAGAAGCATAAAATTTTAATCCTAGACTTATGTGTATCATGTTTTGCTTTATCTTTCATAAACACTACACACACATGCACATCGGACCAACTAGTTGTGCAACCCGACTAGAAGACACAAGATTAGCGGCTCATCCCAAAACTGCCAGTCTTATAATAACCAATGAGCTGTTTAACCCTTTGAGACCTGAGTAAATTGGCTTGATGTCTTTAAAAAACATTGATAAACGGCAACATGCAACTGAAGAAAGAACGACCCAATAATCAGAGAAGAAAAATGTAAAAAGTAAATCAAAATTACCTGAAAATTAGAAAAAAAGAAAAGTAAAGTAAATTAAAAAAAAACAAAACACAAGGCCTCTTGACAAGTTGATCATGACCTTTTCCCCCTTTTTTCTAAAGAAAGCAAACTAATTTGGTCAGATTTTGAAGGTTTAAATGCTTGTGAAGGTATCTGAACGAAGCACAAGAAAGTGATGTCGATCCAGGTTTAAGGGTAACTGTAAAGGTAATTCAGGAAATACAATTTAAATGAATATTTCTTAGCTTATTTTCATAAATTTGAGATGCACATCTCCACAGTTAACATGCTCGTTAGTAACTAGAGGTGTAATAAAACATCAGTCTGAATCAATATATTGATTCAATGATCAACGATCCAGTATCATTGATGCAAAGCGCAAACATCGATACATATTGTCATCTTTAAGGTATTTTGAAATTCCCATACCATGTCTGTGCCACCATTTCCATCCAAGCACACCTTCTTCCTAAACATTCAAACAGTGCCAGAGGCCTAGTGCCAGGCAGATAATGGTAAGCAGCCAAAAAAAAGACAATAAGAATTTTTACTGATATCTCATATCAATTGCAGGCCCCTGAACTGAACAGAATAGAAACTGAAACATAGCAGACTTTGGGATATCAGCAAATATTGTCTCATTGTCCAAAGAATCAATGTAATATCATATAATGATGAAACATGTGACTTGTATTTTTGAAGCACATGATTGAAGCAACTGTCAAATTCCACCTGGTGCAGAAGAGAAAGCTGACGCATATATTTAGTAGTTAAGTTTAAAACATTAAAAGATGAAATGATTATTCTTCTCATTATATTATTATATATATATTTATCATCCAACACCCATGGTCCGACCCACGTTTTTTTTTTTTTGTTCACCTAAAACTGAACTGAAAATAAAATGAAGACAAAATACCACCCACAGAACACCTTTTTTGTGGGTCTCTCACCTGATACAAGACACTGCACAGATAATCATCACTCATCAAAACAGAAGTAGCACTGTTATGGTTTTCTGACTTTTGTGAGCCTCTTTAGAATGAGGTACACAACTTTCTCTTCTTGTCTGCTTGTTACAACTGACATTTGCTTGTTTAGCTGTCGGGTCTTTAGCTCACTGTGCTGCCTCAGTCTTATTCCCCGGCTCTGTGTGTCCAGTGGAAGCTTTATTGTTGTTTCCCTCTCGCCAACATGAGAACTGGTCAGATCTTGGCTACTATCAGTAGTCAGGCCACATTGGTCAGAGTCTAGCCAGGCCCCTTGGAGACTTCCTGCCTCCTTTTGTCAACTCATGGGAAAAGAGGACCAGAGACCAGGCATGACTGGTACTCTGGCGCTCTTGATGGATTGCCAAGGCTGAGAGCACAACTTCATTTGTCCGTTTGCTGCCCTTAAAACTGAGGAGGTAGTGAGCAGTAACTGTTTTGGAGCATAGCTCACAGGTTGTTGTGGTTGTGCTGAATTATCTCAGTGCCCCCCCCCCCCACTCTCCTGCTGGTGTTCAGAAACTCTCCAGTCATACAGCTTCACCAGTACACCTCAATTTTTGGCTGACACAAGGTAACTGGTTTTTCATTCCCACCCACAGTGCTGTTGTAGGTGGGCTGTGATGCATTGTTGAAACACACAACAACAGCCTTGTTCTGAGATCCCTCTCCCAGGTGCTTGCTTGTCTCACAGCTGTTGTCAGGGGTAATGATCTGACTAAGCAGACGAGGGAAACTGTGGTCCATCAGTAAAGACTACAGCCTCTACAAAACCACCTGATGTGGTGCACTGCATGTGTCAGCCCTGCATTTAATAGGCTTTGAGTGTCTACACACTGGTTTTCAACTTGAAAGCGAGATAAACCTGAGGGAAAGCAAGCTGATTAAAAGGGTATCTTGCCATGTAGATAATTCTGGTTTTATGTACTGAGGTCTTAAGGTATCTCTCTAAGATTTCTGCCACCACCACAGTACATCTGAGGTGGATTTATTGTTATTGTTATTATTGTGATTAGTATTTAAAAAATGAATAGAAGCATGTCTTCCTGCATAAACAATGTCTCGATTACTCAAAATAATCTAAATTATCCACAGACCACATTGGTCTTCTAGGAATGTTTTTCTGCCAAAGAAATACTCCCTCTGAAAGTATTTGATAACGGAAATGTGTTTTTTTTTTTGGGGGGGGGGTGGGTTAAGCAATTTGGGTGAACTGACCCGTAACAATATTACAAACATACTTCTGCCACGAAGACTTTATATTTTCTGTTGATTTTCCCATCTTCTTTCCTTGTGAAATATTGAGACCCTTTCCCACTAGGACAAAAAACTTACTAACACCCACTAACTTCTGGCTTTCTCAGTTCTAATCTGCATGCACTCCTGGTACAAACAACTCTGAAGTTATCATGGATATTTACACCTTCAGTCAGCTTCCTATCCGGCAGTGATAGGTGATGATGGTAGGCTTGGGAACTGGAGGGTCGCTGGTTCAAGTCCCTGTACTGAAGCAAGTGTAGAGGCTGGACTGGCAGCTGGAAAGATGCCAGTCTACCTCCTGGGCGCTGCTGAGGTGCCTTTAAGCAAGGCACCAAACTCCTAGACTGCTACAGTGGCACCGTACTGTGGCTGACCTTGCGCTAACCCACATGATTGCATTCGTGTGGTGTGTCGTAGACTGCCAATGTCTGATAATTGTGTGTACTGACAAATACAGAAATGATGCTCTGATTTTACCCCCTCTGCCAGTACGAAGCAATGACGCACCCATCTCTGTCCAAGCAATGCTTTTATGGTTCAAAATTTAGCTGAGAGTGAAACTGAATACGTAAGAGAGACAAAAAGCAAAAAGCGTAACCACTGTAACATCACTGTCACTGATCTTCATGCTGCTTTTTTTCTGTTTACACACTGCTTGAGAAACAGTACCATGCACCTGCTGCCATACAGCTTTCCACTGTTTCCCAGTCGATCCGTGATGTTGAACATTACACACCAGTTAAAAAAAAAGACGGGCTTGCTCGTGCTGTTGCTCTTTACATGGCTCTCTGTTGGCAGTGGGAAAGCAGTCTTTTTCCCATTTTTTACATTTTCATTGCATTTACAAAAACCAGCATAAATGTGTTAACTTTAGTTGAAAACGGATTTTTAAATTTTCAGGCCACCAGAAATCATGCAAATGAATCAGTCTGAGGAGGAAATTTGCTCTTTGGTTAAACCTCCTAATTCATAGGCATTCAACCAGAGGCACAGGGGTGCAAGGAGACATGGGCTTGTTATGAGACAGTGGTCTTCATGCAAATAGAAGAGCATGCTTTGATTTTATGTGTAGGTGTGAACATTTGCTCATTGGCATGTGTGTGCATTTGTCTGTTTTATGGCCTTATTCTCTCTCAAGCCACTGAAGTGTTTCAAAGTACAATGCAGTAGGTAATTTATTAAACTTCATCGTCCTCGTGTTTGTTCAGGAAAGTCATCTTGAATCTTCTCCACCCTCCTGCTTCTCCCACACACCCTCCTGCAGTGGTGCACAGATGAGATGAAAACAAACATGGAGAGGGGTGTAAACATTTCTAAATGCTGACTTAATAAAAACGCTCCTAGTGAAAACAACGGCAGAGACCTGAGGGCCAGTGGTTCTCTGTTTTGGCCCATGCAGCTGCAGCACAGACGAGGCCTGCTTCAAGCTCTCATGAGCCCTGTTCCTCCTCTGCCGGGCCCACTGTCAGAGTAAAAGGAAATAAGTCATCTGCAAGCAGTGTGAACTCACCTAATAAGTTATTGATTTGGGTAGTGCTGATTTACAAGGGGAAATTAAACTTAAATAAAGACTTTGGGTGTCCGAATCTGTGATGACATGGATGGTGAACCGATGTCTGAAACTTTGAGGCCCAGTGGTTTATCACTGAGTCAAAATAATCATGTCCTTGAGGAACACAAAGATTAAAATCACAGTGAATCACCAAGCACAAGGTACCCCCCTTATTTATGGTATAAAGGCAGAAAGAACTGGTTTACAGAGACAGAAAATGGTGAAGCTGTCAGATTTAAGACAAAAATGAACCTCTGTTCAGATTGGGGTTCCCACAGACTTGCCCTGAGCAACAGAGCTCTGCAGAGAGCGAGCACTCGGTGGTTTCCTGACAGCTTCTCGTAACATGCTGTTTCCATGATGGAGCTCCGTTTCTCCCAAGGATTTCCTCTTTCTTATTTCAGACCTGCAGACTGTCTCTCAACCAAGACTCATGGTCAGTTTTCAAGGCTCACTGCTGCTGAAAAATGGCCATTATTTTATTGTTCTGTTTTAATGTCATCTGCACTCAAAAGCAGTATTTAGCTGTGCATCTTCCATCTGTGTTCTGCACAGTGCAGACTTGCTATATTTGTTGTCAGAAATGAATTTCTTGCACAAAGTTTAAATAAGAGATTTTTTTTAAATAGAGGTAAACACGGACCACCAAGAGGAGGCATCTGGGTGGTGGGTTGAATTTGAATTTGCTGCCAAAAAGAGCTTGCTGTTCTGAGTGAAATCAGACTGTGTTTCCGCCTCCACTGACCCCCTACTGCATGCTAACGCAATCTATGCAATCTTGAGCAAGACAAAAAAGCTCTGGGATACAGGGAGTATTGTGTTCTTCCGAGTGCTGGAAAGTTGCCTTGAAATCATGTAAATTAAAGCAGTCTCAAAAATGTATCCAGATCAAGGAGATCAGGAAAAGAGAGACTAAAACTGTTAGACAAAAGAGATGAAAATTGCAAGAATGACTTTTTTCTTTTGACCATAAAATAGAAGGAAGTCACTTTACCTGTTTTGCAGTAATTTTCTTCTTATTCCACCTACAATGATGAATCATTTTAAATGAAGCATTTTGTGTTGCTCTTTTATTCTTAAGAGGTTTACTGGAGAGCAGCTACTTTGAGGCTCTCTTAAGTACAGACATTCTTGGAAAAGTAATGGTGAATTTTCTGACATACATTATGTATGCTGTCACCCAGTTAATCAACAACTGTTCTGAATAATACATCGCTACTCTTGTTTATCATTCTAATTAGGGCTGTACCTAACTATTATTTTATTATTCATTAATTTGCAGATATCTCAGTTAATCAATAATAAAGCATCTAAAAACAGCATGTGTTCATCACAATTTCCTCAAGTTCAAGGTGATGCCCTAAATGTCTTATTTTGTTTGACCAACAGATAGATATTTTTGGAGAATATTATTTTAGATAATTTCTTATTTGAGAGGATGAAAATATCTTTCTTTTTTTTTTACTAATTTGCAAAATAGTTGCAAATTAATTTCTTGTCAATCATCTTATTGAATAATAAACTTACTGCTGCTCTATTTTCACTATTTGATAATGCATGTGATATTATTTATATAACTGTTGACAGGGCGTAGCACCAAATTATGAGCCCTATGCATGAGCAGTCTGTGTGGGCCCCCTGTCCTCTCTCTCTTGATCCATGTCTCTCTCATGCACCTTTAGATTTTTTTTTTTTTTTACAAAGTCAGTTTTCTTTTTTCCCTTCCCTTTCTTTCTTTCCTTCCCTTTTTCTGAGAAAAACATGACAGTGTAATCCATGCTCCAGCAGCATTAGCAGTCACACTTGGCTTTAGCTGTGTTTAGAGATGAGTCTTAGTGCAGGGGTGGACTAAATCATATTGCCTTCAAGGTGTGAGAGGGGCCTCAGAAAGCTTCCACTATTATTTTTTTAATCTTTTCTAATCATTTCAATCTTTCAGCAGATTTTTTTCAGCCAATTAATTAAAAGCCATTAATTTAGTTGTAACAAGGATTCCTCAGGAAAAAAAGTTGCTAATGAAGCAAAACTTTTTATTCCAGGCTTTTGAAGAGCCCCTGATCATTTCCATTTTTTTACCCCCACTATGACGTCCCTGTCCATTCATAGTTATAGTAATGGGCATGAAGACATGAAGTTATCCCCCCCCCCCCTTTTTTTTCTTAATACTCCAATTTTTTATTGATTTTGAATGAGTTGGTACATGACAGGTTGATTGATAATTTTGAAAAAAAAATAGGCTGTGGAAGAGCACACAAAAGTCATATTTCAGGGTTTTCAGACAGTGTAATATAATTCCTAAAATCCCCCCACATTGGTCACTTGACATGGTTTCTGTCATGGACAGCGTGGATTCATATGAGGCAGCTTTTGGCATATAATAGACCCATTCTTTTATACCTGAGTATTGGAAATCAACTTCAACTCAGCTGTAGTGACTGCGGCCATAACAACTGGCAGTGAGTTACCCCAATTCTATTCTTTTATAAGCAGCTACTTTGAACAATAGCCTCTGTTTTAATAAGTCCTTTCTAGCCTTCCACGTTCAGCCTTCATCTCTTATTTTTCGTCTACCAGTCACATCCATCGCACACCTTTCATATTCCTCTTAGTTCCTTTTAGTTCCACCTCTCTCCCCTCCTATCCCTCTTTCCATCTGTTTCTCTGTCCATTTTTATTCTTCACTGATAATGGAGCAGAATCTGACCTGTCGCGACCTCGTTGCTCATCTGGCATGCCGCGTGAAGTGAGATGTCACTGAGTTTGCTGGCAACTGAAGTCTGCAGCCAAACTAAAGATGAACAGAGGAGAGACAAGAAGCCATACAGTCAACTCTCTGATCTGTCACTTGTCACACTGTCCCTGTGGTTTGGCAGTCTCCAAGGAAGCCGCTTGACACGTTGATGATTAGTTTGGTTGAGGCAGCACGGCCTCGCTCTCTGTGGCTCTGCTCCTCCAGACTCCTGTAGCTTGGACAAAAACATCCTGCAACAGAAAATGGTGTTACGCAACATCTACGACCGTGTCACCAAACCCCTCTGGAGCCACTGGGAATGGTCAACATTATTTGTCATCGGTGGGATGAGATTGATTTGTCCAGCTTTCCACAGAGCAGCCAGAGGTTGCTGGAGACAGTGTGGAGGTTTACCAACTCAGATTGGACTTTGATTTTGTGAACAACCTGTTTCCCTAGCAACTAATAGCCTCACAGACCTTGAGGGATAGCATGTGTGTTTGTTTTAAGAGTTGGCTCTTTATGGCTGGGATTTGTATGATATTGCGTAAATAGGCCAATGATTTTCAGATGGGTGGTTCTTTTGATATGGAAGTACTAAAAGCAATGTGTTGTGTATGTATGGATGCTTCTACGCTCACATCCTGTATTGAAGTGTGCATTTTTTGTGTGCATTTATCACCCCTAGCTCCAACAGACAACCTATTTCATTGAGGTATGATGTTACTCATTGACAGTTTTGTTGGCCTTATGGTCTTCTGTCAAAATCCCTACCTTGGACATTTTAGCTTCGGCATCATCTATTGATTATCAAAATAGTTGTTAGTTTTCTGACCGTTTCAGCTCTACTCCTTTGTGAGTCAAAGGTACTTAAACTGTACTCCAGCTTAATCATTCAAGTGAAAAGAATATTTATTTCCACAGAATGACAGTGTATGTGTGGTGATAACTAAATCATATTATGATGAATATAAGGATAATACTGCGAATTGTAATTATTGTGGCCAGGATAATCGTATCATGAAATTTTAATATGCCTGTTGTTAGACGACCAGTGTCATAGAAATCCAGAATAAAAAGAATAAAAATGTAGTGTGATTTTAAAGAAAGGAAGAACATGCAGGATATTATAAGATATGACTTGTGATAAAATACAAGCTGACTTTGGAAAACTTCAACCAAGCAACTTCTAGCTGGTTTTAGGGTTGTTGAGGAATTGTTTCTCGCAATATGGAGGATTGACAAGCTCGGCCAGACGGTGTTACCACCCTGCAGGTAGTGCTCTTAAGACTGTAACCCCCTGACAGCATAACAAAGCTAAGTGTGCTTGTTTCTGGTGATATGTTGTGAAGCCAGTGAGAGCATCTTGTCAACCTGTGTCAGTTTGTAGAGAGTGGGTGCGTGATGACGAGTTTATTGATGTGTGCATTGCAGTGGGCGAGTGTTTTGCTTAATTACTTGTTTTAATGATTGTATTATTTTTGGTTTATTCTGATTTACTCTCTCCACTGTCGGCTGTATTCTGTAAACATTTAATGTTGCTGACAGTAAAAATACTATTATACATATTTGTCTTTTTTTGTATATGGCACATAGAGAAGGGATTTATTTGTGGATTCTTTGCATGGATTTAAGCGTCACTCCATAATAGTTATTCCTTTAGCAGTGATACACAGTCAGCAGTCCAGTACAGCAGGGTATCAGTGGAAATCAGAATAATACTTTTTTTAAAAAAACTTATTTTATTGTGAAATGCGGTGATAACAGAACAAGTCCGGGCAAGTGCAGGGGCATATAAACAGACAAAAGATATATTATATGAAGTGACACAAAGACATGATATAAAAGTACAAACAGAGTGGGACACTGAGAGAGTGGAATTAAACAAAAACAAAGAAAATTAAAAAGGGGATAAAACAAGAATTCAATTTGATGTGTAAGCAGGACAAAAGGCAAAAAAGGAGATCTAGCATAAACTGCATATACAGATGGGTAAATAATATTTTTTGGATTCCTTTCTTAGAGGAATATAAACATGTCTTCCAACAAAACTCAAGTTCAGATATTTAGTCATTTAGTAAACACAAGCAGCCATACAAAAACTTTGCCTCAATACAATACAGTTTAGAATTTTAGTGTCGTCAAAAAGTAAGTAAAGAAAAGTAAAAATCTGAGCAAAATACAGACAGACAACTTTCTGTACTACAAACACATGACAATCCATGCCAAAAATGCATTATGGTTTGATATTCAGGTCATGTTATTCCACTTCCACATATTACCCATCTCTGACCCTGTGAGGGTTTTTGTCTCTAATTTTCTCTTCGAGTGAGGGGACGCCCAAGGATCAGTCACTGCTATTGATCTGCCAGCCAGCCAATTTGTTGTCAGAAGCACTTGACTTGTTCATTATCAGTTTCCCTGGCGAGGAAAAACATGAGCAGCCTTTCATTTCATTTGGATGCCCTTGTGAAGTGAAAGGGAAGGTGGAGAGGAAGAACGAGTCAGACAGGACGAGGAAAAGAGAGAGCAGATTGCCAATGAGAGCCTCTGAGTGGGAGGCAGCATAAGTTGGTTTGAGGAAAATTTAACAACAGAGGACAAGAGGCTGAGGCAACGTCTCCTCTGTGCTTATTTGACCTGCCATTAACCTGAGTGTACTTGAAGCCTGGCAGAGGCAACAGCACTGCTGTCGGATGTGTCCTTCAGCACTGGCCAGCTGAAGCTGCCTGCTGTGCAAGTTGGCATAATTTAATTGAAAAGAGTGAAATTTAATGTGACAAAACCCTGACTCATTCATCAATATGACTGATGCTACTGCTAGGTTAGGACAGCGATGGAGAGAGAGAGAGATTAAGAGAGAAGGAAGGGATAGATACATACATATTCACCAACACTGACGGGACACCTGGACAGTACCTGCAAGTTTGATCTATAAAGAGAGGTAAGAAGTGTTGAAAGAGAAAAAACAGAAGAGCGCTGATCCTTATTTGCAAAGATAAATTGAGCTACTCTGACTTATACCCCTTTCCGCCTAAAATTAGTGCATGCACACAGTATTTTCAAGCATGGGTAAAACCGCTAAATATAGGTACAGTAGAGTATATTCTCACTGCCAGTGAACTGACCGCTTTCTGTCAGCTTTTGGGTGCGTGTGTGGGTTGTTTTGTTGGTGTGTCTGTGCAACATCCAGACAGGCAGGAGAACAGGTGAACAGTTGACAGCAGCAGGGACAGAGGTGTTTGAAAACTTTTTAGTGGTTTCTTCTCTTGATATATCTCTCACTTATTCAGTATCTCTTTCAAACTTGGTGCAGATCGGTGTTTTAGTGCTGCTTAGGAGGAGATGGACTGTAAATTATGACGGTGCGTTATTGTATCCCACTGGTTAAGGGGCTGAAATTACCGTGTTTACCTGGGTGTTGTGTTTCCATCAATGCCGATCAGAGCTGGAGGCCATAAAATCCCATATCTACTGCAGAGTCATTTGACATTAAAAAGCTAGATGTTGGGGTGTCGGTGGATCAGTGGATAGAGCAGGCGCCCCATGTACAGAGGCTGAGTCCTCGCTGCAGCAGTCGTGGGTTTGACTCTGGCCTTGGCCCTTTGCTGCATGTCGTCCCCTCTCTCTCCCTCTTTCATACGTGTACCCTGTCCTATTAGATAAAGGTGAAATAGCCAAAAAATATCTTAAAAAAAAAAAAAGAAAAAGCTAGATGTTAGCAGGTGCTGTTTTTTTGTGCAGTGGGAATGAGGCTTCAGAGTTCTTCACTGGCTCAAATTGAAGCCCAGACCTGGGCCATATGTGCATCTTTCATTGAGACACTATGACTTATACTTCTCTTTAAGCTTAAAACTGAAAACGGTCCATGCCCATGTCTTCAGGGCCCAACTTGACTAAATCTGATTGATACTGTCAGACTTGGGGCCTCATTAGTGATACATATCCTAACTGCTTGTCCTATCTTATGTTTCAAAAACAGGACAAATCCTATTACAGAGGCAATTTGTAAAATCATGGCTGTGTCCTAACCTGTCTCAGACCTCCTATCTTATCTTAAAATAACGGTATACTAGGCAGTGCTTTCCTAAAAACCAATGTATAGACTCATACAAAAGTAATTTCTCTCAGTCATCACTCATGATGACCCACTGGAAATGTGTGGTGGTGTATTAGACTCTGCTCTCTCTGTATTTTCTTTTTTTCTTCTAATTTTGTTCCCGCACACAGCACACACATGAGGTTGAGACTTTATTAAAAAAAAAAGATAGCAACCAGGTGCCAGACTGCATCCAAGAGAATGCTAAAAAAATTGTGGACACGGTGCTGAAAAATGCAAATCAGGTGAGGCAAAACGCCAAGCGGATATAGCCCATCCCGAAACAAGAGTGAATCTGGGGTTGGCTTTTAGAATCACTTGTGACCAACAATTCCTGCATAGTATACATATAAGAAATTATAACAATGCCTATAAATTTGATTATTCAATCAGCACACAACATACTGCAGCACCAGAGTACAGATAGCTAGGGTGACCTCTGTGAGGTTGCGTGAGATGTATGATTTTAAAGACAGATATGCAACTTCAGTCTGGAAGTCACCCTTGACAAAAAAAAGTGCATTTGTCATCTATCTTACCCTCCTAGTAGGCTTCTCCATAGCTGTACATAGCACGTCGATTAAATTAAAAAGTGAGTTGTCACCCATTAACGTGCGGTCCAGGAACCTAAAAGTGTGACCATGCAGTTTGACATGTCTTTCAGTCATTATATTTCTCTGTTCATGTTGCTTGCCATCCTCATTGACATTGCCATTGAAGCTGCAATGATTATTTGATTAGTTGTCAATTATTAAGTTAATCTGCAACTAATATGATAATTAATTATTGGTTTGAGTAATTTCTTAGAGAAAAGAAGGTGGAATTATCTGATTCCAGATAATTAAATTGTGAATATTTTCTGGTTTCTTTTCTCCGTTTTGACAGTAGGCTAAATACTTTCAGGTTGTGGACAAAACATGACATTTGAGGACTTCTTCTTGGGCTGTTTTTTTTTTTTTTTGTTTTTTTACCATTTTCTGACATTTTATAGCAACTAATCAATTAATCAAGAAATATCTGTCAGAATAATTGACAATGGAAATAATCTTTGGTTGCAGAGCTAATTGCCATACAGACATGACAGAATTATTTCAAAATTTAGGAAAAAGTCTCTGTCATTATAATCCAGGTTTCCTAACTTGTGAAATCCCTTTGTTAGAACAGTTATGTGATAGCTAAATTTCTATCCTAAGATAAGATAGGATTTTTTTCCCCAAAATGCAGTTAGAGATTTTGTCACTGTAATACCAAAAATTCTAAATGTAAGCCTAAACTGAGATGAAATAACATTTAAAGCTAAAGAAGTTTCTGTAATTAGGCCCCCAAAGCTATATTTTGGCTTTATTTAGCCTTCTCCTGACTGTTTCCTTACTGCACTCTGTCTTTTTCCCACTGCTCACTTGATATTGAGTATCTGCTTGCAGCACGTGAGAAACATGAACATAGATGATTGGTACAGCCAGAGAGAAAAAAAAATTAAATCCATAATATTTGAATATGACCAAATCCAGAATGTGTCCCACAGTTCCCAACAAAGAATAGGGTTTCGCTTCGGCTCCAGTCATAGCAAAACTATACTGTATTATACTGATAATACATAATTATATATTTTAAACGAGATTAATGGAGAAACTTTCTTCCCCTTACCCTAAGATCAAACTTACTATTGCGCAGTGCGACCTATCCACAGTATATGAGATAATAGGGCAGTGTCCATCTAAAGTGCTGATGTAAGATCATTTCCTGGAATTACTAAGCGAAGGAGCTGACTAAACCGTAGGTGATGTCATAGTGACCTGTGAGTATCTATATGACTTCATTTTCTGGAAGATTGCAGCTTACATGCAACTGCAGAACATTTGCTGTTAATTAGGTGAATTTGTTTATCGCAGGAGGCTTGGGGGTTTCTTGTGCACTAGATCAATGTCTGTAGATCTACACTAACCTCTGTGTGTGGGCTTTTCCCTCCAGAGCGTCCAGTGAATGCAGACCAGCAGGAGCGGACGCTGCTGAAAGGCGTATTCAGCGTCAGGAAGGGCAAGTCGCAGCTGCATAAGTGGGCTGAGCGGCAGGTCATCCTCTGCGGCACCTGTTTAATCGTGGCCTCCGTCAAAGACAGCCTGACTGGGAAGATGCACATCCTGCCCCTGGTGGGGGGAAAGGTGAGAGTTCACTGTCTGGAGATCAGATAACCTGAAGAGGTGCTAACCTTTCACTGTCCTCAGGGTAGAGAACACACTACAGGCTGAGAGCAGATACACTGTAACAACACAGCTGGGTTGGACGGCTGCATAGAGCTCATCAGTTAAAAAGATGACTCACCACTGTACATGCAGACCAAAGTGTCATCTAAAGCAATGCAATCTTGACTCTGTGCTATGTAGGTCACAGAATATATACAACTAAAGACAATACAACGGATGCTTTTAGGAAACCAATTAAATTAGCTTTTTGTTGGCCTTTGATGTAAAATGGCTCTGAACCTCTGATTTCAAAGCTTTGAAGCAATAGACAGTGATGATTCTTTGTGCACATTACCACGCAGACACTAAAAATTAAAAGAACCTGTTCAAACTTTTAAAACTTCTTACGTTTTTTTAAAATATATGTGCAAATAAATAAACTAGAAATAAATTGGGACCCTAACCTTGTTTCTCGGGGACTGCCCATCATTTTGACAACCAACTTACGAAGCCCTGTCAGTCCATAAAATGTCCCACTGGACTGATTTCCCATTTTTGCAACAGCCCATTATCCCAAAAACCAATGCCAGTTGCTCCACAGTCCAGTCCAAAATATACACTCCCTACAGTTCTACAACCCAGTCACAAGAAATAAATGTTCACATTGTATGCTTCTTTAAAACATGGATACATTTCATTTTGTAGTGTTCAAACTTAACGTTTCTCAACAAGGCTGTGGTGAACGTAAAGTTTAGGCAAAAAATACTACTGGGTTATGTTTATGAAAAGAATATGTATTAGCTTAACACACTCATGTTTGGTGAAAAAGCAGAGACAGTTAAAAATACCCAAGATAGGTAGCTTCAACGCCACTGGGAATCTGAACTGAACTGCAAGGAGTTTGTATTTTTGGAGGAACAGGACTTTGCAGCACTGGGACATTTTTTAACTACTGACGCTTGTAACTATGGCATGGCACCATTTCCTCTCACTTTGTATCAACTGAGGGCGATATTTTCCCTTAATAATTAATTTTTTATGGAAAAAAAGATGCAGCTTACATTTCTGTGTATGTATTTTCTAGTGGTAAACCTCAATTGTGCATTCACAATCAATTAGTTAAAATACTTTCACAACTGTCCTCACTCTCTCTGGCTCACACACTTGAAGTGAACAAGTTTGCACATGTAATTTCAAGGGTAATTATTCATGGAAGAATGGTGAGATGGATAATACTGTCTAATGTATAATTGTGTTAAGATGACTGAAAATATATTTCTTTTACCCATATTTTTCAACAATGAATAACGATAATTATTTTGTGATAGCGTTATCTCCTCCAGTGTTCCTCCTCACTGTATCTGTGTCTTTGTATTGAGGTGGAGGAGGTGAAACGGAGGCAGCACTGCCTGATGTTCAGCTCAGCCGGATCACAGGCCCAGACATACTTTGTCAACTTTGACACACTTGCGGACTACCAGCGATGGCATCGGCAGGCATCAAAAGTAAGCAAGAGACAAAGAGTGTGTGTTCCTGTGCGTGCAGAACACAATATGTGTCTCCCATGTTTTCTCTCAGCAGCGTTTTGTTTGTTTCCAGTGAGTCCCTCTGGGCTTGTACTTAAATCAGAGATTAGATGTTGGAACAACAGTTGCCTTCTGCCTGTTGAGTCGTCCAATCAGAAACCGTTGCCTCTTTGAGTGCGTCTGATTGGCTCCACAGAGGCAGACTCAGCACTGTCTGGCATTGATTGAACAGCATACCTCTATTCACATAGTTTATCTTTTTCACTTCTATCCGAGTGCACTTCTGTTGAGTTTTATTTTTTTTCCACAAAGGCCCTCAGCAGTAGAGTCTTTGTTATATAAATCACTGTGGATTAGAGGATGCTAAATGACCCAATCACATTTAAATATTTGTGCTGAATGGTGTGTGTCTTTCAGAGAATCTATCCAGGTATTCACAGCTGTTATTAAAAAAAACAAAACAACAACATTGTTTCTGTTCTGCTCAGCTTGCTTTGTCTCTAATATCCTAATTAATGTCTGTTGTACTGCAGCTCCTTCCTGGAGCTGAACAGCCTCTGTGAGAGCCTCCACTGAGGCAGAGCCAGCATACAATTAGCCATGGAAGGAGAAAGCCAACAGAAAAAAAAAGAAAGAAAATCCAATTAGTTGCAGATTCATGCTAAGTCCAGGATCTCTCTCTACCATGGTGGTATGGATTACTGGGTTAGAGTAGCCTGTTAGTGCACTGTGTTTAGGCTGAGACTTAGACGAGAGGTTTCTATGGAGACGGGGGACGATGACTGATGAAGGTTTTTGGTGGATTTGGGCCAGTGTTTATGCTACATTGCATAAATCATAAGAGTGTGTGTCAGCAAGTACAGTTGTGGTTGAAAAATGCACTTGCAGGTCAGGACTTAGTACTGGAGTACAGGGATACAATATAGAGCAGCATTTCAGAATGTTTGTATATTTTTAATTGTAATGTATAATATAAATATAAAAATATGTTAGTATAAATACATTTATAGGAAATCAGAATATGTGGGATATACTGTAGGTTCGTTACATTTTTTAACTAATTATGCATACATTTTACAGTTAATTTGCAGTTGGTACAGTTTATTTTGCCACAGCACATTGTAATTGAATCAAACTTTAGGCATGTCTAACACAACAGTTTAACATTTACATTTGAAATTAGTTTATCCCCATTTTTGATCCCCATCTGTTGCTGTTTCGCAATCTTTTTTTTTTTTAAATTCTCCCCTTTATGTCCTAGTATGTTTGGGACTTAAAGTGGCCGCTTTTCCGCAATTTGATTTATTGGAATGCTAGATGGTGTGAATCATAATGATTTGTGCAGTGTTGGTGGTCTTTGTTCCCTGCTCTCTGTCTAGACGGCGCACTGGTGTATGAAAATATGCTATTGAGGAAATGTGCATTTTAATACACCACAAAAGAAAAAGTAGCGTTTGCTAGACAACAGTCACTGAAAAAGAAAGTATTTTCTTTAAAACAGGGGAAAAGTGACTGCTGTGTTAATATGTCATTTATGGTCTATGCTATTGTGCAATGAAAAATGCAATATGTGGCCTTTTCTGTTGACACAGGCTATAACTTTGGTGTGGATTCTGTATATAAGAATGTAGATGGTGTCAGCAAAATCCAGCCAATCACAATTTTATGTGATTTATTATGTGTTAAAGGGACAACTAACCCCAAATCAAATTAAAATATAAACAGCACTACAGGTAATGTAATGTAAAAAATGTATACTTTTTGTTTGGGGATTACATGTCTAGTCTTGACACCACATCAGCTAAAACTGTGTGTGCAGTTAATTAATTCAGTGAATAATATTTATTGTGTAACTAATTATTCAGTAATCATCACACCAGAATAAGGACACCCTCTACAGTTTTGAAAAAGTCAGAGGCTGCACAGCAGAGGCTAAAGTACTGCAACATCTCATCTCCTCTGTCAGTGGCATCATGAGGTTTTCAGTGTGACAGCTGACAGGACTGGAGATGTCAGTCAAGTGCTCCCAAAACTGGCTGGACTAGATATTCCTGAGGATTTTTTTTGAGTGCGGTAAACATGTTTTGAGGATATTTAGTATGATGTTAAACTGTGATGATGGCATATACACATCAGTAGGCAAACGAGAAACACTCAGAAATGGGATAAGTTTAGACGTGGTCAGCTGTGCTAGTTGGATAAGTTTGTGCACCTCACAAAAGCAGAGTGTCCTGGTTTCTTAGCTCAGTAAGAAATGATCAGATTGTACAGTATATATCAATGATTAAATTTAAGATATATATTTTTTTGGGGCGTTTTTGCCTTTAAATGATTGGACAGCACAAGTGTGAAGGGGGGAGAGAGAGGGGGGAGATGACATGCAGCAAAGGGCCTAGGCTGGAATTGAACCTGCAGCCTCTGCAGTGAGGACACAGCCTCTATGCATGGAGCGCCTGCTCTATCCACTGAGCCACGAGGCAGCCCATATTAATGATTAAATTTATGTGATGACTTATTGATAAAGGATTGAGAGAAACACAGTCACTGGTAAAATCACTGTACCTGCATTCATCCTATTTCATTCCTTTCCAAAACCACTGTCTTCTTTCAGTGTCCTCTATGCTCATCGTCTTTCTCGATCCCATTGCTTCACAATATTTCACAGTCACGATGTTTAATTACAAAGCAAATCATCTAAAACAGCAAAATTCTTTCGTTTTCTTTCATCCCCACTCAAATTCTTCTCTGTCAATATGTGTCCGTCGTCCCACTTTCACATCATTTAATTACTATTGTTAAAGAGGAGATGTTGTTTTTTAAGGGGCTGGCAGATGAGTAGTTTTGTGGGAGATGAGCAGTTTTGTCTTTGTCATCTCTAAAAGCAGTGACGTAATGTCACGCTCTGCTGAGCAGCCGTCCCATTTTCTGGGTTGCTGCACAGTGTGCAGCCCTGTAGTTAATGGAGGAGACTGTCCTCAGACTGGACTGGACGAGCACTGCTGGGTAGCCTGCAATGATGGCTGGCCTGTAAACAATCATCTCTGGGTTGATAGAGGGTCTGTGCAGCAACATTTTGTACAAGAGAAATGTGACACAAAGCTGTGTAAATGTACATTAACAGCAGTGAGAGTAGACTGAGATTTGAACAATGCTAAAACAAGCACAAAATCACACATGTAGATGCAATCACACACTGCTCCTGTCATACTCGTGAGGACATTGTGTGTCTTGCATTCAGTCCCTGGGGGCTTACTCTATCTTAGCCTACAACAAAACAGTTCAGCAGCATCACAAACTACAGCCTTTAAGCATTTTTAAAAAAAAATAAAATAAGCGCAACTAATAAACCGGCATCTCAGTGTATGTCTACATGATTGGTTGGACTAACTGCCTTATATTAAGTGTATCTGTCGCTCTCAAATTTAATTCATGACGACTGTGTTTCCCTTGAAGATAAACTTCATTGAACTGGAAACTGGGGCATTGTCTGTCTGAGGTAATGTCTTGGCGAGGCAGCTGGCTGCTTGCGTAATGTGAGGCCAATGTAGTCGCTTCCTCTGTCTGTTGTCGCAGCTCACTTAACTCTGCTGTTGGATGTATTTGAACTTGGACTTCACCACAAGGTGTGAGGTGTAAGGTGGTGGCCACCTGATTGTGTTGCTCAAATGCTGGAAGGATTGCAAGCCTGCAAGAAGGAAAGGCGTTTTATTATTTTGATATGATGAGGCAAGGGAGATTGATTGGATTAGGTCGATGCTGATGGAGAAGTCCAGTAGGTGATTTGAGGGGGGACAACATCCTCCTTGTTAACAAAATGACCACAATCTGCCCCCCTCGTTAACCTGCCATTCCTCTCCATCCCCCGGGGTCCGAACCCAGATGCTGTCCTAGCTAGACCCAGAGCTGTAGCAGATAAATTATGGATTATTATATTTTGGTGGAGCTTTTCTATTTTAACGTGCGCAACATTTGTAACACTAGATTAGCGACCAGAAAACTCACAGCATTGTTTAAAGGTACATTTTGTAAGATCTGGACATAATTTTAATTTAAACATTCAAAAAATGAACTAACCCTTTCAACAGAGGGTGAAGAAGTAATACCTTTGATGTTATGTCAAAGATGCCCATGTACTGTTTTGCAGAGATATCCAGTGCTAAGCAGCCAGGGATGGCCAGGTTTACCGAAACATATCTTTGGTGTAACTAATGACATCACAAACTATAGGCTTACAGTTATTTAAAAGCTAAAATACTTACCCCAGTTTGGTTGGACTGGGTGGCTGGATCTTACAAAATACACCTTTAACCCTTTAAAACCTGGAGCAACATCACTTTTTTTCTGCTGCTTTCAGACACCTTTTACAAGGATTTAAAACTTTGAGCAAATTGGTGTAATTTCTTTCAAAAACATCGGGAAAAGGCAATGAGCTACTTGGTTCCACAAAATTACAGATTATCAACAACAAAAAAAGGAAAAAATGTCCACAAACTATATTTATTATTGAAATTATATATTCAAAATATGTTACAGAATATATAGTTTTCTTTTTAAAAGTTTTAGCACTTTTTTCTGTTAATTTCCTTTTTTTTTGTTTTTGTTTCTTTTATTTCTTCTTCTTTTTTGTGCTAATTTTCATATAACTTTTTACTGATTTGTTGCACAATTTTGGGTAATTTCTTGTTAAGTTGCTCGTTACCTTCTTCCCTGTATGAACAATGCGATATGATGTAATGCCTAAGTACGTAAAGTTTCTTTTCTTAACTCTGTGTGTGTCTGTCTGTCTCTCTCTGTGTGTATGTGTATGTGTTTGTGTGTGTGTGTGTGTGTGTGTGTGTGTGTGTGTGTGTGTGTGTGTGTGTGTGTGTGTGTGTCTGTGTGTGTCTGTGTAGGTGGTGTCTCAGACAGTCAGCTTGGTGGACCTGTCCTGCTACAGTCTGGAAGTAGTGCCTGAATATCTGTTTTACAGTCAGGATATCACCCACCTCAACCTGCGACACAACTTCATGAGCCTGCAGGGGCCTGGAGGTCTGCTCAACCTCCCCAGGTAATCACACATCCTTAACATGAAGAGTTTTACACAGGCATTTTCTAACAGGGGGATTCACAGTAGGAGTCCATTAGTTAGCAGGGATCATGGCCATGCGGTGGAGAGTGTCTTCCCTCTGCACAAGAGAGTCTCTGGTGCAGGTTTGGGTGCTATTTTGTAGCTGTGCTCTAGCCTCAGCACACAAACTCTGTTTTATAGTTTATTTTCTATGAGCATGCAAACAGTGATCCACAAGATGTGCATTTAATTTCTCTCTGCGCACCTTGTGCTGCTGCAACCTCTCATTTGTGTATTTAGAAAGAAAATGCATCAATAAAAGTCTGTGCTCTGACCAGTGTTGTGACTCACGGCAGCCACCTCCACTCCTCACAGCACCTTGGGGAACAGGAGAAAGGTGGAGTTAATATGGCAGATCTGACTGTGCATCTGCATGATATCACTTTATTTATCACAGCCCAGTCTCTTTGAGATGAATTGCAAATGCTGTACAAACACATTCATCAGAATTAGGATCTATTTCTATTTAAATTGTAAACAGCCAGCTGATACCTCAGGAGGTGTCGACGTATTTGATGAATGAACAAACACACTCTTTAAACTGTCTTCTTTTAACGTAGTAGATGTATGACTGGCCAATCTAACTCTGGTTACATCATACACTGGTAATACTAATACTACCAGTGGGGTGATTTGAATCTTTTTCTGCATGAACAATGTCTTTTCTTGCCCGCTGAGACACTTACTGATTTTTACAGCTGCTTTCAAAGCCATCTTAATAACACTGTGCAAGCCTGGAGCCCAAATAACATCACAAAACTCCCACAGTGAACTTGTGGGGAATGAATCTACAGTATCTAAATTCCTCAAGGATTGGTGTTCAGGCTCAGCTGATAGTTAGTTTCACGTTTCTTCTTTTCATTCAGATTTGTTGTCCACTGCATTCAGACACAATAAGTAGTTCTGCAGGCAAGACAGTGCACTGAAAATGTGGACCACTGACCAATGTGGTCTTATGTTTCTTTTGTTTTAAACTACTTTTGATGGCTGTTTAGGGATTAAATGAAATGCAAGCACTCTCTTTTTCTGTACGTACCTTTTATCTGGCACTGAAACTCACAGTTTTGCACTGGTCCAGTTTTGCAAAGCCTCCACCACATGCACCCGCAAAGGTCTGGTCCGGACTGAGCTGTTACCCGCAAATATCTCCAGCTCAAATCCCGACCCTGCCCCGGCCCCTTAATATATGTCCCGCAACCTGCAATTAACCCTTTGAAACCTAGGGCAATATCACTTTTCTTGTGCTGCAATCTTTGAACCCTGAGCAAATTGGTACAATTTCCTTCTAAAACATGGGAAAAATAACATAAGCAACTTGTGAAGAAATGTTTTAAAAAATAAATTGATTGAGAAAATTAATTTTAAAAAGCTAGGGAAAAATATCTTGGGGAAAAGAAAGAAAAAAGATTGGGAAAACTATATGATTATCATGATTACATAGTTAATGTTATGTTTTGGGTTTTTTTTTTTTTTTACACTTTTGACAGGCCATTTTTTCTCACTTTTTTCTTCTTTTGTTTTGTTGCTAATTTTCATGTAATGTTCTTGTGGCTTTTGTTTTCCTAATTTCTTACTAATATTTGGGTCCCTTCTTCTTTCGTTTCTCATAGCCTTTCTATATTTTTGATAGAAATCAAGCCAATTTGCCCAGGGTTCAAAGGGTTAAACACACAGGCTACACAGTGACTTACGTTGCAGTGCTTTATGCTTGTGGCTGTGTGTCTAGCCTGCCGCTTACAAAAGTTAATTCTTATACAAGCAGCAAAGCCACTGACAATGTTATTCTCACAGTCTGATTATACCAAACCTCCCCCAAATGTCCGACTTGGCCTTCGACGTGGCTGTCAGATCAATGACGTCCCATTATTTGGCCAAATGTGAATCTAGAGGTTGAAGATTGTTTTTGCAGGTAGTCACCAAAAAAAAAAAAAAAAAAGCTAGAGGCTGATGAAGCTTAATAATAATAATAAGTATATTAGATGTTGAAAATACTGCACAATCATTTACATTTCTTATTACTCTAGAAAAAAAGATTCATCTGCAGCTTGCCAACATTCAGTGTGCTTGTACCTATTAATTTGTTTATATAAATATGTTTTTTTAAATCAAACCATGCTGAAATATGTTAGAACAGTGTTCGATCTTAGCAAAGTGACATCAGACACATCCAGGTATTTCACTCTATGCTGGTGTTTGCTCACTGTTACCACACATCTCCTTTCATGATATACGTGAAAATTAATAAGGCAAATGAATATAGTCACACTGAATATAGTCAGTTTGGTAATTTTTTGAGGTTGTCCATTCTGTCCCTTCTCTCTTTAGGTTTTCTCAGCTGAAGAGCCTGAACTTGTCTCACAACCGTCTGGGTGTGTTCCCTGAATGTGTATGTGAGATCCTTACCCTGACTGAGCTCAACCTCTCCTGTAATAGTCTTCACACCATCCCCGTGCAGATAGGCAACCTTCAAAGGTGTGACACAGTGACACACATACACTACATGCAGTTCAGATCAGATCTTTATTATCCATCAAGGGGAAAATTGATCAGCAGTAAAGTTAAAATAAATAAATAAATAGACATAACATACAATCACAGCAGTAACACAACAACCATGAGGATAAAAGAATAAAAATAATAAAAAGAATAAGATCTTCCTGTTTAAGTCACCGTTCAAGCTAAAACGAGATCCAAATTGAGTGCATTAATTGCACAGGGAATTAAAGCCTGTTGCTTCTAACCCTGGGGAACCTGTATGTCCGCCCAGAAGGGAGAAGAGAAAGAATATACTCTTCTCCCTTCTGGGCGGACATACAGGTTCCCTAGGGGAGGGTGATCAAGGCTGACCAGTTCAACCTTTGGAGTTAATGGCAGTACATAAATACAATAGTTAGGATATGCATGAACAAACAGTTCACAAAAAAATATCTTTGAGTCACATGAGGTAACCACAGTAATTAGTAAGTAAGTTCATCCTGTGGAGCTGCTTAATGAAGGATGCTACTATTTATACCACTCTTGAAGTAAAAAGTGACTGTTTCCTCCTCTCCATCTTGCAGCCTGCAGACGCTTTCTTTGGACGGAAACCACCTTATTTCCCTGCCTGAAGAGCTGGGTGGCCTGTCCCAGCTCAACAGCCTCGGGCTCTCCTTCAACAACTTCCCTCACATCCCTGCTGTGCTGGAGAGGTTGAGTGCGGTGGACAAGCTGGCCATGGCTGGGAACAGAGTGGAGAGTCTGGAGTTGTGTACTCTGGCCAGAATGAGCCACCTGAAAAACATCGACCTCCGGTAAGAGGCCAGGCAGTAAATAAACAGCTTTCTGCCTCAGCACTTCCTTGGCGTCTTCCCTCTCTTCTGTCTTCGTTGAATCAATGTTAAAATATCATTGTAATGTAAAGGGGACCCCTAAACACTCTCAATCATATATATATATATAATTTAATAATTTTATAATAATTATAATATATAATTTTATATATAATATTTTTTTCCTTCTGGCATTGGCAGAAAGATAAATGACACAAACACTAGTCTGGACCTTAGCGATTCTTCCTTTCCTCCCCACTCCTCAAAGCCTCACCTTTTTTATTAAACATTTATTTATAGACGCCAGGTTTGTTGAACACAAATACCTTTTTCTCCTTTGCCCTGCCTCACATCTGGGAGCCACCTCTCACATATTTTCTGACCTGTTAACACCGACCTCAGGAACAGCTGGGGGATAAGTGTCTTGCTCAAGGGGAGCTATTTGGTGGGTAATGAGTGAACGCGCTACTCATTGATTTTTCCTACCAGTCTGAGGATCAAACCAGCAACCACTGCTCCACCCACAGCCAGCTAATAATTCAACCTTGGGAGTTAAGTTGCGGTTTGGCAATGGCAGACTATATTTATAAGGGCAAGGTGCATCTGTGGTGGATTAGCGGGCTGGCAGCTCTCATAAAAGAGGAAGTGTTGTTTATTAACAGAATGGATGGGGTCAGGGAGAGCCTGGATCTCAGCAGAATTCTTTACTTTTTTCTGTCCACCTTGGTTTAAAAGGTAGAAGGCAAAACATGGGTAGACAAGTTTTACAGAAAAGTTAATTAATGTTTTCAATAAACAAAGGGAAAGACAATTGAGTAGCTACAGTTTATCTTGATGTTGATGTTAGATTATGTTAGATTTTCAATGAAACCTGAAGGATTGATATATGTCAACTGTCATTTCCACACTGAATGACCTAAAAGATTGCTGCTATACCTCTTAATATTTCACATGCTCATCAGAATAAAAGACTTAAGGAAAATACCATATTTTTTCTGTATTTTGGCCTAAGACAGAACTGCAGTCACATATTACGCAATCAAAAATTTAGGGGACACATTTGTACTACTATTATTCATTTCTATATTTCACAATAATTGTGACATTTTCTCAGTAACGTCTAGTAGTAGGACATTTCAGAGTTTCTTTACTGTATGGTTATATTACTGTGGGGTTCCCATCTTTGTCACCTTTTTCTTACCCCTGCTTATATATATATGACAGAAAATAAGGAAAAGTGTAATCACTAGCTGGCTATCTAACATTCATTCAAGACCTCCTCCTGTACTTAGCAGAATAACCACTGATATTTCATCTCTTGTGCTCCCTGTTAAATACAGGTTGAATGGGCTGCGCTTGGTGAAAAGCGAGAGTCTGGAGGCAGTGAGCCAGGTGACCCAGCTGGACTTAAGAGACAATTGCTTAGGCTCACTAGACCTGAGCTCCGTCTGCAACCTGGAGACTCTGCACTGCCAGCGCAACCAGCTGGGGACACTCACACTCAGCGGTTTCACACTGCGCATGCTTCATGCCAGCAGCAACCGTGAGTCAAACAGAGCGTCAACTAGCTGATGTTATTGCCTCACTGAATGTTTGTCTGTATGTTCAGGCCCATCTCCCAAGTGATGCACTCATCTTATGAACGCACACGTATAAACGGGCCAGATGTTTAGCTGCTGATTGCTGCTTTTTTCTGCCCGCAGGCCTTACAACAGTCAACATCTATCCCGTCCCTAACCAGCTGACACACATGGACCTATCGCAGTGAGTTCTGGCTGAGAATAAGAAGTTACTGTGGTCTCTGTATTCACAGATTTATTTTTTCAACAGAGGCTCTGATGTTTAAAAATAGTACCTTTATCTTAATACTCATTAATATAGTTGTGCACGGTGCTTCATGGAAGTGTAAATTAATTTGAAGATTGAACTGGATTATCGATACCCAACAAAAGCAAATACTCTGTGGAATCTATTCAGTGAAATGCATGCAGAAGGTAAAGATGCTAAATAAATGCAAAAAGGCCCTAAAAAGTAATCTTTAATGCTAAATTGACCTTTCCTGTTAGATACATGTCTACCTTTCAGGATGCATCAGTAAAAGATTTGAGAATTTAAAAAAAAAACCTCACACAGTGAAATATTTTACTCTACATACTGTATTTTTTGTGATACATGTTCATAACCTGCTGTCTGTAGGCCTGATTTGGTACAGTAAACTTGCAGTAAGTCAGGGGTTAAATAAGTCATCTTCTTTTTTCAAATAACCTGCCAGTTTTCTAGTCAACCTCCAGCACTGATTGTGGACGCTTGCTGAATGTATTTAAATGCAGATAGAGAAGGTTTTTATACTTAAATAACCCTAGAGCATATTATTTTGGCCTCCTGTTTGCCACAGTTACAAAACTGTTAACTCATCTGCAATATTAAAAGCAAAATGCCAACTCCGCTCAGTTTGTGTGTTTGTGTGTGTGTCTTTCTATGTGTGTGACTGTGTGTGTGTTGAGACAGGAACCTTTTGGAGTACCTTCCAGACTGGGTGTGTGACTGCAGAAAAATTGAGATGCTGGACGTCACGCACAACCTCCTGTCTGAGCTTCCTTCCAGGTCACTGACCTTATTCTGTCATTAATCCCGCACCTTTTCTGTTGAAATTTTACTTTTATGTTGCAAAATTTGCATGTGTTCATCCTTGAGTAATAAACAGTTTGTGTCTAGAATTAGAAGATCAGGTGTCACATTATACATGGTCATGCTTTTTTACTGCTCACTCTGTTACCAAACTGTTTTACATAATGTCCATCTTAGGCATTTGTTCTGGTCGTGGAACTGTGGAAAGAACAAGGCACAAATAACAGCTGGTATCATTCTCTTTATAAAAGACAGTATCCGTGTCTTTTGGTGGCAACTGTAAAATATTGCCTTCCTATAGTGCTTGGCTCTGAGTCCCCATCATTCACTGCCAGCCCTCGACTCTCTACACAGGCATTTGCATTTGAATGAGACGTCAGAAAAGCTTTTGCAAATGAGATAATATTCCTCTATCCACTGTACCCACTCATGACTTCTGTGATGTTTCAGGAGAAAATAAAAAGCCGCTGTGCTGGTCTGTTCAGGCAGCCAAGCTGAAAAGGTCATTGGTGGATTACTTAGCATGGGTTGCCATTTCTTCGAATCCCCCCCCCCCCACTCCCCAACCCCCCACCCCACCCAGAGACGATGTTCTTTGGTTTGTTGCCTTTTTGTTGGTGTGTTCTTTTTTTCCTTGTCCTAATCTGGCTCTCTAATGTCTCTTCTGGCCTCCGACAGACTGCTCAACAGCTTGAGTTTGAGAAAGCTGCTGGCGGGGAACAATCGTTTGCAGAGAGTGCCTGACCTACTTGACCACATCCCTCTGGAAGCCCTGGACCTCCAGCACAACAAGCTTGCCGAGCTCCCCGAGAGTCTGTTTTACAAGGCCTTAAAGTGAGTCTCTTCTCTACGGATCTTTATGTTTCCTTTTTCATTCTGTCCTCGAGACTGACTCATGTCTTAAAGCAGCTGGTTACTCTGCTTTGAAGCGCTAACCTGCAGTGTGTTCCCTGTTTGGTCGCAGTTGACAGTTATCACAGCTCATCGTTTTGGGGATGAATTCTCGATTGTATGTAGGGATTGTGGTAAAGATCAGTAGAGCATTCCAAAACGTAACTGGAGCTTAATTTGCCCTCCTATTTCCTGTGTGGTAAATCTCTTAACACCCATTAGCAGTTCAAATGGCCTAATGTACTTTACAGTCTCTAATGCAGAGACATAATGGCAGCGGCTGCTGTGTGCATGATGGGTTTCCTGATATGCTGTCTGAGAGCTCAGGATTGATGGAAATGATATATGGCTATAGAAACTAGGTTAATAATAAAGTGACACTCAGGGTTTCCATGGTCATGGAAAACCTGGAAAAGTATTGTGATTTCACAATCACATTTTCCAGACCTGGAAAAGTCATGGAATTAGTAAAAATTATTGTACGTTTTGGAAAAGTCATGGAATTTTGTTGTGTGTAATGAATTTTTTTGTGGATAACCTTCCACAAAATGAAACATAACAGCAAATTTCATTTCTGTAGCTGTCGCCGCACCTTAGTTCTAAAGTGCATCGATGTGTGACAGTGTTTCGTTTACCTTCACGTACATTTCTTATTTTTTCTACCCACGTTCCATCTCTATCTGTCCTTATGCATGTGAGCTAACTGAAATTATGTCTGAAGAGAGTTTGACTCAGATGTGCAGGGCTAGTGCGAAAAGGAAAAAAAAGATATTATTGGTCCTTGAAAAGTCATGGAACATTTATTCATGAAAATGTGTGGGAACCCTGGACACTTTTCACATATTTCTGGACACACATAATTCCAAAAAGCCTCCAGGCCAGTGAAGTGTCAACCGTCTTGTAATGGGTGTGGGTTGCAGAGATATCATTGCACTTTAATAATGTTGGACTCTGTTTTCAACAGCGTGACCAGGTTTACTCCCTCGTGTATCACAAGGACAGGTTTTAATACTGTTCAGTATGTCATACGCATAGACAGTGACTTACAACATCAATTGCATAAGAACCAGTGGAGCTCAAATGACACTTCCTCCTCTTGGTGCAGGTTCAACAGCATATAGATCAATGTTCCACTTGCAGAGATGAATTACAACAGTCTTTGTTTAAAAGTATCCTCTTCAGTACAATGAAAATAAGAATGGAAATGAGAAGAGAAAAATCAACCTTTAACCCGCAGCTCAACAATCTACATTTATCCTTCCATTTACATTACAGCATGTCCTATATTCTGTACATAATAGCTGGCTTGCACTTTGATACTACACCAATACTGTGGGTGCAACTATTGTTAGAATAGTTTAATACTAGTCATGCTGCTACAAACACCTTTACTGAATTTCATCGTCATTGGAAATTATTTTGTTTACTGATTTTGTGAATTTGAGGTGGTAATTTGTAAGCTTTCCAATAAATATTAAAATTAACCCCCACTGCCTGCTCTTAGTCATTGTCCCAAAGTACTTTTAACAAAATAAAAGCACAAATACAAAATAATCAACTATTTATGTGCATAACTTTACAAACCTTATCTAAAAGCTGGAGTGTTGGACTTTTCTATTTAAATGAGTGCCTGTTGCATTCAAGTCCTTACCAAAAGACTTCACACGGTGCTGATTAAGCATGTGGCCACCAGAAAAAGGTCTCTATATTTTGCAGCATACTGGCGTTGTGGTGTCTGTGGCGACTTTCCTGCACTTGGAACACGGGAAGTGATGCTTTTTACACCAGCCAGAGTTTAAGGGAGCATAGCGTTAGCATTAGCAGGAGGCGGCGAGCCCATAGCGACAGAGGAGCAGCTTGGAGTGAGCGTCTGAGGAGGCGTCTAGGAAAAGTTTCTGGAGTGGCCCCAGATAGAAATAGAAACTCCATGTTCAAAGGAAGTATTAAAGTCAAAATAAGGAGCTCACCGGCAGGCATACCACCATAAATGCATTGACGGTGGTGGTGTAATAACTCTTACTGCCAGAGGGGGGAGACAAAACTTTTGCACCACAGCTTTAGATCAAATTATATGTACGATTTCTTTATAATTCACTTTGTTGCAGTGAAACTAATATTGTTATAAATTATTTTTTCCTCAGTAGAGATATCAATACCACAGAAAAGATGGGAAGAACTGCACTGATCAAAAAAAGTGACTGTAATAATCTGGACCGTCCATTTGCTCACATTTAATTTCTGCCCTAAAATGTTTTCTGTTTGTACAAAGTTACATTTGATAACATTATTTGTTGTGCTTTTTAACTCTTTGAAACCTGAGCAAATTGGTTTGATTTATTTAAAAAAATGAAGAGAAGGCAACAAGCAACTTAACAATACACAGCCCAAAAATTACAAAAAATAAAAAAATAAAAAGAAAAGGGAATACATCACAAAGAAATTACCTAAAAATAAGCAGGAAAAAAAACAAACAAGGGAATGACCTTTAAAAAAATGCTTAAAATGGAAAAATGGAAGTTTTCTTCTTTCTTATATTTTTTCTGCAACACAATTTTAGATATGAAATTATTATGATTTTTTGGATAATTTTCTACTAATCCTCCCCCTTTTTTAAAATTCATTTTTAGGTAATTTTCTTGTCATCTTTTATTCATTTCTTGCAATTTGTTTTTGAAAGAAATCAAACTTATTTGCTGAAGTTTCAAAGGATCTAAACGCAGTACAAGAAAACTGATGATGATCCAGGTTTCAAAGGGTTAAAAGTGATGTATCTATTGTTTTTGTATGTCATCCCTCCCAGCTTAAAATACTTAAATGTGTCAGCCAATGCCCTGGAAAGTATTCCTCCCAGCAGCCCGTCAGAGGAGAGCCTCAGCACACTGCAGGAGCTCTACCTGACGGGGAACAGCCTAAACGAGAACTGCGGCGCTCTGTTGGTTGGACATCAGAACCTGCGGGTGCTTCACATCGCCTACAACCAGTTGCTTTCCTTTCCAGCCAGGTGTGTTGGGCTTTCATGTAAATTTAGCGTTCAGAATATTTTTTGTTCCACTTGTTTAGATAATTGTATTTTTTCCTTGTCATGTCTGTGTGTCTTTAGTAAGCTTAGTAAACTGGAGCTGCTGGAGGAGCTAAATCTAAGTGGCAACAAGCTGAAGACTATCCCCTCCACTGTGTCCAGCTGTAAGAGACTGCACACCCTGATAGCACACTCCAACCAAATTACTGTCTTCCCAGAGATCCTCAACCTGCCTGAGATCAAGGTCAGACTTGTTCTGGTTTTATGTGCCTGACAAGTGTGTGCGTGTGTGTGTGTATATGTGTTCAATTACGTTCAGCCTTTATCAGCTCACAATGTGTTTTGTACATTTGTAGCTTGTCGATCTAAGCTGTAATGAGCTGACTGAGATCCAGCTGCCCGACTCGCTGCCTGCCACTCTGCAAGAGCTGGACCTGACAGGCAATAGCAGCCTGATGCTGGAACACAAAACCCTCAACCTCTTCAGGTGAGTCATAAAACCCAGACCAGTTTAAAATAGTTACTGCTGAAATTTGTCAAGCATGACAAAAAAAAGCACTTACACTTTGGCTTAAGATTCTGTAGTTTTCTGGTCAAATACTGAAAGGAAATCTCATAAGTAAAACATGTAAGAATATAATATATCTGTTTTAGGAAATGGTTTACATATGTGTAGCTTTTTCCACAATTCCTTCTACTTTATCTTATCTGTTTTTAGTCACATTACAACCCTGAAATTAGATCAGAAATCCACCACAACAGCAGGAGACTCACAGAGTGCCTCCACTCCATGGAACCATGGTTACTCTGAAATGAGCGGTCAAAGGAACAAGTGAGTGCTGATTTGTTTTGTTAGTTTTCATTGATTGTTTGTGAAAATAAAAATTTAGTTTTCTTCAACTGCTGATAGTATTCATCTGAATTGCCATTCAAGTAAATGAAATGAATACATGGGTACTTACTGACTGCATTCAAATGCATAAATATTCAATGTTTTGCACTTTTCCTGAAAAACACAATATTCCTTGTAAGCTGTTTACATGGCTAATAAAAATGAATGTTCCACTAACATTTCTGTTTACATACAGCCATGCATATTCTGATTAATGTCCCCTAACATGTTGTTTATTATATCAAAATATAAAAAAGCGTAACAGTTGTCACTTGTGCCATTTTGCTGATATGTATCAAAATGATTTGCACTGGTAGTGTACTTGTGCAACTGTATGAACATCTCCCTCTTTTATCCCTTCAACCACCTTGAAAAGTTTTGCAGTATTCATGTATATCCAAAAACCTATCAATATCCAAGTCTTTCATAATGATAACCAAAAAAAAAATGTGGGATTTTCTTTTGGGCAACATCTCTACTTTAACTGTTGGTCAGTTGATTTGTGTACAGCATATATATGACAACACGCAGAGCTGCCCTTAACAGGAAAGAGGCAGTGTGTCGCAAATTGCAGTACAAACCCCGACTGAGATGCATATTCTGAATGTGCTGTATTCATGTGCAAGGAATGCTTCTAAAACTTGAATAACATCAGCAAAAATCACACCATCATCACCAATCATTTTAGATTAAGGTCTAAAATAGAATATCCAAACAGAATATGCTGTTTACATGAACTGTTGAAAATTTGCGACATTTTTCATATTCTGAATAACTGTTAAATATCTGTATGTATTTAAATATAGTCATTATTTAAACACAGATGTTTTACCTCAGTGAGACATTTAATTATTCAATCAATCTCTTCCCTCTATATGACGTTGTGAGCGTTACCTTTTGTCCTTGGCTGTTACGCACAGAGTCACTCTTTAAATCTTGCTTTGGTGTGTTGGATGTACTGTACCAACTGTCTGTTTGGATGTTGCTCTACAAGCATAGAGCAGGTGTCTACCACTGAGTCAATATCTTAAATACTGGCAGGCACCAAACACTGGCATCAGGGCAGTCAGTGCACCTTTTTAAGAGTAGCTGGTGATGCAGAGCCTCATAATTCTATTGGATTTAATATCTGAAACAATGTTAAGTTAGTCAATTTTGAGTGCCCAGTAAGCCTGGCTGCTCCTCCAGCGTCATGGCCACCACAGGGGACCACATAGTCTTTTATCAGATGTGGCCTCTTAACCAAGAGCATGCTGAAGTATGTATGAGGTTTACTTGTGTATGGAAGGCACTGGGTCATCTGTTTGTAATGTGGATCTGTTATTTTGGACAGGTTGTGTGTGTCTGTGCTGGCTGTAGACCAGTTTGGAGACGGTGTGGAAGCATGTTATGGTATCTTTGATGGAGACCGCAATGAGGAAGTGCCTCGGCTGCTGCAGTGCACCATGGGAGATGTGCTGTGCGAGGAACTGCAGCACTCCAATGTTGATAATGTGTATATGTGCAACACTTTCCTCACCTCGCACAGGTAAGACAGAATTTTTTCTAAATTTTAGCTATTATTAATACCTCTTTTTGCACTTGCAAATTAACAGATAATTGCGCCCTTAAAGCAGATTCATAAACCAGTGAAACCAGTGACTTTAGGCAGATTTGTTTATTTTTGTGTTGGACAGGAAACTAGGAATGGCTGGCCAGAAACTGGGTGCATCTGCCTTGCTGTGTTATATTCACCATGAGCCTTCAGATCCAGGAGGGTACTTCAGCCTCACTGTGGCCAATGTCGGTACCTGCCAGGCAGTGTTGTGCCGGGATGGCCGACCTGTTCCTCTCTCAAAAGTTTACAGTTTGGAGAACTGCACTGAGGAGATGGAGAGAGTTAAATTAAGTAAAGCCATTATAACTGAGGTAACACATAGCATATATGTATGTTTGATTCCTGTTTCAGATAGAGATGTAAATCCCCACTTAATCATGATATGATACTATATCAATTCTTTGGAGAACTATACGATATTTGCCGATATCATTTGCCGAAGTCTACTTTGCTACAATTTCGATTCAAGTTGATTAAGAAGGCTGTGACTGATGCAAAAGGACATTATGTGCCCATTTAACACAATCTGTCACAGAAGAAGCTGCAGTCCCTTTCTTTTTTGCTTTTGGCCATAAATGATAAAAACATTTCATTAATAATCATAAATAACTGTAAGCGGTAAAGTGCAGCTACGTTTACTTTATATTGACTTCATTTACACACATCAAACAGCACATGAAATAAGTTACCTTTCATGGCTTTCTGCCAGAAAGACCTTTCTATAAGAAAAGTTTTCATTTGAATCCAAATTTTGATCTTTTTCCTAAAACTTTCCTAAAGCTATCTGACTGAAAGCCGTAAAGGCAGATTTTCTCAACAGCCATCAAACATTGAGTAACAAGATCATTTAACAAAAGTATAAAATTTGGCTCGATAGTAACTGTCAAGGTGCACAAACAAAACAGATTTTGCTAGTGACACAGTAAACACTTAACACTGCATAAATCAGCCTAGCAGCCAGCGGAGTTTAGCTCAACAATTTATATGCATTATTATTTCCGCTTTTTCCCACTCACCGCTGGTTAAAGTCATTGCATCTCCTTGTAGAACAGCACGGTTGAATTTCAGGCTTCATGCATGTTTTTTCAGCCTTACATTGTTGAAACAGAGCAGCTCATGTTGCTTTGCAATAGCAAGAAGCTATTTGAGTGAGATGCTCAGCCAGGCAGGTATGTTGTCGTTAATCCCATAATGTCATTGTTTACATATGACATGTGCTCTGTCTGTTGACCCTTATTTTCTCCAAAGTCCAAAATATTTCCACACCGTTGACTTATTCCCAAGTCAGTAATGTTGTCCTCATCATCTCTTTCTTAGCAGCTTGCCATCTGCCTGCTGCTGTTTGATGGTGAAACTGAATTTTAAAACAAAGGCACATCCTAAAGATGATGCTATAGGCTGATGTTTATACTTTGCATCAATGTAATTGCATCATTAATCACTGAATCGATAAATTGATCCAGATCGCTGGATCGTTACATCCCTAGTATTAGAGCCATAATGTCGACCTTTTGATTGAGTTAATATGCAGCTTCATATTCAGGAGTATGTATTTCATAAAGCGACACACTCATTTACAATTCTAATGGCACTTCTGTTTTACAGGATAACAAAGTGAGTGGAGTGACATGCTGCTCTCGCCTGCTGGGCTGCTCTTATCTGTCTCCCTGGGTGCTTCCAAAGCCCTGGGTGCACACTGAGCCTCTCTGTTCCCAGGATGAGTTCTTGATCCTGGGGAATCGAGCGCTGTTTGAATGGGTCTCCTACCAGGAGGCTGTGTGCACCGTACAGGCTGTGCGGGATCCTCGCGCTGCTGCCAAGAAGCTGTGTTCACTCGCTCAGAGTTACGGCTGCAAGGACAACATCGAGGCTGCAGTGGTTTCCCTGCATATTGGAGAGGACAGCTGCACCTGCGAGCCACCTGTCTCCACCACTGAACCACGGGGTCCCCCTCCCACCCTTGTGCCTGTGCCTGTGACCGTAACCCCAGGCCCCAGTGACCCAGCCACCTTTTCATCCAGTAGTGGTGTTGTCTCAGAGTTCAACAGTGAGACGTCAGCGTCAGAGGTGGGCAGCGAGGCGGGGTCCACCGCTTCAGACGAGCACCCGTCCTCGGGCCCCGCATCCCGCCCAGAGAGACGCTGCAGCCTCCACCCTGCTACCACACTGTGTGGGATCATGGTGCCGGGCTCAGTTGGGGCAGGAACACATCCTGGCCTATTCCAGCGGCAGCCGTCCTCTGCTACATTCTCCAGTAACCACTCTGACAACGGCTTGGACAGTGATGATGAAGCTCCGCTTGAGGGTGTAATCTCCAATGGCAGCAAGTTAGAGGTGGAGGTAGACATTCACTGCTGCGCTTTCCAGCTACGCTCAGGGGCCCCTGAGAGCCCCAAAGACTTGGACCTTGAAAAACGAGGCTCTGACTATCCCAATGGCAAAATGCGCAGACAGAACAGCGTGGTGGTTTCTGCCACAAACGGCTGCCTGCTGGCTGTATGTGGGAGAGAGATCGCAGACCTCAAAAAGTCTCCTTCCACATCCAGTTTGTTTGGGAAGAAGCTGTCCAACGGCTCTGTCGTAGCCCCTGAGGACAGTCATAATCTCATCGAGGTGGCCCTGGAGGCTCCTAAGAAGAAATCTGGCTACTTCACTGCCCCAGCACAGCAGGACCCAGAGGACCAGCTCATAGTGCCTCCCAGTCTGGAGCAGGAGGTCAGGGAGCAGTTAAGAGGCCAGAGCCCTCTAGTCTCAGGCCCACCATTACAATCCATACCCCCCTCCTTAAAAGACCCCGTGTGGGATCATCCACACCCTCCTGCTTTTGCCTCCAACCTGGTCCCAACTCCAGGCCCGGCCCCCATCCTACAGCAGGAAGTCTACGATACCGCCCTCTAGAGGAGGGGGCAGCACAGCGCCGTGTGGCTGAAATTCTGTGAATGTGCCATTCCAGGGAGGAAGAGGAGATTTTTGTCATACGTGGGGGATATTCCAATTCAAGTTGCCATTCAGATATTTTGTGAGGACAAGACAAACCTATAGGACCTGGATAGTCACAAAGTGACCATCAATATGATGTGAAAAAAGGGTTTCTGTGTACGGTTTGCGTATCCAAGAAACATGGGCAGCCAAAATCCCACTTCATAACATGTTGTTGTGAAAAGCACGGCTGGCTATCACAGACCAAAACAAGTCTGACTTGAGATGGGATACCTCATGTGTTTAAACATGTCAGCAACATTTCCCTTTACTTGGACAGCAAGCAATCTAGAGGGTGTGTATTGTGTTCAGTGAGGTCGAATCTCCTCTCCAGAGGCTCAGTGGTCTCTCAGGTCCTGGAGAGAAGCCCTGTAACTGAAACTTGAAAAAGTGCCTACTGCAGACGACTCAGCCTAGAGCTCCCCCACATCCAGGCTGTGTTTGGGGACGTGAGCTTGTTAGTTTAATTCGGAGGAGGGACAGTGTCTCCAAGAGACCAGCACTGGCACCGCTTCTGCTTTCCTCCTCTTTCTGTGGCTTACAAAGGAAATCAGACAGTATAAATGCCTGCAAGGCACATAGGACTAGAAGATGTGAAGACAAAATAACGGCATTTACATCACCAGAAACGCTATGGTTGGATTTTATTTTTAGCATTCCCACACAGTATGTATAGAATCTTCTATATAGGATAAATTAATTCCATACAGTATAGTACACACGCAAAACTAGCAGCCAGCTGACGTGGTGTGCTTGCGCTGCTGACACCAAGATTGAAAAGTATTGCCATTTAGCGCAATACATTTTGAATAGCTGTCAAAAATATCAAAGTCATTCAACTGTACAGAGCGGATGTGTTGTAGAGTTCAAAAATCCTATAAAAGTATAATCTGTGACAGTGCATGATCAAATGATCTCCTTAAAAACTACATAGGAAATTTTCAAAAGTTTAATTTAAATTTAGTCAGTTTTATGGTGACTGGACCCTGGGATGTTTGGATATCATTTTATTATATGTACGAACCAGTCAAGACACAAAAGTAAATTATTAATTTCATGGTGTACTGTCAAGAGATGAAGGATAGATACAGTATTTGTATGTACTGTAGGTAAGAAAATATGTCCACTGGTACTAAGATTGTACATTTTAGTATATCCAAACTTTGGGCGCTGCTACCCTTTTAAATATATAAACATCCATCCATGTTCCTACAGGCAGATTCAGTTATTGACATTTTTTACATCTTAGCAATTTTTTCAGCTTTGCTCTGTAATGCACTGCCCACACATCCACATGACTTACAGGGTGTGTTATTGTGGCCAATTATAAACAGAACCAAAACCCTATTTTCTTGCGCAATTTGGAATGTGCACAAAAAATGCCAGAGTTTAAACCACAGTGTTACAAGTACACACAGACATTTGGGGCATAAAAAAGTATGTCTTGCTATAATTGAACATGGTTTTAGGATCTTTAAAGTTAGGATCACAGAGTTGATAAAATAATTATCAGTGCAGCAGCATTACAAGCTACTGCAATAAAAAAAAAACACACACACACACACACACACGCAAACACAATAAGTAATGCATTGCATTTTATTTCTCATTAAAGGAATACTTCACTCCTTAGTTAACCTTTTGTGTTCAATTACTCACCGTGTGTTCTGCTGAATTGATGAGGAAAACTTTGTTCTTGGATGCCTCCACGGTGAACGAAGAATCCAGAAATGGAGAAAATTCTTGATTATTTAATGTCATAGGGGTCCGTATTTAACAACAGCAAAACTATACCAAAACATGTTCACAAACTCTCACTCAACTCTTGCAGTATGATCAGTGTCATTTATCCAGTCATACGCTCAGTCCTTTTTAAACAGACAGCTCTTTCAGACCAGGAACGGAAAAGAGAGTGAAACGTATCTATGCTTGCTTTAAAGCCAGACTCTATTTAACCTTAACACACATTTTCAACCTCAGTGAACATGGGAGCTGCTGATCTACTGCTGCCTCAGATTGTTTGTGTTGTTATTATTATCTTTTTTTTTTAAGATGTTTTTTTTTGTTTTTTTTGCCTGTAGTCCGATAGGACAGCTTAAGAGTGAAAGTTGGAGAGAGAGGGGATGACATGGAGCAAAGGGGTGCCTGCTCTATTAACTTAGCTACATGGGGTCCTAGTTTGTCTGTGCTTTGTGTGAAGTTGGTGAATCCCAACTAACACAATAACACTAACTGATCGAGGCAGCGGCAGACCAGCAGCTCCCATCCTCAGCACAGTAACATTCCTGTTCTTGTCAGTGGAGTCTGGCTTTGAGTGAGAGTTTGTAAAGAGATGTTTAAATGTAGTTTTGCTGTTGTTAAATGCGGACCCTTATGACTTTTAAGCATCAACAATTTTCTCAATTTTTTGGAGTGTTTGTTCATCATGGCAAATGAGAAAAACAGCTTTTGTCACAAAATCAACATACCATGTGTTGTGTAATTGATATACAAACGGTCATTTGGGGGATAAAGTATTTCTTTAAGTCATATATAGTGCTATAGAGACAGAGCGCATTTAAGCCCCACCCCCACCGGGAAGAAACAATCCATCGCTCTCCATTGACTTTGTATTGAGTGAAGGTGCCTCTGTGTCTTTTCCGTATGCTAGCAAACAACAGGAAAATACTTAAAAGCTGCTTTGTGATGGGATACACTACCAACAATGTAAAGAAGTATGGAGTATCCGTTTGCCCAATCCTGAACCTCCCCACCTTGTGCCAAAATGGAAAGAAGCTCTCCTGGGGCTGCTGTGCTTATAAGAAGGCCAAAGTTGGGTAATTGCTCATATCAGTGATTATGACATTAGGTGTACATTTTTGGTTGCCACTCCGAGTCGGTAGTGGTGCATTTCTGGCATTCCACAGCTGTTTCATAGCTGGACTTTTCAGTGTTCCCTTTTAGCCTTAAAGTAAACGCTACTCAGTATATTTTTAAAGTGAAGGAGAGGCCCTTTGTTTCTTGCCACTCTTAGGTTCTGTTTGCGACTGAGGTCTTTAGCTCCGGGGTTGTTTATTAAAGCAGCCCCTGTGTCCTTTGCTCCACGGGAATGAGTGAGAAGTCAGTGATGAAGCCTTAAGTGATGTGTGAGTCTGAATCTTTTCTTTGCAACTTTTTGTCTCGCACAGTTAAAAGCACTTTGTACATATAATAAAAAATAATGATGTTCAGAGTTTTGAGTTAAATATATGAGATATTGTTCAACATAGTGTGCTGGGATTATTGTGGCTTCCCCCAGTCCAACATATCACGTCTTGTCTAAGAATACATAGCCAACAGGAAGGATGATAAAGTGACATAATGACAATTCATTTTACAACATTCCCTTTTTTTGGTGTGTCTTTAATATTACAAACATTTCTTATTTAATCAAAGTGGGTTTTGTTTGCTTTCTTTACAGAATTATATTTAAAAGTTCAGTGTGTAGGTTTTAGTAAAATATATTGGCAAAAGTGGAATTTAAGTAATTATAAATAGTTTTACTTTTTTGTGCAGAATCACTTAAAAAACAATTATTGAGTTTTCATTATCATAGAATGAGCTGTTCATATCAACACAGAGAACAGGTCCTCATCCATGGAGGTTGGTAAACCAAACGCTGGTTCTAGATCTGGCCGGTCGCACTTTTGCATTGGCCAATGCAGTTTGCACCCCTCCACAATGAGAGCGTCGGAAAACAATTTTTTTAAACAGATCTGCTTTATTCTGTGTTTTTACCAACATAAATCACATGTTCCTTTTGTTTTGGAGAGGAAGAGACCCCTGCGTATAATTAGGCTCCCAGTAAAACGCCTGAACAATTAACACTGAAGGAATTCTAACCAGGAGAAGTTTCAGCTGGTTGCAATTTGCAATCCGCATTGATAGATGTAACTGAATTTCCCTAAATATTTCATACTAATACTTTAAATTTTCAGCACCATACACACCACAATATATGTTCTTCACTTCTCTATCTGCCAACATTACTCTTAATCTAAATATAAATGAATCATTCAGCTCAAGTTTGGGATTTTCTTTTTCTAAAATTAAAAATGGGAAAACATTATTTATGATGATGAGGCTAAGAAGTCACTTTATTGATCAGACTGTGCAGTGTCTGAGATGCCAAACACCCAGGACTCACACACAGTGTCAGGGGTCTGGGCTGATGGCAGGGAAACATGGAAGGGCACGACAGGTGTAACCTGCCACAGGAGGAGTTAGAAAAGCTATAAGACAGATTATGATTGTGCATTATATTACACATGTGAAACAAGTGCGAAGACTGAACTGTTAAGGATGTTTGGAGAGGAGAGACTGAACTTTCCTTAGAAACAAAAAGGTGGGAATTCGCTCATACAAATATGCAAAGTCTCAACTGTATATATATATTCATGTATATCAGATCATCCATCACTTAAATCTACAAGAATCCTATTGCTCAATATTTCTGAAAATGAATAATGACTGATGTATGTACGTGTGATGTGTGTAATATGGGACTGTGTGTCTAAGTTGCATTGCTCTTATTTTCTGTCCCTCTCCTTGACTCATTGACAGTGTACTTTTTATTAGTTTGGACAATTACTGTATATAAAGATGGACAACATATCTCCACTTCCTCCCACTGTACAAAAATGAGGCCAAAATATCCTGGATGCGGACCATAGACTTTAATAATAACTAGACAGTGGACCAAAAATGGCCCCTACTCAATCCATTCCTATGGAGTCGCTCGCCTGGCTCATACACCAAAAAAAAAGTTCAGCTTCCAGATTAACTCCACGGTATGCGACCCACTGAAAATGCTCAGTAATGTTTCTCCAACTTCACAACATAGCAATTGGCACACACAGCTGTCAGTCATGATGTAAAACCCCATTTTTTATAGCATCAAATAAGTAATTAAATCCAAACTTATCAGAAAAACAAACACTTGAACAAACATCAGTGTGATAAGAACTATATAAAATGACCAAATGAGACCAAATTTGGCCCAAGTCCCATCCCTTAACATGGAGTGGGTGGGGTTTATGACCTATACTGCAGCCAGCCACCAGAGGGCGATGGAGATGTTTTAGCTTCACCTTCAGGGAGCTTTCATGCTGTCCATCTTTATCATACAGTCTGTAGTTTGGACTGCATTACGCTGCTACTTTTAGTGCTCCTCAAAATCACCTCAGTCAGTTTTTTATAAAGTTGCACACTAATTGTACATTCATGCTGTCTGTCTCTTGGCTGATGCCACATACTCACCCACTGTCCTGTCTGATTGATATACATTCCCAACATGATGTATCTTTGAATAACGACTACGATCAGTAGACTAATCAGTGTGCGTGTACATATGCCGACTGTATGCGTAGATGCAGGAGGAGGGAGCACGGGGTACGGTGCATTGGTGTCAGATATTCCCTTTAATTCTTTAGTGGAGGGGGTCCAGTAGTGAAAAACTCATAACACCGTTTGTGCACCAAAATAGAGGATACGTGTTCATGATAAGGCTACAGTGTCAGTGTTTCGTTTTGTTTTTTTAAAAAGTGCTGATTCATTTTTTTTAACTATAAGGGATCATTTCCTCTCTGCACAACTTAAAAAGCCCCTCGTACAACTATGTTTGCAAAATGTCCGTGTTTGTGTGTAAAATGAAGCTTAAGTGCACACGTTCAGTCAGTGTATGCATGCCCGTGTGAGTAATGGATTGACTGTAATTCTGCGTGGGTTTGGTGAATGAAACTGATCCAAGATGCTCCAGTTGTTTAACATGTGACCAAAGTAGCCATTGTTTAATCTCACGGTTCCTTTCTGTACATTATTTTTGAGAAACGCTTGAATATTTTTTTTCTCAATGCCAAGAAGCTGATGTTTATTTTTGTACTTCATTGTTTCATGCAAATTTATATTTCCCTCTCCACTACAGAATTTAAAGTGATTGGGGTTCTACAAAAAACTGTCACTCATCATGGTACTTTATTTTGAAGGTACTAATTAAAGCTGTATTCAGTGTTGAAAGCATGCCCTAAATATAAATCAGAAAAGCTTAGAGTACATACAAAATGTGATTTATTTGTACAAAATGGAGCATATCTAATATTTTGAGTTTTTTATGCTAGCATGCAGATTAATGCTAAAATTGAGTTTTACGTTTATTAATTAAAAGTTTCATTATTTAGGAACAGGACTAACAATGAGCACTTTTGCTGTGTATCAGGCAGAATTGTACTCCCCTTGAACTGTGAGAGTGGAAGATGGTCGTTATTTTCATTTGAAATGCTGCTATCATTAGTTTTGAGCAGACGAGCTGTTTTTAAATTAACTTTAAGCCAAGTAGCAATAAAACTTTTTACTGTGAATTTTTTTTGTCCAGTGTCCATTTTGCTCACCGTTTTTATGTTTTCATGCCAATAAATATTATCAAAATGACTCTTTTCGATCAATATAAGATAGCATGTTTACAGCTTATTTTTCCATTATCTAATAGAAGGTTATCTAGTCGTATCAGTGCGTCCTGGTTTAATTCATTGCATGTTTGCCAAGCCTGGATGAGAAGGTGCGACTATGTCAAGCCAAGTGTAAGTATTTAGGATAAATTCGCATTAATAGTTTTCATGAATAGACTATGTGTCCATCACAGATTTTGCTGATGCAGATATAGAGAAAATGCGTTTTGCGTTTTTAGCAAGCAGCAGCAGCCCTGCACGGGTCAGGTGTACAGGTGGAGGCTTTTCTAGGATTCGGGGGCATTCAGGGCCTAGCCCAGACCTCTGTTAGGGGGTCAAAGGGATCCTCCCCGTGCACTTTTAAAAAATAAATCAATAAACCAGCTCTGTTTTTGTGCTCGCACCTTTTTTACAGTTAAAATTTCCAGTGTGAATCATATTTTCAATGTGAATTAGAAAATGGTCGGCGTGCCACCTGGCATCCTGTCGCCAGGGGCGTTTCTAGGGAGTGGCCTGGGACGGCAGGAACCACCCCTGAAATCTGATTGGCCACCTCAGGTGCCACCCCATTATGACTGGCTCTTTGCCCAGTCACTTTGAACTGTTTGACAGTAAACTGAGTGTTTTTCTGCAAGTGCAATTCAGTCCTGAGAAACAGTAATGTACCTAATTAGTGTCTAGCCTGACTTATTTTACAAACAAATGAACTGATACAACTGTTAAAAAGTATGTTCACATATAAGTCAGTGCCTCACTTGGGCCACCCCAAAAAAGAAAATCTAGATACACCACTGCTTATTGTGGAAGCAGTACTCAGATTAAGAAAACAAGTTAATCATAAGAAACAGAGATCCCAATCTAATGTGGAATTATGGACAATCAAGTTTCATGTGTTACAGTCATGAGTGAATTCCTAAACACAGTAGATCTGCCATCTATTGGTGAAGCTCAGAATGACACCCTGAACTTACGTATGATGATATAAGTAATCTTAAGTGTGACAGAAGTCCTGATGTCTCATGTTTTCCTTGTAAATAATGTAAGACATTTAGGTAGGGGTAGAGTTAGACTCTTTGCTTCTTTCAAGTAGAGTCTGTGGAGGAGCCATCATATCACTTATTGCCCCCATGGAGACAAGCAAAGACAAAATAAAAACAGTTCAAAGCAGAGGACGCTTTGCCGCACTTGTATCCCCTGGTTTGGAAACGACATTTGACACTGATAACTGGATATTTTCCTGTCAAGATTAATAGTCAATTCAGTCTAACTTTCTGTAGCAAAGATTCAACTGACAGGATTAAATATCAATAGATTGAGCTTCACTCGGACAGCACAGCGATCTAAGGAACGCATCATAATTTCAATATGTACCTTAAAAGAAATCTAGGTCTATGAAACCCTAGCGGACTGTACATATATGACAATCTCATTTTTGAAAGACTGTCAACTTGTGGTATTCTTGGTTGCAAGTTGCTGTGTGTGTCTGACACCCAAGTGACTCATCTAGAAAAAGGTGAATAGATATTATCTAGGAATTCCTTCCTGCATTTACTTTGAAAGTATTTTTATGAACAAAAAAAAAGCAATATTAAAGTGGTTTATTATTGCTACACATTTATAGAAATTACAAAAAGGCAGCACAAAGGTATGTAAACTTGTGATTGGAATAAAACAGTATTACACAATATCCCATTAAAAAAAAGTATAAAAAGTGGATTAAAAAAAAAGCTGATTCACAAATCACATTCAACAATTGTGAATGCACAATAACACCAAATATGACAAAAAACCTTCCATGTATTCTGGTCACAGGGATTTCCACTTTTGCTCAAATATATTGAGGAGAAAAGCCTTAAAAATTATTGTCCTCATTTGTTCTTTGCTTCTTCAGCTCCCGCACTGATCTGAAAGCTCTGACAGCTAAAACTGCACCAAAGATGAACACAAACACCCCGAGCACCCCAAACAGACCTCCTGCGATATCTGCACCGTGGAACTGGCACTCAAAGCCCTGGTGCCCTTTGCTCTTGTACATCTGCTCTCTCTCCTTGCAGATGGGATCGTTGTAAGTTCCCTGCAGCTTAATAAAGTAGAAGGCCAGCGCAGGGATGTAGCCCAGGCCGATCAGGAAGTTCAGCAGAGCCTCCGCTAGCAGCACAGGGGGCCAGCGGTAAGGGACCCTGAAAATCCCCAGAGCAAGCATGGCCAAGGCGTACACCATCAAAACCCCACCGCAGGCCATGGTGAAGACATATGGCGGCCGCGAGAGCTGATGGAAAAGTCGGTCCAGCTCTTTCACCCTCTCTGCATCGGCTCCAGTGAAGGCATTGGCTCCTCCAAAGTGATAATAGTAGATCCCACCGAGGCTGGCCAGGTCACGGTAACCCCCGTTGTTGCTGTATGGCACTCCGGCACAGATGACGATAAGCAGATTCACAAACAGCTCCATCAGCTGGCACAGACCTGGGAGACAAGGGATAAACACAATACTGACTTTTTTAAAGCAGCACAGTTTGACTAGAGCTGAAATGATGAGTGAATTTGTTCTTATTGATCAACAAAAAAGCCAAATATTTGCTGGTCTCAGTAAAGGCCCACTTTTAAATGGCAGTTCTCTTTTTATGCTGCTGTCTTTGCCAGGACGTGTTTACAAAGAGTTTTTGAATCTCAATAGGAATATTTCTGGTAAATAAAGGTTATGTAAAAGACATTTAAAATGTATAACACATGTTAAATAGATTATTTTTTTTAAAAAAAAAAGAAAAAAAGGACAAAAATCATTTTAGATTTTGTATTGTCATTCTAACAAATTTTAGAGGTTGTAAAAGCTGACCCAGTGATTGCAGTGTTGGCATTCAGAATCGGACCTGTTTTTTTGGCCCAATCCTACGGCTCAGCTGAGTTGAGCAACCATCTGTGGCCCAACTTATTTCCTGCAGCATCCTGAGTTCGGGCCAGTGCTGGGCTAGATCATTTTTGACAATGACTCTGTGATGACAGTGTCAACAGCCGGAAATAAAACAGTTTATTTGGCTCAATTCTGGAGTGTCTTTAATGCCAGATCTCAGTCGGACGCAGCCCACTTATTTCTTCTGGCTTGCAGAGTTCAGGCTAATGCTGGGTCAGGTCATTTTGGCTACCGGGGGAGGAGCATGCGCTTCGACTGTAACCAACATTTCCTAGAAGAACCCAAAAAATAAATATACTTGCCTCTGCTGGTTAAGATGTATCTGAGATTGTAGAGAGCTTGTCGGTGTTTTCGCTCATAATACTCCCCTTCAGAGTGGTACTCTGAAGTCTCTCTGGACCTACAAGGAATTAATTATATTTTTACAGGAAGTCGTGACAGTGAGACTTGTGGATACAGTGTGCAGTCCCTTACAGTCTCGAGGGTCCTTCATGGTCTCGGTCTCTGTAAGCAGGTGGCACATTGTGGGAGGCAGTTGTCATGTCCCTCTGTCTGTTTTGTCTGGTCCTCCTGTCACCAGCAGAGCCTCTCTCGTCCAGGTCTCTCGGCTTTTGGTTACGACCTCTGTCATCGTACGACGCGTGGTCTCGACTGTGTGAGTAGTCCCTGTCTTTGCTCTTATACTCATCATACGCATCACTCCTCTGGTGCTGGTGTCTCCCCCTCTCTGGCATTTTCCTCTGTGTACAAAAGAAGATTATATGGATATAAATTCTATTACAGACCGTCATAAACAAAGTGGATCATTGGCTTGTGTCTCTGTAACTGCCACTGAGGACAGTAAAGCGGCGTGAAGGATTATTTAATGGAGAATAATGGCTGACTGGGTGGGTGAGGTGAAGGACCAAAGACAGAAGTTTCCTCATTCCAAAAGTGACTAATAAAAAATATGTGATGGTAATTTAGGGGACCACAGGAATTCCAGTAGGATTAATGCATTTGACCATAGGCCACAAAACTAAATTAATATATCAATTAATCAGACTTAACTTGTATAGCACTTTTCATCCAAACAAAACTGTAACACAAGGTGCTTCATACAATAAAACAATACCAAAAAAGGTAGGGACATTTATTATTATGGTAGTTACACATTTGAAATTGTTAAACAGAATTATTATATTTTTTAAGCACTTCCCTCAGGTCATTTCCTTGTTTTTTTTTTGTTTTTTTTTTTTAAACTTTATCTTCTTCTTCTTCTTCTTCTTATTATTATTATTATTATTATTATTATTATTATTATTACTAATTAATTCTCAGGTGCCGGTTTTTGGGGTCATTCTTCTTTTGTTGCTTATTGCCTTCTTTGCATGTTTTTGAAACAAATTAAGCCAATTTGCCCAGGTTTCAAATGGTTAAAAGTCCCCTAATAAAAGATTATTTGGGATCTCTGGATGCTTCATAAAATAAAAGCAAATCTGCCAGATAGCCATGACCAAGACCATTAGGAGATTTAAAAACTAATAAAAGCGTCTTAAAATCAGTTCTGAAGCACGCTGGAAATGAGACTTTTCCATTGTTAGGCTTACATATATCTTTATGTCAAAAATGAGACCGTCTTGTGAGAGGCCAAACATTCACAGCAGCTCTCCTTTCTGTTTGCTAAATTCATTCGTGTTTTGACTTCATGTTTTACTGAAGTAAAATGGCTCATGATTAATAAAAATACACAGCATTATTATTTCCTACCTTTAGACTCGTTACACGGGGTGATCTTGCTTTCGTTTATGCCGAGAAATAAACACACAGCCCACCTTTTCAACTTCCTGTGTTTGAGGTTTCCTTACCTGTGCTGTGCCACGCCCACTGGTGTCGAGCTCATTTGTGTAAAAAATAATAAAATTTCTATTGTTGATATAACATTTTTAGGCTTCTTTTCCGAAGCTTACAGCTATTTGATGTTACAGCGTGCTGGACGTATATATTATGTATATGCAGTTTTATTCTGTATTGAATTGTAGCCTAAGCACTTTATTATTATTAGTTATGACAGAGTAAAACAGACAACTGCAAATATTCGGCTGGTCAGTTAGCCCCAAATACATCAGGACACTTGCAGCTTCACTAGAGTTCAATATGGAGCGCAAAGTGAATGAAAAGTTGTTGTTGCAATCGTGCTCAACTTCCAATAACAAAATTTTGCGATTCATGCCCCAACCCGGACGTGAACGCATAGAGCGCACGCGGCCACGCTTCAAAGGTGAAGCTCGTGGCAATAATCCACGGAATTACTTCCAGCGTTTCCACCAAAACATGGGTAATTTCAAAATAAATGTCTCTTAAAAGTGATAACCGTGTCAATGAGTTCATTCTAAGACCCCACACCCTGACATTTAACGAGACTCAATGACTTGTTTCCGTAGATTCATGTAATTCAAGTAATGCCCGTAACACAATTATGAATTTTCTATTTCAATTAATGAGCTCAGTCTCTAGCTTACTACTGGTTGGGAAAAGGCACAAGCTACAAGAGAAAGAATTTCTGTCTTTCTTTCCCTTTTTTAAATTCATTTTTTAAATTTTTATTTATTTTTAATTTTTTTTACAGCCAATCTGGATTTCCTGCCAATTTCAACTGACGACATAATAGTTCAGTTTATAGACTCAGTTGTTGATCGTGAAGTTTACTTTTCACTCTGCACCATTGCACTCTTGTTGTCTTACTGTATTGCTGAGGAGTAAGTAGTTACATGTAACTAGTTAAAATCAATAAATGTAACTGTAATCAGCTTTATTCTGGCATCGTCTATTTCCAGACATTGTTCAACTGTATTGCACAGTTTAAAAGATTTTCTAGAAAGGTAATAAAAAAGTAATCAAATTATATGTTCCATTACTTTGATGAAGTACATTATTTATTACTTCTTACTTATTATACTTTTCAGCTTTGCTGAGGTTTTTCAATTGTTATGTCTATTAATGTGCAAGTACATTGAGATTCCTTTTATGTGTTCACAATTACCTGGCCGATAAAGCTTTTGGCATATTTCTAAATTAATGTGATTTATAAAACTCCAACACAATGAATCCCACGGCTTCAGAATAATAATAAGAAAATGATTTATTGACAAGAGGGTTCTCGCCATAAAGGAATTTGTTTTGGGTTTTAGTGCATACAATAAACGTAAAATCAGCGTTGGGTAGATTACTTTGAAATGTAATAGGTTACAGATAACTAGTCACCCAGATAAAAATATGTACAATTTAGCTGTTTCATAAAAAGCTGCAGGCAGACGGTTTTGTGCAGGATATGCAAACATATTAAAATTAACAATTACAGTACCCACTATAGTGAGACAATAACTGCAAGGAAGTTCTTTGTGTTTTGCTCCAGATGCATCCAGAGGTCACAAGCCACATCACTGGAGGAGATTGTCTATGGTGAGAGATCTATTTTATTGTGAAGTTTGGGATCAAACCACCACCGGAAGTGTTTATCACTATTCCTCGCGCTCACGCTGCCACTACAACTAAAAAAAAAAAAAAAAACAACCGCGCGCTGGGTTGGCTAGCAAGCGAGGAAGAGGCTAGACAGAAATGGCGGTGACGGCAAGGCGAGCAGCATGAAGTGCTGATGCATTACGTGGATCAAAACTTACGACTGCCAAGACAACGTTGGAAAAATGACAATGACGTCGAAGTAGGACACCTTTTGTGACGGCCATTACGCACCTACAACACCTTCCCGGGAGAGTTTTCATCTTGTCAGCGGAGGAGAGAAAATCTCACCGGGAGCATGGCTTCTTACAGCAACCAGGTAGCTAAGCTAGCTGGCTAACGTTAGCCTGCAAAACAACTCCTGCTGCACGCCGTGTAACGTTATTTATAGACCCGCGACCGCCCCTCATTTGTACAACCTGCTGACCTAAACTAGTGCCACACTGTAGTAGCCATTTGGCCATGTGCGTGTTGTTATTTCAAACATCTGGCTAGTCGTGTCATTGAAAATGTTAGAAGTGAAAAGTGCTTGCTAATGCCCCCCTAAGCCTCATTGAAACACCACACCAGCATGGTAGCTAACAGGCCCTAGGTCCCCCCATTCAAATGAGACAGCGGCACTATCTGCTGCAGTTTGTAACATATGACAGCCACCTTTGGGTACATGACACGAAAGCGTGCTCGATCTGGTGTTAGTGGCACTTTGGTGTGAGATCCCATTTAGTGTCATGTGTTATTTCTCTGGGTAAAAGCGACACAGAAAACTGCTGCGTGTATGCATGGCCCACCTGCTCTGTGCTGCGACAGGCCTTCCCCGAGCGCATATTTTCATAACTGGTAATAAATGCACATTAGTTCTGCTCTGGGCACTTAGGAAGCATACTAACGAGTTTTTCTGGAGACTTTTCGTGGGTGAAACTGCTGTTTTCAAGCAGTTGTAAGTCAAGATATACCAATGTTCACTTAGCTTGTAGCAAGCTAACAGCTTTGCACAGATGGTGTGGTTATACTTTGCAGGCAGTCCGCTAGCTGGTTAGCTAAAATCAAATGCGACAGTGTGGGCCTTAGTTGACAGCGAATATTTATTTGGTATGGAAACAAGTAAAGGAAAGGATTGAGTTTGCACACAGAGAGGGTGTTGTTACACCGCCAGTCTGTGCAGATTGTAGATAACTTGGCAAGTTAGGTGTCATTTCTGAGGAAGTTAGCTCTCATGTGGGAAGGCCCATTTTGCAGTCTAGCTATGCATGCAGAAACATGCCAGATCCGAACTTTCTAGATTTTGCGTGAATTAAAGTTTAACTTGAGACAAAAATACACAGAATAAAAAATCATTTTAAAACTATAGGGGGACTCGCTTCACCGGGTTCGGACTCAGGCTGACAGTTCAAGAACTGAAACATAACTGACGACCATAGGAAGGGAAACCTCGTTCAGGACTTATTTGAGCATGCTTTCACACTTTCTTCCTGGCTTCAAAACTGAGTGTTTCTATTGGTTCACTGTTCAGCAAAGTGAAAGCTTCTGTAGAAAACCCGCCTCAGCTTCTTTTAAACACAACTGTCAGCTCTTTGGCCTGCACATACACGTACCCATTGATATTGACTTATACTTCCATGATGGGAGATTTGTTGTTACAGTCTGTATAAATGTCAAAGAACAAATAGTTTAATATATAAAGGTTTGTTTGACACACATGGCTCTACATTAACGGTTACAGGCCAGATTTCTCAGCAACTGGTTTTGGACCCCTGTCAACTATTTCATTTGGTACAGTTGCCCCATTTGGCAACTGTGTTTCCATTGTTACAAAAACTCCCTTTAATTGCTCACCGTCTGTGTAAACTACTCTTCAGAGGTGATGCTGCCACATTGTTTTACAGTGTAAAAAAATGACAAATATGTAGATGAGTGCAGACAAAAGTAAAAGTCATTGTCAAGATCAATCCACATGGAAGAAAAGTGGATGAACAGGCGGTGCAGCCAAACAGTCAGGGGCAGAGCAAGACACACCAGCAGCAAAAACAGCATTTCTCTTCAGAGTATGAACAAAACAGGTCATTCTGGAAATACTTATCAGTGCTGTTTTGTATCTGCAGATGAAAAAACAACAAAAAAAAAAACCAACAACCCAGATTTAATCTGACAGCTCAGTACACCAGTGGACGTCAATATCCGGCATGTTAGTACGTTGTCTTGCAAATGTGCCACCTACAAGTAGCACTGCCAACATCACTTTTTATTATATTTTCTCCAATTTAGAAAGCTGAGCCACAGTGAGAGATTTACTGGAGAAATTATGTCAGTGATATATATATTTTTCCTTTTTCCTTTTTTTTTTTTTAGCAATGGTTTTTTACACAAATTTAGTAAGACTTATTGCAACACTGACCTACAGAGTTGCAGTAATAACTTTAGGGAACACTAAATTTTCTGACACTCAAAAGGCCATTACAGAATTTTAGTTAGACAATACAAAATAAAACATTTTTTCAAAACTGCCTTGTTAATGTCACATTTAAATAAAAGCATGACAACAGTTATTTGTTTACTTTGGCTGTTTGGTTTTGACAGTTAATTATGAAACAGTTCGCCACTAGTTTGTGCTGACCAGGTTTAGATGTAGGTACGGATTAGGGGTGCTGTGGTATGAGACTTAAACGGTACAATAACCATCTCAGAAAATATTGTGATACCACAGTATTGCAGTATTATTATCAGTATTATTATGAGCCGCTTAAATGAATGAAAACAGAAGTTTCTTTGTTTGTTTTTAATCAAATATTTTCTAACTATTATGGGAACCTGAAACCTATTTTTAAAAATAAAAGTATCTTCAAAAAGTCTCCCTTTTGAAAATAACTAAAATAAAATTGAGATTTTCCATCTAGTTTGTTTTTTTTTTTCCAATACTGTAGATAAGCAAATGTATGTGATATAATAACCGTTAATTTTCATACCATGGTACACCTTGAAACCTGTATATTGCTGCAACCCTAGAAACTTTAGAAAACAAACTACTCAAATGTCCTCAGCAAGTTTTAGACACATTGTTTTATTTCAGGCATCCAGATGCTGTGGCGCTTGTTGCCTGTGGAGTTGAAACATGTTATAGCTCATGCCTCAGAAATATATTGTCTTCCAAGAACTATTAAAAGCACAAAAGAACCATACATTGAAATCAGGTGGCATTTCTCATTACACTGAACATGGCAGCTGTAGTTTATTCCTCTCAACTTATCAAATTAGGAAGTGTATTCCCAGTACATGCACATTGATGTCAGCCTGACTTGGATCTGCTCTCCAGAGACTAAAAATGCAGTCAAGGGGAAGTTTCAGAATAAACCACGTCGACTGTGTTCATTGTAATAAGTTACCCAAGGGGATGGTTTAAGTGCTTTTAAAACTTAAAACTATTATTGGGAAATCCTCTTTCTTTTTGTAACGTTTCTGTTTAGTTCAGCCCAATGTTCAGCCAAAGCATAAATCTGTGAGTGGGATAGTAATCCTCGCCATGTCCCTTTGGGGAAAATTCCACACTGAATGCAAACAAATCAGACGATCATCAAAGTTGCCCAAAGTTTTCAGCTTAGTCATACCAAATGCACACAGAATGTAAATACGCTAAGCAATGCTCTTGAAGTGTAGCTACAAATTCAACAGTATTACTTCACTTTAGTCATGCAATTTAAAACAGGCTACAAACTGTAATATACAGAATATCTTAACAACGATTGCTTGGATTGATATTAAATTTGGTGCAGAGCTTCATGGCCCAAATAGTATGAAAGATTTTTGTGGCTCCCTGATTTCTTTTTTTTTCATCTGGCCTCATTCACAAGTCAGATTTCCCACTTTTCCAATGCGCATTATCAATGCGACCTTTGTAAAATCTGTATGTGGATTCCCAGGAGATTAGCATGTTACCCTGAGTATGTCCCACCAACAAGCTAAATGTTAACATTTTACCTGTCCATATTTAAGAATCCTAAAGTGCGAAATACTATCATGTGTCTTAAAAAAAATCTTGCAGTACACAAAGTTAGGGCTGCAACTAATGATTATTTTCATCATCGATAAGTCTACTGATTATTTTATCAGTTATTTATTCAGTCTGTAAAATGTCACAAAATAGTGACAATTCCCTGAGCTCAAGGTCTTGAAATGTCTTGTTTTGTCTGACCCACTGTCCAAAACCCAAAGATAATAAGAAAAAAACTGAATCCAGAAACAGTGGCTTTTGGGCATTTTTACTTGTAAAAACTGACAAAACAATAGATTATTAAAATAGTAGCTGAATAATGTTCTTTCGGTCAACTAATCTTTGCACCTCTACACAACATTGATTATGCACACATCGCACAGCCTTCAAATTAACTTAAAATTTGAATGAGCGCCTCCAGAACAATTTTAAAGAAAACAAAATATTATTACATATATACAGTAGAACATGTTGCAGCCCCCGCAGTATCATTGTTTTATCGTTTTATGGCTTATAGCTAACATATCAGTAAATGAAGTTGTAACTTGTTGAATTGCTGAGCAGTTGCTTTTGCACCTGTCTTCCAACAGAATAAATTGCAAGGATTCCTTTCTTCCACTGTCATACTACTCTCTATTTCATGCTTTGTAATCTTCACGTCACCCGATTACTACATTACACCAATATGCAGGCACAGGCATGCTCCGGAGATTCATTGAAAACTAGCCTGTCCTTATTTGTAGTGGCACTGCAGCATTTTCATGCTCAGCCAAGTTGTCCATTAATAACTCTGCATACCAGTTTAAGAGAACAACCCAGTAGTGTTGGCTCTGTCTCCTGTTATGGTTGGAGTACACAGGTTGTTTGAGCAGAGTTGCAGAGTTTAGTTGGGGTAGGGGGTTGGTTATTTGTAGGACACAAAGTCTGATAACTGAAAAAAAAATGTCTTGATACTTGAAATTCTAACTTTGATACAATACTTTGAAAAAATACTGATATTCAATAAAATTTGCAAGACAACAGGGAAAATAGGGCATTCTTTTTTTGCAGATCCTTAAAAATCATTAAAATTCATTAATATAAAAATATAGCCTTTTTTGGTATTAAAATGACTTATCTATATATCAAAAGTCGTAAAAATGCGTAGACATGGGAAGTAGTCATTTTTGGTTTTGCATTTGGTTTTTTTTCAGTATTTTGCTGACTGTAAAATTAGTCTTAAGTTGTATTCAGAGTGACATTAAAAAATCATTGAAAGTCTTAAATCTAACTTGAATTAAGCTGTAGTCATCATGTAAATATAAAAAGGTTAAAAATGTAACATCGATGACTTTTATTTTCTTGGTTAAAATCAGAGAAAAGCAGAATGACTGAAGTAAACGGGAGACTGGTGCCGGTGTATTAAAGCTACAGCAAACAACTATTGAAAATTTTTCATATATTATATTTTTTATTATAATTGATCAATATTTTTGACAACACTTTTTGGAAGTCAAATATTTAAACCTGTTCATCTGTTTAACTTACCTTAATATTACCTTGGTGTGTATTGTATGATTGTGATACATAAAGTTCGTTCCTTTGTGCGTCAGGTGTTATGTAGAAGATTGCTGCATTGGGTTAACTGTAAAGATTTACGTTTTAACCCTTTGCTACTTGTTGGTAATGAACAGATGTGACCTTTTCTTGCCCCTAGAATCAGTTTTAGGGGTTTTCTGTGTATTTTGTACTAATCTGTTTGTAGAAAGTTTCTCTTTGATGATTTTCTGTGGCTCATATCTGTTGGTATAATCAGTTAGAGTTAAGAAATATCTCAGAGGAAGTACCAATCATTTATTTACTAAAATCAATCTGTGGTCACTTGTTATGTGTCGTCGTACTTGAAACTTGTGAGACATAGTATCACTTAAGTCAGGACATTTTAGTAGGGCTCATTAAGAACATGCATATCATATGTTAATACCCTTCCAGCTCTGCCCTTTGTTACGCCAGGCCCTTCCTATAGCCCCGTTGTGTGTGTGCGCATGTAGTGTCGTCACTAAACTGTGTTGAAATCATACAGATGGCTAATTTGTTGTAATCCTCAGTCCAAACGAACAGCAAGGGAAGCTTAGTGTGGTACGTGTGGCACGCCTGCGGAAAGAAGCAAAGGGACATTCTTTCTGTTGTGATTGTATTAGCCATCCTGAGGCCGTTGGATTACGGCTGGCTGTTTGTCGCTTGTAGTGCCATTTCAGCAATGTGGGCCCTCGCGTGGGGCCTCGTTTGCAAAGAGTTACATATGCTTTAGCTGCACTTTCTTTTCTCTGTGCCTCCCCTTTCACGTCCCACTGTTTATTGCGCTGAGAGGATTTAACGGCATGGTTAGTGAGTTCATTTCACCTTTTCTCTGTTGCTTTGTGTTTTCCGTGCCCAAGTGGACACTTACGTTCTCCCTGAAGGTTTCATTGTCATTTGTCAGGGGTGTTTGCACAACTCTAGTTAATTATATATATATGAAGTATTTAATAACTATCATATCATTAAGGATTAACAGTAAAAGACAGTACTCTACATAAATATGATTAATGAGAGAGGAGGGCAGCGGGATATTGCATCCTGCTATTCAGTTCTGTCTGGAGCTCACCTTTGTAATTCTCCCTGCATTTACCACTGTTAATGACTGTGCCAATTCCTGTTAATCGGCATATCAATACTCCAGTAATTGAGGTTGTCCACACAACCACAACACAACAGACTAACCTGTGAGCACTTCACTCTGATAAAGTCTGAACTTGACGCCCATACGTATTCAGAGTGCAACATTAATGTTTTTTTTCCACTTACCTGGTTGGGCAAGTAGGTCTTGCAGCTCTCAACAATGATGAGAAGGCAGTGATACAGCTCACTCAGCTGCTTGACAAGCTAAATTTTATTGATAGCCACAGGTAAGTGATCTATCAGGTGTATAGGTCACCTCTTTTTCCCTGTTCCCGAATAATGATCGATTAATAGATTTCTCATGATTTGCATACTCATACACATAGTAAAAGGGAAATGTTGCCATTTTATTGCAGCTCTGTTTTATCAAAGTGTGTGCAGATGGGCAGTTTTTGAGCACATCCATCAGCAGAAGTCCACAGGGTGATGCTCGAGCGCTGCTCATGCACACACTGAGATAACACAGAGCTGGTGGAAATTTAGCACAGTGTTCTTAAAACTTAAGGCCTCAATAAACCCCTTTAAATTGATATCAAAAATACAGCTGCCCCTGATATTAGAAGACTTCAGTCAGAGACCCCCTCAGGCGACTGAGTTTCCTTGAAGTTGAGCAGTTGTTTTTCTGTTGTGTTTTTTTGTCAGTCATTGTGCATTGTACTTCTGGGGATCTTTCCGCAGCCAGATTTAGCAGCAGACTGAGCGCTCTCCGTGTTCACGTTGTTCTCAGGTACAGGGTGAGTCTGGAAGAGAAACGGAGGCAGCTGCCCAGAAGAAGAGAGGCTTTCCAGGTCAGGCTTGTCCGCAGGAAAGCTGCTAAGCCTTGCAGCAAACTTTTCCCAGTGGCCACTCGCAGTATTGCACAGAGAAAAAAAACCTGGCAGCCTAGAAAGCATTTTCCCCATAAGTCACCACTGTAAAAAAGACGTCTGTAAAACTGTAAAACAGGACACCTCAAACTGCAGAGGAGGTCAATTAGAGCTCTTTGTTTTCTGAATTCTTCAGCCACGGTGGTTTCATATTTGTAAAATCCTTCAAGAGTCGAGAAAAGCGATTTAAAATTCTGTGATGTCATCACAATGTAAAGTCTTTGAGGCAAGCGGGAGAAACGCTACTGCGCATAGTCAGCGGGCCACATACCACCGAACTAAACCTGGAAGCTAGAAAACTTCATTGGTGTACGCGCCAGACGAGCAACTCCATTGGAATGATTAGGCGCCATTTTTGTTTTTTCTAAAGATATTTTGGGTGACTTTTATTGCCTTTATTAGAAAGGAGAGATGTAGCGTGAAAGGGGGAGAGCGAGAGGGGATGACATGCAGCAAAGGGCCGGGGCCGGACTCGAATCCGCAGTCGCTGCGGCAACGACACAGCCTCTGTGCATGGAGCAAATATGGCATATGCACTATGTCGGCAAACAATGCAGTTGGCATTTAGCATTGTTGCCTTACCAGTTCGTGTGCAAGCATTAATTTGACATTTCCAGAGAAATATAGTTTTTCTCTCAGCCAGGTACTGAAAGAAACTCAAATAACTACAGTTTTTGTCAATGCAGTATGACTAGACTGAGATTAATTATAGTCAGAAAGCAGGTTATCCCCACATAAGTATAAGTAGTTTACAAAATAACAATCCCAACATAGCACTCCCCCAGTAAGTAATAGTTTTGTTTGTGCTGTAACAGAACATACATGTCAAAGTTGCTCTGAGAAATGCTGCACAGCTCAGTGTGCAAGCAATCAGTCACCAATACTGCTGTCGTAAGTAATTGATTCATTGTTTAATTATTGACAATTTACTGCTGCAATTCACATATTCAGCTGACGTAAGGAGAACTAGTTAACAGAGACACTCTCTGTTTGGATCATGTCATTTTAAAAATCACACGTCAACTCAGAAACCTACTTCACTAAAGGCTAACAGCCCGGTAATCAAATCTGAGCTGTTGGTGTATGTGGTTTATGTATAACACTGCATGACTCATCACTTCATGTTGTGCTTTACCTTTGCACAAGCTAGCATTGCGGTCATGGCAGGGTGATGACTGACTCCAGTAAGAGCCCTTGTACGTAGATATCCGGTGACAGCGCCCTTTGAATCTGGTCCAGTTATGAGGTGGAAGGCCCTGTCCTGTTTATGTTCCACTGCGTGTATCATTTAACCTTTCCCCTGGATCTGAACTCTTTATTTTGATGCAAGATGTTTTGTGACTCCTTTAATGGTTGTTCAAGCAATTCAGTTTCCTCATTATGAAATTGTACAACAGTAGGGAAAAATATATTTATAGAAAACTGGATTTTTAAATATTGCCTTTCTTTTAAACTAATTATATTGATTCCTTCCCACAGTACATCTTCGGGGAATTCAGCCCTGATGAGATCAATCAGTTTTTTGTGACTCCACGATGTTATGTCGAGGTAAGCAGCCGGATTACAGTTTTGTTTTCACATTAATACATTTTCATTGCATTAGCTTCTTTGACATGAAGCCTCAGGTTTCATGGGAAATGTAACTTAATTCTTACACTAATCCTAATATACTACAGAGGCTCCACGTTGGCCAAAACATGCTATTACAAAGGTACCACCATTAAGTGATGATTGTTTTTTTGATGCTCCATGAAGCCCCTTCTGAGATGAATGCTATGTCTAAATGTAATTGATGTAATTGGTAAATAAATGTCATTTTTTTTATCCTTTCTATTTTCAGTGATCTAGATAATTACTTGCATATCACCCACAAAATGACCCATGTAGATCAAGTTAGTCATGCTGTTATCTTGCGTTTGTGAAGAAAAGATTTCCTTGCATGCCTCCACTGAGATCTACTGATTGATTGGGGACCACATTTAACAGCAACAAAACTACATTCAAACACTGTTTACACGTTCTCACCACTACTCATGCAGTATATTTCAGTCTCATAATCCAGTCGCATGCTCAGTACTTCACGAACACATGGATTTTCACTAAAACCTTACTTTTTAAAACTGACCTGAAAGTGAAACTACGTTCTCTTCAAGGACAGACTCCAACACTAACTTTTATTTGTGAAACTGCATGTGTTTGAAGAGAACTGAGCATGTAACTTAAAAAAAGTGAGACTTGGATGACACTGCACAAGTTGTGTGAGAGTTTGTAAATAGATGTTTTGACATAGTTTTGCTTTTGTTAAATACATACCCCAATTAGTAAATCAATATGTTTGGCGTTGTCTGTGCTAGAAAAACATTTTTTTTTTCACAAAATTCAAGGTAACATGACATGACTGATTGATATGCAAACTGTCAATTTGTGGGTGAAGTATTCCCTTAACTGGTAGTCAATGCTTCATGATGCTTGTAAATGTAATTCCTCAATACTGGTGGATTTTTTAAATTTGCTGTTTTCTTTTAAATTCCTAATTTTGCCATTTGCCTCCCCACAGCTTCCTCCGTTCAACGACAAAGTCCCGTGCGTCAGTCAGTCTTCTGGTATGTACATCTCCTATAAAGTCGATCGCTAGATAATTATTTTTTTCTCATGAAATTTTTTAAGCAACAAAATATCCTCCCGTGTATATGGAGCTGACTATTCTCATGCTCTTAGTCAAAGCAGGTCTTAAAAATGTATGACTGAAACCCAGGCTAAACTGACCTGACTTTCTTGGCAGGGAGATGCTTTTCATGTGATTATGTAATATACAGTATTTATACATACAGTATACCTTTATTGTTTAGTATGGATTACATATATATATGCACATCTTGACATTTTCATTATTTTAAGAATACGTTTTAATTTTTTACATCTCGGGCCACCAAATTAAAAATGTAATAGCAGCCACCTGTCTTTGAAATGGTACCAGTTTGCACATGACATTTGCCTTACCTTGATTTGTATTGATTATTTAGGAAGTTACTGCACTCCTGCTGTACCTTATATTATGGAGTCTATGGGACTGCAGGTTTGCGGTGAGTTGAGGAGTCTGACACCCTGTGGCTTGACTAGCTGTTGTACGTTTGCTGTAAAACTCAAAATCCAGGTTTCAAAAACTGGTGGCTTTCTTAAACCTTGCGCCTGTATTCTTTCTCTTGCCTGTTGGTAAAATCTGTAGAGCTTTGCATGCTCAAGATACTGTGAAGTATCTTATCTTCTCTTGCATATAATGCATTTTCACCACTGCAGGGCTCCCAGTTGAATACCTATTGGATTGAATTCTCGTATGATTTAACAAATCACGGCTTATTTACTAAGGGCATAGTGGTGGTTGTATGTGATTGCTAACATGTGTGTACATATTTGAGCCTTGCTTTGTCAAGGTTTTACTGCTGAATGCATTTTACAGCCATTTTAGTGAGATTTCAGTAACACTAACAGAAGATCTTCTAATCCCAGTAGAGGAAGTAACTGCTGTTTTTATACACTTTAACCCCTGCAGAACGTCAGGGTTTACAGTTTGGGTGAACAGCCGGTTGTGTCATGACAAAAGCCACTTGGATGATTTTTCTTATTTGCACTTACTAATGTTTCCTGTTTGTTCACCTTTTTTCACTTTGCGCCTCTGCATAATAATTTACTATTAAGCTGCCTTGCAACACATTTTAACTGAACAATGAAGTTTTGAAATGATGACCTAATTTGTTTGTGCACACTTCTGTTCTACATTTAAGGGAGTAAGAGACACTTGAAAATGGTAATATAAAAATGTACTCCGTTTTTAAGAAGTTATGTTTTTTGATGTACAAACTTGATGTTCAGTCCATGATAAAAGTATTCAGACCATTTGACTTCTGACATATCTCAAAAATATATATTTGAAATTCATTCCAACTTCCTGAGCATTTCTCAGTAACATATTAGCTTCCTTTGTGATAATATTGGTACACCGACAAACAGACAAACATTTTTCTTAAAATCATATGTTCAGATCAGATGTCTTCATCATAGCAGGTCATCAGACTGCATGAAGTATTTGGGACATTCGCATTTATGGTAAATTTACGGATGACATTTGAATGTCATTTTAGGTCTCATAAGAGAAAAATAGTAATAACAATATATATAATAACAACATAATAACAATATATATAATTTTGCACCCTTATAGTTTTAAACCCTGCCAACACAGTTAAAAAAGTTGTAAACAGTCTAGAACTAAACTTGGCCATCTGTTAAAGAATATTGTTAGAATATTTAAAAAAAAAAACTTTGTTAATGTTTGAAGGTAGGTAAAGCCATAAATGAATGAATAAGGTAGGTCTGTTATGTCTTGTAGTGTGTCATCATTTGTCTTGTTCTGCTTTGTTTGTACACTATTTTGCAATTAAATGTGCGCAAGCCTACCTTTTGTTAAATGATTTTAGATGAAATGTTAATTAGTAAAAAGTTACAATAAGCCGGTGAGCCTTGTTACTGCCATTAGCCCACATTAGTAATAAGTACTGAACAAAACAGATAATAAATGTAGAATATTTTGCTTTTGTGGTAGTTTAGCTCAAAATAAATGTGTTAAATTTAATAATTCAATACATTTAAATTGATTTCTATACATTTCACCTTTTATTGAGTAAAACATGCATTATTAGTACATTTTGGGCTCATAAAATGTGCCAGTCATTTTAGAAAGAAACTTTGAATTGTCCATAAAATCAGTTTTCATCAATACTTTCCACCAGTCTCGTGGTTTTTTTCCCCATCAGAACCATCATTGAAACGGTTTTAACAGAAACTGCTAATAAAATCAGGGCAGTTAACAGATTATCTTTCACCACATAAATTTATGTCACTGCTTTCCAAGTCTGCCCATTCGATGGTTTTCTGCCACTCAGGAAATGAGACAAACCCTAAAACTAAATTGTCTTTTTCTGCCTAACTGTAGTTACCCTGATTCTGGATATGTAAGCAACATTCCTGTGATCCACATAAGTCCAGAAGGAATGTGGTTCAGTTGAGCACAGACACAACAGTAGTTGTTGGAGCTAAAAATAGGTCCGTCAGGATTTGTTTCTTTTTAGTTGGATGTCTGATCCTGCCAGACAGCTCCCATGACCCCTTTTGGGTGATGTCTTAGTTGTTAAAAAATAAGGACTTTGTAACAAACTCATCAGCAGAGAGTAAAATACAACAGTGTGTGTTTTTATATTTAGGCTGTATTTGAAGGCAAAATTGTGTGTTTCTAATTGATTGAAATGTCATCTGCAGCAGAAGACTATCAGCGCATTGAGTTTGGTGTTGACGAGGTGATGGACTCCAAGCCTGTCGGGGTGAACGATCCTTTATTCAAGGTGTCGAGCACCCTCAACCCCCAGGCTCCAGAGTTCATCCTGGGCTGCCAGCCGGCCCAGAAGGCCCAACAGACGGCTCCTCCAGCAGCTGATGTCCCTGATGGAGCCGACTTCAACTCGCTGGACGGCCCTGACTCAGAGGCCTCAGCCATGGACAATCACCAGGCCTGCCAGGACATGGACGGACTCCCTGGCAGCCTGGGACAGCGAGAGAGGAAGAAAAAGAAAAAGCGGCCGCCGGGGTATTACAACTACCTGGAGGGCAGCAACAGCAGCGGTGCAGCAGATGGGACGCCTTTGACAGCACTTGTGAACGGACATGCAATGGGCGGCCCACACCACAGTGCTGAAGATGTGGACGGTAAGGCGTTGTCGGGGGCTGAACTTTCCACCCCCGCACCTGTCTCAACGGTAACATCTACAGCTGCTGTGGCAGCAGCCAAGTTTGCCCCCTCACCCACTGCCAATCAGAGGACTTGTGATAGCCCTGATGACTCTTCTTTGGACTTAACAAGTGGAGCTGCCTCTTTATCAGATGGCAACAATGCAACTTCCTCCTCTTCATCCTCCTCTCAAAGCAGAGGGATGACAGAGGGACCGAGGACTGCAGATCAGCAGCCAGATCATTTGGCTCCACAGAGCCCTGAACTTTCAGATACTCCACACAGCCCCCGCTCCAAATCCCCTCTTTCTCCTTCAGCTGCTGTGGCCACCCCCTCTGTCGCCACTTCCATTACGACTACTGAACTGGAGGGAAGGGAGCTAGCAGACAACGGGGTGGCCAATGGGTTAGAGGAGACTGATACTCCCGTCAGTGCAGACGAACACAAAGAAGACTGTGAGAGTGGGGAGCAGGCTCAGCAGGTCTCCCCAGACTCTGCTGCCCAGTCGGTAGTGACAGAGCAGGCCCACTCACCTGTGATTCCAGCTGCACCTACTGCCAACCTCCCCAAATCTTGGGCTAGCCTCTTCCACAACTCCAAGCCTCTGCCTGGGAGCCCTCAGGCCTTTGTGGAGGTAAAGAATGTTGTGGAAGTTGTGTCTCCTTCCCTCGCTACGCCAGAGCAGCCTGAGAAAGTTGGGGAGGTCAAAGAAGGCCCTGTCCATGTTTCAGAGGATCCTATGGCCCCTAAACTTGCAGGTATTATGTGAAGATGCTCATTGTGTATCTTTAAAACAAGCCCGTCATACCTGTTTTCTGCTGCTTTTAGCCTAAAGAGTTTTGCTGCAGAAGTACATTGCTGTGAAATTCTCTTCCCCTCCACTTGGTGGCAGTGTTGAGACAATTGTACTGCATCTGCTGTTTGTGTTCCTGTGTGAGTGTGAGGTTTTAAACACATGGTGTTTTGGAAGAGGAAAAGTGACTAGTGACCAAACTTCATATTCTGCTGCTCATTATCCTGCATATCATATATATTAAGCTTGAGCTGCTCATCTCAATAACTCGTTGCCACAGGTTCATGTTATTAACATGTTGCTCTCATGTTCAAGAAATTCAAAAAACGAACACTAGATGGTGGTAAAACATTGACAATAGCTGTCTGAGATCAAGCCATTAGTCACATTTGTGTCACTCAAGTTACCACACTAACCAACACTATTATAAGTCAGCCTTTAAAGGCGCAGGTGGGTGATTTTCTTTTACTCTCGAGGCATCTTTCTTTGGACAGTAATCCTATGTGTAAGAGTGATATTTAACCCCTTTTTAACTGGATTGACATCACTTTTCTTTTGCTGCTCTCAGATGCCTTTTGCAAGGATTTAAACATTTGAACCCTGCAAAAATGGGTTTGATTTCTTTCGGCAATGTGGGAAAAGGCAAGAAGAACCTTATTAAAAAATGTACTGTGAAATAGATTTAGAAATTTATTGAAAATGAGCAGAGGAAAATTGTCCAGAAAACTATATTCTCAATTATCACAGTGGTAATTGAAAGTTATGTAGATAATTATTGTTATTTTTACGCACTATTTCCCTGTCATTTTTAAAAAAATTTTACTGTCCTCCTGTTCTTTCCTTTTTTTGTGCTAATTTTCTTGTAACTTTTACTAATTTCTTGCTTTTTTTTGTCATTTCTTCACAAATGCTCTTTGCCTTCTACCATTGTTTTCGAAAGAAATCAAGCCACTTTGCTCAGATTTCAAAGGGTTAAAGAGGGACATGTGGCATCTTCTGTGCAAATGTATATTTCATATTTAATGTCATGAGGTGGTTAAAAGTGCTCGTTGGACCATTACTTCAGGGTGCAGTTTAGATACTATAATGTGTGATAGTTCACTTAGCATTACCGAATTGCCAAACTTCGCTTTTAGCTGTAATTTAGATGAAATTTGACATGTTGAATAATTTTAGTAATCCTAGGGACATAATAGCCCGTCACAAACAACACAAACTGGCACACATGCCGTAAAGTCTGCAGAGTTGCAGCGTCAACATTCATTCAAATGAAACAGTAGACTTTTTGCCAAAAAAGAAGAGTATTTCTTGAAACATCTCATTGATCAAGTCAGGCTAGAAAATAAACTGAGGCCCAACAATTATGGTTTGGCTTCATGTGAAGAAGGATCAGTTGCAGCGAACACACAAACGAGCACAGTTTAGTGTGATTTGAGATCTCTTCAGGGTTCATTTAAGAACTTGCAAACAGTTACAGGAGTATTTTGCCCCACCGTGTAAAGTCATTCTGAACTATTTGTTTTTGGCTATCTATCTTTTAAAAGCAGTGTGCAATATTTGAGTTCCGTATGTACTAGATCACCTGGATTGTGATGCACGTATGCATACATATGGGTTGCTACACAGTTGAAGGACATTTACCACAGACCTCTTTTGTGTCTGTCTACCCAAAACACGTTTTCAGCACATTGTCTTGTTTTTAAGGTGCGTAGCCTCTAGGGTGATATGCACATTATTATTTTTACTGTCACTATGTGTTCCTATTAGAGATGTAAATGTTACCTATGCATGCAAATGAACCAGAATACCTTGTGGCTGTATCTTTATCTGAAGATCAAGATTTTCTTAGCTTGACGGCCATTAGTCAATTCTAGATATGTTAAAGCACTAGAAAGGCTGAAATTACATATATTGAAAAGAACCAGTGGGTCGTATTGACCCTCAAGACTCTTAATCAGCAATGAGATTACAAGCAGATGAAAATTTTCTCCGCTATTCTGAAAATGCGCCTTACCAGTATTTATGCCTCCGCACTGGGAACTGCCAAGGTCGGAGCCATTGTGTTTTTGGGTTGTCAATCCATCTGTCTGTAGGTCCGGCCCAATATATATTTTTTTTAATTTAGCAAAAAACATCCACTTAGACTGAAGGATGGACCGATGCGGTTTTGGTGGTGATTGGTCAAAGTTCAAGGTAACGGTGACCATGTCTGTCTCATTCTTGTGAATGCAATATGTGAAGAACAGCACATTTAATGGAATTTATTCAAATTTGGCACAAACGTTCAAGTGGACTCAAGAATGAACCTCTTAGAGTCTGGTGGTCTGGAGCGTCCAGTAGCTCAGTTGGTAGAGCGGGCGCCCCATGTACAGAGACTGTGTCCTCGCCGCAGCGGTCGTGTGCTCGACTCCAGCCTCGACCCTTTGCTGCATGTAATCCCCTCGCTCTCCCCCTTGCACACTTACTCTTTCCTATCCATCAAAGGCCAAAAAGCCTCCCAAAAATATCTTAAAAGAATCTGGTGGTCAAAGGTAAAAGTCACAATGACCTCTTACTTTGTGCTGATGATGCAATGTGTTTTGGGAAAACTGTAGTTAGATTGTTACCATATAAGTACTTTATGTACAGTCGGAAAGATGCATAAGATTGCACATCTTGATGATCTATTTTTGTTGCCTAATGTGTGTATGTCACTGGATTAATAGTCACAGCTGCAGAGATAAAATGAATGATTTTCTTTCCATGACTCGGTTGCATAAAACTAAGTCCACGTTACCATGGGAGCTGTGTTACTGAATGACAGTCTCCCTTCCTAGGCGTGGTACAGTAAGCTCCTGCTCTTATTCCGACAGTTTCTTGTGTTGTTGTCACAAGAGGTTGAAAGAGAAGAAGGAACATTTGTTGTTTGTTTGGTATCTGCTGTAGTATTCACTGCTGTATCAGAGTGCTAAACGCTAGAAATGATGTGTTTTCATTGTTTGTTTGTGATGTCGAAGCTACCATGTTTAAGAACATTGTGTCTGTTTGAATCCCCAGAACTTATTGAGAATGTGAAGTTGATACATAAACCAGTGTCTTTGCAGCCGAGAGGACTGATCAACAAGGGAAACTGGTGTTATATCAACGCTGTATCCTTTCACTCTGCTTTTTGCTGCACCTACCCCTTCAATAATGTGTCTACACATGTGTATGTTTTGCTGCGGGTAACGTAGCTAGATCTGATATTGGTGCAAAGCCAAGTCGCACAAAAGATAAATGGTGTCACGTCCACGGCAAGCTGGTATGTCTTTAAAAAATACCGTGCCATTGTGAAATGTAGTTGTTTGTCCGTGGCAGACACTTCTGAATGAGTTTCAGCTCTGCCAGGAAATTTCCTCTGAAGCCAGGAAAATACAATTTTTCTTTCGAGGAAAGCTCAAAACACGCTACTTAAGACCAATTATGTAAGAGGTTTATGGAGACTGCTGAAAATTTTGATTCAATTCGATTGGAAAAAACAACTTAAAATCTGAAATAGAAAAAAATCGTAGTATTCAAACTCTACAAAATGACACCAGGGGTTCTTCAAATTAGATCGAGTGGTATCAATTTAGGAATATTACAGCAGCATGTCAAAATTTCTCCTACATGCCGTTTTCCTCCCTGACTCTGAACACTCAGACCCTACAGGCCCTGATTGCGTGCCCTCCCATGTATCACCTGATGAAGTCCATTCCTCTGCATAATGAAACGCAGAGACCGTGTACCTCCACACCCATGATGGACAACTTGTAAGTAGCATTTCTTCAAGCTGAATTCATTGTGCCAAAGTATGTTTTCCTCAGAGACATCATAATTGTTTCTTTGTTTCTGACAGTGTAAGGCTGGTGAACGAGTTCAACAACATGCCTGTGCCATCTAAAGCCAAACAGCAAGGTAAGACGTTACACCAGGGGTGTCAAACATATGGTCCACGGGCCAAAACCGGCCACTTAAAGAGTCAGGTCCAGCCCAGGTGACGACTTTGCACACTTAAAAACGATGCACAGGGTTCCCACAGTCACGGAAATCCACAGGAAAAGTCACATAATTCACAATTGCATTCTCCAGAAACGGAAACGTCATGGAATTAGTAAAAGTCATTGAAGATTTTGGAGAAGTCAGGCAATTATATAGTGTGTAATGAAACTGCTACAGTTACCTTCCATAAATAACCTTCCACTTATTATAACTTAACTGCAAATTTATTTTTGGAGCTGTTGACGTAATGTAGCTCTAATATGCGTAGATTTGTGTTTACAAGTCAATGTTTGGCATCACTTACAATTATTCTTATTCCTCCCTCACTCTGTCTCTCCCTGTATGCCAACAAGCTGATATTATGTGCGAAGTAAGTTTGAATCTGATAAGTTTGAAACATGTTGTGCAGTTGGGGCAAGAAAAAATAAGTTATGGGTCCCCGAAAAGCCATGAAAACATTTTGAAATTTTGAAAATGTGTGGGAACCCTGGATGCACATAGTGAAGGTTGGGGAACAGTAAGTAGCCTGCGTCATGTAAAATGCTGCTTTCGAGGCTTTTCCACTGTGACCAGAAAAAACATAAACATTAAAAAAAACATTAAATACTTGTGGTTATATTTAAAGGTTCAACATTGTGCAAAATGTTGTTGTTCAGCAGTTTCAGTACAAAAGACTCAATCAGACATGTGTCTTGAAATGATACTGGTATAATCCTGTTGCTATGGCATTGCCAAAATTTAAGATTTATAATTTGTAGGGCTGGCTGATTCATCATCATAGATTACGGAAATACGTTGATTTCCAAAATGTGTGTCATAATATAGTAAGCTGCACCTGGTCTAAGCATGGATTCCTCTGTTGAGCAAGCTCCAGCCCATGACAAGTGAGAAAACAACATAAGAAAATAACTTTTTAGATCGTAAAGATTGATTGAATAAAGATTATTTAAATATTAAGACAAGTTTTTGTTTTTTTATTGTGGTAAATTAATCGTCATATTAACTAAGTAATAAAAATATATTTAGTCATGGATAACGTAGTTGTTAGAAATTAGTCGTGAGATTTATCAGCGAATAGAAAAAGTAACTGTCAGATAAATAGAGAAACAAAAAATTGTTTGGTGGACCACTAATAAATGGTTTCTATGGCAGCGGATAACTTAACCTGCTGCCTGAATAACTCTAGTTTGATGCGGTGATGTCAGCATTACTTCACTACAGTGGAAATGTATGGAAAAATGAACATGCAATGACAGTGAGTTGAAGACTGACCAAGACATTTTGATGAAGTCACGCTCATTTTTTCCTAAGACATCTCAGGCTGTTCATTATCAGTTTTGTATACGCAGTGGTTTTACTGGTCCAGCCCACTTGAATCCAAAATGGGCTCTACGTGTAGCCCGTGAACTAACCAAACACATTTGGTTTTATTTTCTGTCCTCATCACTGATGTGTGATTTGAATCTGTGTCCACAGCTGTTGGTGATAAGGTTATGAAAGACATTCGGCCCGGTGTACCTTTTGAACCGACCTACATTTACAGACTCCTCACTCTCATCAAGTCAAGTCTCTCTGAGAAGGTAAACTATGCTGCCTTTTGAATCAATTCACATTAACTGCATAGGTGTTGCAGGTTTTTTTAATGATCACACTCTTTTAATACATTTCCTCTGGAACATAGCGTGCTGGAAGGGAATGTCCTTTTCTTTTTTACACATTTTTCAGTTCAGAATTTGACAGCTCACCTCAATAAAGGCTGCTGATGCGTTATGCATGCTTAGTCAGTTCTGATACAATTTTTAAGGAATGAAATTACATAAACACACTGAGATTGTTATCTTTGTTAAATTTAATGAAGCTGACGCTCATCCTGTCTGGCTTGTTAAACATGCGTCCCAGTCTGTTTACCTCAGTGAATGACTGTGCATGCACATTCATAATAAACCTGCATTTTATTCGACAGTAAGCATTCTTGGATGAGTGTTTTAATTCGTGCTGATGTCCTTGTGCTTTACTCGCAGGGTCGACAAGAGGATGCGGAGGAGTATCTTGGCTTCACTCTCAACGGACTGCACGAGGAGATGCTGGCTTTGAAAAAACTAATCTCGCCTCAGGAAGAGAGTAAGCATCTTTTACCTCTTCCGTATCCAAACCATTTAAGATAAGATCATTGCAGATGTCGTTTAATTGGATCAGTCTTCTTTGTGTATAAGGTACAGAGCCAGTTTGTAGTATTCAGGGGAATATACTGGCAGAAATGGAATAGAATATAACAAGTGTGTTTTCTTTAGTGTATAATTACCTGAAAATAATAGATTTTGTTACTTTTGAATGAGCTCTTCATATCAACACAGGAAATCACCATGTTGCACCCCCATGCTCCAAGAATGGCCCAGAACAGACAAATCAAATACTGACTCTAGATATGGCCGTTTGTGTTTTCGCATCAGCCGCTGTCTGTGACGAGCCGAACAGCGTCAGAGAAACACTGATTTGTAACATGAAACTGCTTTATTCAGTGTTTTCACCAGTTTTAATCACATGGTCCGTTTGTTTTGGAGAGGAAGAGACCTCTGTGGATAATTTGGTTCCTGGTAAAAACCTCCTGAAAAAACAGAAATCTATCCAGGAGAAGTTTCAGCTTGTTGCACTGTAGTCCTCACCACTAGATGCCACTAAAATCCTACGCACTGTGCCTCTAAAGATGATTTCTTGTGTGAATTACTTTGTGCATTATCAAACTGCAACAAAGATCAAGTATCTTGTTGAGCTTGTGAAGTTTTTGTGCTGTTTGTTGGTTTATCCTGACCAATTTTTGTATTATTTACAGAAGGGAGAAATATGTCTTTGCAACAGAGCAGATGTGACCTGACACACCTAATGTTTCTCAACAGTCTCAGACTATGATAAATATTCACTCCGCCCCACAAATACCAATGTCACCTTTAATAACTTGTTTACACTTATAAAATTAAACCTCTGTTATAATGCAGTGATTGTAGTGTCAGTTAAAGTGCTTTTGTGTTTTCTGCAGCTTTAAAACCAACATAAATTCAGGAGAAGAGTAATTTTTACGTACTTAAAGGCTGTTTGACGTGATCATTTGACCTCTAACATATTTTTTCTTTGTTTTTTTTTGGACAGAACCTCCCACACCCAACGGCCCAGAGTCCCAGCCAGGTGTGGAGGAAGATGTTGCTGATAAGGAGGAAGAAGGTAGTGAAGACGAGTGGGAGCAAGTTGGACCCAGAAACAAGACCTCCATCACTCGCCAAGCTGACTTTGTCCGCACACCCATCACTGACATATTTGGTGGGCACATCAGGTACGTTGACAGATCGTTGTGAAGATTTGTTTCAGAAACACATTTTTATGTGAATTGAAATAGAAAGAGTTTCTAATGGCCGGTGAACGTGTGGACTGATTTCTGCATGTTTTTTTTCTCCATAACATTCTCTCCAGGATGGTGCTATAACTAACACAAATTCAGCTGGTCCTTGTGAATTTTACAAGACCTTGCAATTTTGTCCAAACACTATTTAAAACTGTTTAAAACTGGCAAAAACTTAATTGTAGAGCAACGTGCAGTATGTTGATTTGCTCAGCCCATCCTTGTCCCTCCTTCTCTTTCGTAAAGTGAGATTGGTAATCAGCAATTAGCTTGCTCTGATAATGCAGTGTGCTTTTGTGAATAGTTGAATCTGAGTATATACAGAGAAAGATGCACATTTTTGTGCACGATCTCTCGTCTAATATGTATACATCATAGATGCATTATTTTTAAATCACTTGTATAAAACTAAGTCCACGTTACCATGGGATCTGTGTTCCTGAATGACAGTCTCCCTTCCTAGGCGTGGTACAGTAATTTCTTGCTCTTATTCAGACAGTTTCTTGTGCTGCAGTCACAAGAGGCAGGAATAGCAGAAGGAACATTTGTTTTGTGATTCGGGACTGATCTGTAATAATATTACTCTGATAATATCAGTATGCCACAGTGTTAATATAACTGAAAGAATGCTCTCAGAACAGAAAAATACTGAAAGGTTTTCATTGTTTGCTTGGGTTGTTTATTATTGGTGCATAGTTTCTTAGAAATTTCATAACAGAGCTTTATGCTCCTTTTGGATATGGCTTCTGTTTCCAGTTAATACGTCAGCCTTGAGAGATAATTGTCATCTTCATGCCCCCTGCGCTGCTGACGCAGATTCCGATTGAAAGTTTCTGACTTCTGTTCACGGTGGCATCACAAATCAGTCCGCCACCAGCCATTTCAAGCTTTTGTCCAACTTGCACCACAGTCCTTCAGCATAACAGCTACCGTGGGCCGCTTGTGGTCAGAAGTCTGGACAGCAAGACGTGGGGCACACATTCACAAACAAAGGTCTTAACTTTCAGACAAATTGGAAAGAACCTGTGCGGGTGTAGCCTGCCTAAATAATATGTTCTGTGAGGTTCTGGTCTGGCACAGTCCTGGTCTACACAGTGTCTTAAAGGATTATTTTCTCAGAAATGGTTGCAACCAGAGAGACATGGAATACAGGAGTGTATGTTTACAGAGTGTGGTGTGTACGCCCACTGAGGCTGGCTCTAACCCATGAGCTGTTCAGGCACGAGTTACAGTATTTGGTTTGTGATTCACTGTTAGTGTTTGAAAATAATGTTTCCCAATTAAAGTCTTTACAACATCAACATTCGCCCATCAGAAGTAGTAAGAATATTAGATGTTTTTTTTTTTTTAACTTTCAGATCTTCCCAGTCATGTGTTGCAATCAGGACATGTTGCTTGAAACAATAAATGGTTCGCTTGTAAAAACCAACTTTTTAAGCAAATGAGTAATTATTTTTGTATGAAATTATTTAAACGATAACCTAATGGTTATTCCTATTAACCCAATGTCTTGTATCTTTTAATATCTAACCTTCTATTTTGTTTTTTTCTCAGATCGGTGGTTTATCAACAAAACTCTAAAGAGTCGGCCACTTTGCAGCCTTTCTTCACGCTGCAGCTGGACATCCAGTCAGAGAAGATCCGCACGGTCCAGGAGGCCCTAGAAACCTTGGTGGCACGTGAATCTGTCCAGGGCTACACCTCTAAAACCAAGCAGGAGGTATGAATAAAGTACACTATCAGCAGCTATGTTTTAGTTAATTAGTGAGCATCACATGTTAACAAATTACAAAAAAATCAGAGAATTAAAATGCTCCTAATAGTTATTTTTGTGGTCTTGATTTTCGGGGTGTTTGTCTGTTATATTGAGATAGATTTCCTATTTGATTTACTGTCATTGAAATGTGTCTGTTGACAGCATGTGCATTAATGGTTTAACATGCAGAGTAACAGGCAAAAATACATATTGAAACAATGGATTTTCTGTGACTATCTTTTATTATTTCCTTGGGTCTGAGAACACAAGCCCTCACACCTAGAGAAGAAAACACTTCACAACTGGTTCAGGGAGCATCTGCTCTACAGCTGTATTGTGGGCATCTTTTTATTTTTTACATTTGTTTTTGTAACAAATCATTCTGGTCTTTCTCATTTCTGAGACAGTCAGTTTTGGTCTGCAGCGTAGCTCTAGTCTTCTGTATTTTTAAAAGCCCCAAAACTAAATGATTTTAACAGCCCTACAAGCTGTTTTATTTATAAACAGTTTGTCTTGTGCTTGTTTTGTTCTCTTACCTGTTTTGTTTAGCAGAAGATTTAATGGCTATTTTTATTAAGTCTGCACAATACGCAAATATTTTAAATATTTTATCATTATCAGCGACACTTTTCTGATTGCTGGTCTTTCTCGTCTTTTTGTCCTCGTTTTCAGATCGAGATCAGTCGGAGGGTGACTCTGGAAGAGCTGCCCCCGGTGCTGGTGCTCCACCTCAAGAGATTTGTTTTTGAGAAGACTGGAGGCTGCCAGAAACTGACCAAGAACATTGAATACCCCGTTGACCTGGAAATCAGCAAAGGTATGGACCCAAACTCTACCGAGCACACCAGGCCTTTAACTTGACCCATGAGCTCCGAGTGATTACAAAAGTGTAACGCTCACACCAAGTTCATCAACAGTAAACATATAACTTGGTGCAAGTTTACCAGCAGAGGAAATTCTGTTATCATACTGTAACTTCACTATCAAAATGTGGCCTTTTTTAAGTTATGCACCTAATCATGACAGCCTTTTTGCATGTAAGCAAGATTCCTTGATGAGGGACGAAATTATGAAACGCAATTAAACATGTTTCTCATTTTATCTGAGGATGAATAATTCCATGAGATGGCCAGAAAAACCTCAACTGTTGGTACGATTTACAATCTAAAAGATGGTTCTCCAGAGAAGAACATAGTAAAAGAAGACAGAGTGGTGTGTCTTTTCTCCAGGGCAATGAGCTCTCTGCTCAGCTTGTGGGAGTAAGTCATGAAAATGACACAACATTATGCTCTGATTGAATCAGGTTGCAAAATCATTATCTTGCGTAGCTTAAGTAAGAGATTTGTAGACATCTTTGGTGGCTCAGAATGAATCAGGGTGAAAATGTTGCAGTGAAGTTTTGAAACTGTTTTACCGTTTTGTATTATGACATCTGAGCCCTATTATGATGTACATTGCACTTTACCAACATGTTGCAACACATGCTATATTTTATCAGAATTTAAAGGTATACTACACAGGAGTACGCAGGTGCATAGACTCATACGAAATGAATCCTCCTCAATCATCTCATATTAACCATTCAAAGTGTGTGTATTTATATGCAGAGACTCTTCCTCTGCCTTTTCCTTCTTGTTTTTTGTGGGGTTTTTTTGTAGAGAGGTCAGTGGTTAATTGTTAATCGGATAACCCCTGAGAAAAAATTTGACTAGTTATGCATGTCAGTGTTTAGGTTAACTGTGCTCCTCTTCGCTTTACTGCACTGCACACCAACCAGGTCTGATGGGAGCCAGCTAGCAGCATCACTAATTTGGTGATTACCAAAACCCTCCTGGCCTGAAAGCTTTGCTTGGGTTATTCATCCTGGTGAATAAGCAGCGGTCGGAGTGACGCAGTAACAGGAGGGAAACACCATTTGATGGGGGAACACATTTCAATGCAACGCAATGTTTTGGGTTATGAAGGCAAAATTAACAGAAGCTGGCATCCATAGTTCGGGACACAGTGCGCAGGTAAAGTCTGGATTTCATAAAAAAGTAGCAACCAGGCACCAGACTGTAGCAGCATGTGTCTGAGGGGAAGCTATGAAAATGGCTGACACAGCACCCAAAAACACCAAAACAAACACTAATACAGCGAGTTTAGGGTTGGCTTTCACTGTTTTTGGCAACACTGTGCAGTAAAGTTACCCAACAATTCCTGCAGAGTATGCCTTTGAAATGCCTTTAAACTTGTTGGTCTCATCAGTGGATTTTCCTAATCTTGATTTCCTTTCAGATCTCTTGTCCTCTGGAGTGCGGGGCAAAGTTGTGAAAGGCCAAAGAACTTACAGGCTCTTTGCAGGTGTGTTTGTGTTTTGTTGTTCATATACTTCAGTCACATTGTTAAATCTGCTGCGAGGGACGTTGTAATCTTGTCAGTTTCATAACATATTGTCATTGTGGGGGTTGTTAATTTACCATGATGTGGCCCAAAATTACAGTGCTGTGTTGAACCTGAATACATCTGGTTGACAGTCGTCCTTTCATTTCACATCAGGAAATACTTTGGGATCATAATCAATGATTAAAATGTTTTTGGAGAAAGTCTTTGTTTTTCGTAGTTTTCCAAGAAATGGTTCATCCACAGCTGCAGTAAAAGCTCTTTGTAATTAATCATGAAATCATCTGTTGAGCTCTCTTCCTTTTTTTAGTCCCACAATTTTGATTAATGAGTTTTTTCAGAGCCAAAGCATCGAGAGCAGCCAATTTTATTTTGGTGTATAGAATCATTAAAACAGTCACAGTATCCATTATTTAAGCTGCATTGCACAGCATTGTGGGTAAACCTTCAGGGTAAAGTGTTCATAGTAAAAGCTGCTGACATTGCACAGTCTGACTTTGGTGTAAAAGATGAGTAATGCCTTTTAAATATAATATTTCTCAAATGTGTTTTCCTTGTCTCTCATCCAAACCAGTTGTCTATCACCATGGGAACAGCGCGACAGGCGGTCATTACACCACGGATGTCTTCCACATCGGTCTTAACGGCTGGCTGCGCATTGACGACCAGACAGTGAAGGTCATCAACCAGTACCAGGTGGTGAAGCAAACTGCAGAGCGCACCGCCTACCTGCTGTACTACCGCCGCGTCGACCTGCTGTAGACACACGCATACACATCCCAACACACGTGCAAGAATACCCGAATATATCCACCAACGCACACAAGACATACATGCTCCAAATGCACTCGTTGACAGGACAGTACATCTCCACACGACACAAACACACATATAAAACTAATGAACAGGAACACTGCCCAACTTGTTCTCTTGCAAGATTTTCCTCTTCTTCCCTCCTGTACCCGCTTTCCTGAGAACCAGCTTTTCCAACACCTTTTTCCTTGTCTCTTTTTTCTTTTTGGAGGAAGAGAAACAAGCTGCATTCACAAAGATTTCCCTGTGACTGCTCTCTCTTCTCTGTGCACCACTGCTGTTTTTTTTTTTTGTTTGGTTTTGTCCTTTTTTTGTTTTTACTTTTAAAGCAGCGAGGAAAGGACTGTTGAATAGTCAGAGGTGAGGTTGAGGTTTACAGGTTCGGACCTGAGACTCACCTCAGACTGAGCCCACAGCGCGGCTCAGATAGCAAACAGTGGACTCACACACAGGAAGAACTATCTACCACAGGCTGCAAGTGGACCGCTGGGGTAATTTGAATAACCTTTTTAAGGAAATGATAGAGTTATATCAGTGTTTGCCTTTTGTCGAGGGGGAACTGTTGGCCTAATGTATTTGCAGCAGTTTAAAAGCCTGTCTGAATTTGCCCTCGTGCATTGAAAAGACCCAGCACCAGCATTTATCATGAGTCTCTCCTCCCAAGACCAGATTGTCTTCTTTGCCACCAACACAAACTCACCCATTTCCTCACTTTTACGATGCTTTTAAATCTCGGTACAACTTGAGCCATCAAAAACGGGGGGGAAAAAACGCTGAGGTGGTACATTGAGAAATGAACAGCTTCCTTGTTTGAGAGATCCTTGTTATGGTATCTGGGTTTAGATTTAGAAAGACTATCTAAAAATAAAAAAAAAAAATATTAATGCGCTTTAGAATTTAATAACAAATATGCTTCTGTGCACAAAGTATAAACTGATTGATGATTACGATATGACAGGCAAATGCATATTTTGCAAATATTTAGATGAAAATGTAAAAAAAAAAGGGAAAAAAGAAAAAAAAAAAACCTAGCTGACTGAAAACTCGTTTGGGTCCCAAAGGGCTGTGCTAGTTTTTAGACTCAGTTATTGCACTGGAGAGATGGCAACCAATCAAGACAGATTCCACTGCAAAACCTGCCCTTGTTTACTTTGTACATTTCCTTCTCTGTCCATTCTTTTTTTGTCTTTTCTTGTCTAAAGGTTCCACCTGTGTATAGGTGGCTTATCAGTGTAGTTTTTGAGCCACACCACCCCTCTTACCCCCCAACTCAGCAGAAAGCGGGGGCTGCCTTAGGTTCAATGTGTGATGTTTTTCCACTCAGTGTACAAATCTAACCCTAATCAGGCGCCAACAGCAAGTCTAATGTCTGTGAGGAGTTAGGGGAATGTACCTGACACCTATGTATTTACTCTTTTGTGGTTCAGCATTTCCTCCTAGTCGAGGGAAACTGAGCATTGAGGGGAAGTGGGACTACATCTGTGCTAAGCTCTGCATAAAAAAAACAAACCTGGACATGTGCACAAAAGGAGATGGTGTTTGCTTTTGTTGAAGATATTGATTTTTTTTGATCATTCATTGATTGTGATTTAGTTTTGAGTTACTAAAAGTTGTTTTTTTTTCTTCTTTTTGTCATTGATCATTTATTAGATGTCCCCATGCTCTCGCTCCCTTAAGAAAAAAGTATGCTTGCATTTGAATTGGTGTTTGAAAAGAAATTACACAGGCTAAAGCACAACAATGAATAAAATTGAACTAGTTCTTTGCTTGATATTTATTTCCATTTTTCTCATTTTCTCTTTTTCATTATTTTTTTTTTTCCTGTTCAGGACCCAGTTCATTCCAACCACCAGTGTCAGAATCTCAGTATTAACACTTTCAAAATGTAATCAGCTCAAGTATTCCTACACAATTTCGGCTTGTGTACTTTCTTCATGAAAGGCCTCTTTTTTGTTTCCTGCATAGTTAATAGAAACAAGGTACACAGGTGAGAGGGTGGTTTTCCCACATTTTACAGCTTCAGATTAAAGAGATGGTGCAGTGTAAAAACATTAAGTATTTAACTTAATTTAACACGTCCCTCACGGTGCTTGGCTGTAAATTCACAACGACTGATTTGTTACAATTTGAAGTGAATATTTTTCATACTTTCACATTAAATTATTTTTAGCTTCTATGTAATTTAACATCATTATGTGGTGCAATTGAGAAATTGAATTTTTCATGCAGCTTTCAAAGTGAGAAACCTTCCCCAGGTAAACCAAAGGACAACATTAATATAGGCCCCTGCTGCCTTTCCTCCACTATCTGTTCAAACTTTATTTTGCCTTCTCCATCTGAGGTCTCGTTGCCATGTCTGCGACTCATTCCACACAGAAAACGGAGGCATGCCGTTTAGACAGCAAACACATCTTCTAACTTAAACCATAGTTCAGTTGTGCTGCTGGCTTTGTAGTCATTTCTGCACAAATTGTGACATTGTTGATTTGCATATTTTTCTTTTCCCCTTTTTGAAGAATGTTTGGGAGTTGGGACTTTGAACGGACACCTTGAGCTTTCTGTTGTACAGTTTTATCTCAGTCTCTCATGGCTGGTCAGGAAATGTGCTGGTGAAATGCTTCAATAATGTCTCTCTTTTCAGTATGTGCTCCTAACACTATTGTCTGCTGGGAATTGTTGGGATATTGACCTAAAAAACAAAAGAAAAAAAAAACAAAATCTATACTGTCTTTTAATTTTAAGCCTCCAGCATTCTATTTTGTTAATTGTTCAATAAAGGATTGTGCAAAAAGCAGTTTGCTAATGAAGTGTAGTCAGAAGACTACTTGGCTTTCTTATAATACTGAAAACATCTGCAGTCTCTACACCCTGGACTGGCCTACAGAACAATGTGCACAATAAACCAAAACAACAAAACGATCCACCGAGTCTTGGTGTACCACACGCTGCTAATTGCTCTCTTGTTCCTGCATGTCAACATATAATATGTGTAGTATTTGTAGTATGTTGTATCTCCCCCTCCTGTGGTCTCGCTGGCGGCCTCGGTGCCCACACTGCTCTCTTTAGGGCCGTGGCTGAGCTCGCCTCTGTTTGCTTTAATGGGAAGCAGAACCCATCATTGAAAAATTCGCTGTGTAAGGTTGTTCTGCCCTTTAGTATTCCTTACTATTTATTCCTCCCTTTCTATAGCTCGGCCGTCCGCCGAAATGTGGCTTTGCACTCAAAGTTACAATCAAGAGAAGTATTTTCCTTGTTAAACTCAGAAGGCAACTACAAGCGATCTTTTTTTTTTTTTTTTTTTTTCACAGGCCCACAGCCTGAAGGGCAAATTACATGTTTGGACATCCACTGATAGACCACCTGCACTCCTTCAGCCATACGTTAGGCATGCGTGTGTGTTAGCCTGTTCCTTGTGGGCCTTTTTGAGGCCTCTGAGCATGTAGGACATATGTATTTTTCAGCATAAGCCAGTAATTTTAATGTTCATAGTATTGCAGCATAAAACATGTAGCAACAGAATGGGACTGCGTGCTAGTTTTCTGTAATATGAGCAGGTAATTGTGTCTTTTAGATAATTAAAGTGCAGAGGATCAAAATAATTAGAGTGGAGATGACCAACCCAACAGAGTGAAAGCTGGTGCAGCAGCAGATGAAAACAATGGGGCCTTGTCGCATCTGTATGCTTCTCTGCTCCACAACCAATGTATGAGTCATGTCTTTCAATGGACAGGAGACGGCCATTAACCGCCGTGCTCAACCGAGCAGCAACCATACAGTTCAGTATCAGGACAGCCGAGTGGTGGAGCATTGAGATCTACTTCACCTAAAGGCAGATGGACACAGACTTCAAAAACACTCATAATGAAGTTACTCGGATTTGGAAGGGATTCAGAGAAAGACTCAAATTTCAGTCACAAATTAGTTGAGATCCGTCTTTGTTGGCACGTCTCCTTTTCCACGGTAACACATGCATCTGACAGGCATGACATATCGAGATCCTGAATAACCCTTTGAAACCTGAGAAAATTTGCTCGATTTCTTTCAAAAACACAGGGAGAAGGCCATGAGCAACAAAAGACAAATTTGTAAAAAAAAAAGTACAAGAAAATTACCTGAAAAATATTTTTTTTAAAGAAACAAAAATTATATGTAATCATGATACATTTTTCCCAAGCTTTTTTCTTTTTTCTCCATTCTTCCTAGCATTTAAAAAATATTTTTTTTAATCTACCTTTTTCTTGCAACAGTCTTATGAAGTTGCTGATTGCATTTTTTCCCATGTTTTTGATAGAAATTGCACCAATTTTCTAAAAGTTCCATGTTGTGAAAGGCACCTGAAAGCAAGAAAAGTGATATCGCTCTAGGTTTTAACGGTTTAAACAGCATCTTTACGACACGGATTTGCCTTTGGATGGACACGATAAAAGGCCACTCTAAAATGTGCAGTTTGATCACACAACACAATGCCTCAGATGTCACAGTTTTAAGGAAATGTACCATTGACATGCTGACTGCAGGGATGTTATGCAGAGCTGTAGCCCATGAGTTGAATGTTGAACAACGACAAGACATCTCCACTGTTATTTAAGTTAATTTGGCAGTACATCCAAATGAACTCACAACTGCAGCTCAGGACCATCTCAGGACCTCCACATCCAGCATCCTCACCTGCCAGATCGTCTGAGACCAGCCTCTCGAACAGCTGATGCGACAGCTGGTTTGCACAACTAAATCATTTCTACACATACTGTCAGAAACTGTCTCAAGGAAGCTTATCTGAATGCTCATAGCCTTCGCCACGGCACAGTAGCTTGTCATTGTAACTGACTTGTCCAGTTTTGGGGGTGTACCTTGAAATAAATAGAAACGACACTGGCGATGTCTGATCATAGTGAACATTGAGTTCAGGGACAAAGGCTCTGGCAAACATTCCTGCAGTCAGCATGCTAATGGTACATTGCCTTAAAAATTGTGAAACTTGTGGCATTGAGTGATCAAACTGCACATTTTAGAGAGTCCTTTTACTGTGACCATCCCAAGGCACACCTGTGTAGTAATGATGCTGCTTAATGAACAGCTTGATATGCCACACCTGCCAGGTGGATGTTTGTCTTGGAAAAGGAGAAATGCTCACAGTTTTTCAACAAATTTGTGACTGAAATTTGAGAGAAATACACGTATTGAGTGCATGAAAAAGGTCTTAGATATTTCACTTAAACCTGTGAAAAATTAGACCAAAAAAAAGATGTTTTATTCAAACTTTTTTAAGTGTGTTTTTTCCCAGCTCAGTGCAAACCCTTGGAACCTGGCAAGAAAGTCACATAATGGAACACGCTGATGCCAAAGAGGTAAAATACAGCATAGCACTCAACAATAAAAACCTGTAACTGAAAAACACTAAAATACTACATTTCAAAAGTTAAGAGTCCACCACTAAATTCATGGTAAACCCATATTTTTTTGTCATTATGCAATAACATTAAAACAGCAGTTGAATTACCTCTTTTTGATATGTTACACTTGCAATTTCTTGCAAAGGTAATGGGATTTTACAGTGACATTTTCTTGGTTTGGAAAAGTCATGGAATTAGTGACAATTATTAAACGTTTTGGAAAAGTTGTTACATTCTGTTGTGTACAGTAAAATGATTACAGTAATCTCCTGTGGGTAACTTTCCATGTAATGTCACATAATGGCAATTTTGATTTCTGTAGCTGTTGATGTAACGTAGCTTGAATATGTGTTGATGTGTGTCATCTTGTTTACCATCACTTGCGTTTCTTATTTAATCCCCATCTTCTGTTTGAATCTGATATTCTTGTTTACAATTTATTTTTTTAAATTAAATTTTTAACAATTAAAAAAATTGACAAGAAAAAATGATTTAAAAAAAAAAAAAATTTTAATTACATTTTTATCAAGAAAATCAGAAACTGAATCTGATATATTTGAAATGCACCAGGCATGTGGGAAATGAAATAGAAAATTAATTCAGGTTCCTTGAAAAGTCATGGAAAAGTTTTTAAATTTTATCCATTAAAATGTCTGGGAACCCTGAATTTAGTGATATAATTATTTCAACAATTATCCATGACTGATATATTTTAAAATTAATATTTTAAAAACATCATGTGCCCCCTGCAGTACTACAAAGTACCCCAAGGGATATGTGAGGAGGCCTGAAAAAAATCTTTAAATTAAACATTTTAGGAGGCAAAAAAAAATCACTCCTTAGTGGGACTGCTTGTGTCCAAACAGAGGGTTCACATGAAGATATATCTTAATTTTAAGGGTTTGAAAGCCAAAATACACAATAGTGGCACTTTCCTCCTGCGCACTGTAAATAGCAGTTACTTCTGCCATGACTGTTGGCGCTGAAGTTTCTTGGTGAAACTGCTGGCCTTGAAGCTGGAATGTGCGGCATGTTTGCCGTCTTTGCCAGTCCTCCATTCAAGATGTTACAAACCGCTAAAGCTCCACTATGTAGGCGTCTTTATCCAGCATGCTCATCTTGTGTTCCTGTATTTGACTAATCTGGCCTTCCACCGCCTCTTTATCCTCGGAGGAGTGATCTTTGTGCACTTCCTGTTCCGTTTTGATCTGCCTCGTTCACCATATGGTCTTTTCATTCAGTCTCCCCCAGTTCTTCCTCCTCTGAATCTCATTTTTGTGCGTCTTGTTTAGAGGTCCACCAGTGCTCTACAGTTTCTGAGAAAAGTAAACATTATGGCAACGGGAGTTTCAAGGACCTCCACAAGCCCCTGTCCAAATAAACCACCTCTCGGATTTGGGTGTGGAGAACAGACCTGCAATGTGTGTCTGTGTGTCTGTGTGTGTGTGTGTGTGTGTGTGTGTGTGTGTGTGTATGTGTGTGTGTGTGCAAATGGTGATTCCCCTTAAGTTTCACAAAAAAAAGAAAAAACTCCAGTCCCACCTGCTCAAGATTATATAATGCCAAGAAGTAAACAGAAAGGGGATGTTTGAGTTTTGTAATCCTTGTGTTGTCCTCAGCTGAGACCGATAAAGAGCTGCTGGTTTCCAGTTTCCATTTGGCCCTCCATGAATTATGTATCCGTATTGATGCCACCGAGAAGTGAGTAACACTTCTGAGAAGAAAACCCTCTGTTCCTTGGACTCTGGAATACAGTCATCAACTGTGAGTAACATGATTACGAATGTTTGTCACACGGGGATGCTTAGGATCGGGAAATGCAGATTGAAGTTTTGTCATTTGAGTATTTACCAAAACCCAAAAATTATTATCCTGAAAATCTATTTAGTCATAACCTGGTCCGTTGTCTGAAAATAGTATTTCCCAAAGTACAAGACAGGTAAGGATGTACCTCTGATTTCCCACCCATTCCTTTATTTATTCATCTGCCCCCTCTCCCCTTCATCCCCTCCTTCTGTCTTTTGTTGCAAGTAACAAAGATGCTTAGGGAAAATGTAGTGGAGTAAAAGTGAAAGCTCAGAAATACAAAAACTCAAGTAAATATACTCCCCAAAAATACTTATGTACTATTAAGAAGTAGTAATACTTTGTTACATTACACTGCTGACTACAGCTGCCATAATTTCACAGGAACTTTAGTTACAGTGCATTTATAGAATCTCTGTCATGGTACATTACCAATCCCATAAAGAAAATGATAGTGCTGAAATAAAGACTTGTCCAATATCCAAAAAACTATACAACGCAAAGTATGAGTTATCCAATAAAGAGGACTGATGGCTGTTTTTTTGTTGATGGAAACCAAGGCAGAATATAAAGTATTTCCAGACAGTGTGCTGCTAATATAGATTGACCCCATGAGGTCATCCTTTGAGCTCCATCTTGAGTTTTTCATGTCTTGTCTCTCAGAAATGTAATTGCTAGTCATCTACTCTGCAGGACGTTAAAGACAGACAGCTGATGCATGACGGGCCAGACTTCCTGTCGAACATGTATTTTGACTGAGTGCAGAGCCCAAACTGGCATTCCTCCTGAGTGGCTGTGCTCTTGTAAATATCTGAGATGTTTCAGTCTGAAATCAAGCTCAATATGGAATAAAATGTTAACTATTTTAGCACATAGCGCAGGAGAGGAGATAGGAAAGTGACACGTGATGATCCCTGTTTTCAATGCAGGAAATCTTTGTTCTCCTTTTAATCCTCCTATAATTATATGAAGCACTTTAATACTGATAATACATGTTCATGTGATGAAGGTGATGTTTGGCTATCCGCATTTGGGGCTCTCAAATACTTTTATACCGTGTTCCCTGAAACAGATTAAGTTTGACCCCAACTAAGAAAATTGTAAAACTTTGTTTTAAATGTGGGCTGTACGCGTGTGCTACAGACTGATGACCTGATGACATCACTTACAGTCAATGGTATTAAAAATAAAGGTGGAGTCCACAATTCAGGAGAAAGGTTATGGGTATTTGAACTCAACACCCAAACAGTCAGTGCTTCTTCAGAAGCTCTGTTTTATTGCTCCTTTCTGCTCCCACTGCCTTTCTCTTCATAAATTCATGGCTTTCCCCCTCTCCTGCACGATGCTGAACGCCCCCTGTTGTTGATTGACTAGAATGTTGTTATAGCTCAATGCTAGCAACTTTGTTTGTTTCCCATTTACAGAGCAACAGGGGTGTTTGAACGCTGGATTTATTTTTCAGATAACACAAAGAAACAAACAGCTAGCGTACCATGAGGAGATATTTACTAAATTTGACAACTGTATCGAATTCAAATCGCTGATTGCACCTTTAAATGTGCAGAATAGTAAAATTATATGTAATATGGTGTTATTTTTCCACTTCCCCCCCTTTCATCTGGATAGATTTATGTTTAGATAATTTGTCTGTAACGGCAGCTGCAACCAACTCGAAAAACATCAGGATCTGATTACTTTGTTGTGCAACTTGTGTTTGGTTGGAATGAAACTCTGGATCTGGTAAACAAATATGCTGAAACAACAAAAAAAAAACAAAACAACAAAATCTGCTCTCATTTTCACAGAGATGGTTTTGTAACTGCTTCATGGATCTTTTTAATGTGTCACAAGTAGTAACACATTTTTCCTCTAAATTATCATGTTTATCAATGTTCATACCACTGTTAAAATAAGGCAATCAACAGTGTGTTGTAACAAATAGCTTTATTAACACTCAATGAATCATTCACTTATAAGCCATTCATAAGAGCAACCTCTGGGCTGTCAGATTGTGGAAACACTTCATAACTTTTTAGACATGTTGAATGCGTATTTTTAGAGAAAGAGCTGCAGATGATCTGTAAGAAAACCAAGACAAATATCAGCAAAGGTAATGATTACAACCCTTAATTCATGACTTTGTAATTTTACTAAGTGGCTTATTTGAAATGATAATGGTTAATGGAATATCTACAAGGCACAGGTTTTGTTTCAAAATTTGGAGGGGATCATTTGGGGGGACCTTTGACAGATTTTGTGCATACTGGTGATTTGTGATACAGCTACTTACACATTTTTTAATGGGGGAGACAATTACACATGTTCTAAATATTGAGAGGGAGGACGTGTAACACCCCCCCCTTACAAAAATAAATAAATAAAACTAAATAAAAATAAAATCTACAGGTATGAGTATTTTCGATACATTTTAACTGGCCTGGCCAGAACCTGAAAATATGCACAAAAAGGAGTAAAAACAAAAGTAAAACGACCTGGAAAAGTGATGAAATTGATTTACATATGCATGATGAAGTTTTCAGGACATTTTCCCTCGTTTATTTTTTTCGAAAGTGCTTATTGCCTTTTCCCCATGTTTTTGAGAAAAAACAAACCAATTTGCTCAGGTTTCATAGGGTTAAATAGCTTGTGAAAGTCGTCTGAAGGCAGCAGGAGAATACTGATCTAACTCCAGGATTTTAAAGGGTTAAACATTAATAAAGCCATTAGTTTCAACTTATTGAACACTTTATGAAAGGCGCCTTATTAAAAATAGTAAATCAACCCAAACGATAATAACAACAACAGATTTTTAAATTTTAGTTTTAGTGATTTTCGTGATTTTTCGTTTAGTTTTAGTGGTTTTCGTGATTTTTTAAAAATATAGTTTTAGCGATTTTCGTGATTTTTCGTTTAGTTTTAGTGGTTTTCGTTGGGAATCCCCCCTGCTGCTCCTGTTGAGTCTGTTGTAATGTTTGTCTGTCGCTGGTTGTGAATATACATATCTGGGTAATAACTGTCACCGGTCGTGATCCAGAGATGGTGATCTAACTGCTTGCCGCTGACTGGGCTGACAGCATCGAGATTTGTAGTTTTCTTTCTGACATTAGGCTGCGCGTCAGCGTGCGCTCACTGCGCGCGCTCTGCCAAGAACACAGCCTACTTCAGGGAGGCTGGCGCGAGGGTGGGGGGACGGGGGGAGTGAGGAGAGACAGTAATTTTTTCCTCTGGTCCTGAGGGGTCTCCTTCTCTATATAAGGCACTGTGAGCTGCTCAGGAGTTACACAGCTCCTGTGTGCTTCAGGATCACCGCCAACAAGCTGTAGTCCGCTCCACTCACAAGGGAATAATAGCTCTGCAGTCCAGCGCGCGGAGGAAACTGCTCCCAAATACTCAACTGGATACTGAGAGAGAGAGATAGAGGTGAGCAACATGAGACAACACACACATTTATTTGCAACATGTTGTGGCAGCAGTTTAACTTTAGAAAGGCCATGTCTATTGTCATATTTCACCTCCTTTATAATGCACCTTGCAAAAATAAGTTGATAAACAGTGAAAAAGATACACCTTAGGACTTTGTGAATTAAGCTAAACCCGTTTTACTAAGCCTATTTAGTTTTTTCATATTTATTGATTCACTCAGTATGACAACATGAACTTATGACAGGAGCAACTCTTGTCTACCTTCAGTGGAGTTACAAACCATACCACAAAAGAGGCTACTGGCAGGACACTGCCATTCATTGTGAACCAGCTGATTCACTGAGCAAATGTCAATGGGAGAGAAACATTATGGAAAATAGCCTTCTGTAAATATACAGGCAGTACGCTTATGAGCAACACCATAAAGTATTTTAAAATGTAATACACTGTATAAATAAATGACTTGTTTTGACTTAAAAAAGTTAGTGTCCCGGCTGCCTTAAATTTTTAAGTTGACTGAATCTGAGAGGACAAGTTGACATGATTTTGCAATAATTCAACTTGTTTTTTCAAATAAAGTCAAAAACAGATTTTTACAGTGTAGATTTTAAGTTATCAGTACAATAATAACCCATATTTCAACCCCCTTAGAGTTCTGGGTTCAGGTTCAGGTTACTTTGTTTGTACCCATAGGTAGATTTGGTTTGCAGTATAAAGTGCAAGGCATCCATTTAACACAGTTGTCAGACACCACAGACAACAAACAGGATAAAAAGGTGCAAACTGTTGTTAAAAAAACAACAGAAATTACAGGTGGAAACCTTCAAAAGGGCATGAAACAGTGAGCAAGCACCTGTGAAAATGTTAGAATTTAGGCAGTTTACATTGTGACATGAGTTTATTTACATTCAACCTCGTGGTGAGGTGGAGAGGAGTTCAGCCCCTCTTCACATCACACACGAGCCCACCAGTGGCAGGGAGGACTTAGTTCCCATAGACAAGTTGTGGATATGTACGTGTGTCCGAGCCTTCAGCTCTGTCTGTCACTCTGGTATAAAATTCATGAGAGCCATGAGAAGGGCCCTGACAGAGAAGCTGGTAGAGGTTCAGTGTGAAAAGGGTCGGCACAGGGAGAGGGTGAAGCAGGGTGTGGTGCCTTAGCTGCCCGCTGGCTCGCAGTGCCCAGAGCTGGCACAGCATGTTGACACAGAGCCGGTGCCAGACCTCAAGCCGCCTTTTCAGCCAGAGGGAGAGAGGTGAAAGCATTCAAGGATGAGAGCAGCCGGTGCGAGCTAGAGCTTGGTTTATTTTGTCTTTCGTCTCTGATCACACTAACTGACTGCTCCTCTCTCTCTCTTTGTAAAACGTTGTTACTTTGTGATGTTTGGTTTACCTCTGATCTTCATGCTCGTTGGCCTCCCAGAGGGAGGAGGTCAGATGCACGGTCAGTTACAGAGCTTTGGCTCTGGATGTGTCAGGAATGTAGTGTTTTGCGGTTCAACAGGGTGAAAGCTTGTCAACCTGAGCTCAGGTCTCCCTCCTCAGTGTCCCGCCCTGCTGCTCAGTCCGGTTAGAAAATAATCAGAGAGACTAGGAGAGGCAGATTGTATTTCTCATGAGGTGCAACAAGTCAGTGTTATATTTACTGTTTCAACTTAATATGCTCTTTATAAAATCTATGTTTAAAATTATACTATTACTGGTTAAAGGCTCTCGAGGGTGATTTAACTGAAATAATGCTGATCAGGAAACAAAGGCTAAATATACCTGACTAAGTCCTGACTGTTCAAATTCATTTTATCTTTTGGATATAGAGGTTAACTGGTTAGTCCATTGAAACCTGGATCAACATCAGTTTCTTGTGTCGAATTCAGATGCATTTTAAGCTGTTTAACCCTTTGAAACCTAAATAAACTGGTTTGAAACAAGGGGAGAAAGGCAGTGAACAACTTGGTAAGAAATGTCGCAAAAATCTCAAAGAAGGTGATAAGAAAAAGACTTGAAAATTATTGTCTTTTTAAAAGGCTGAAATAAAAAAATAAGTAGAATGTCCAGAAAAATGTATTCATAATTATTGTTACTATATATTTAAAGTAATTTTACAGAAAACCGCATTTTTTCCCCAGTTTGTAGTACCTTTATTGTTTTGTTTTTTACCTTAATTTAACTTTTTTTTTTATTTTCAGGTAATTTTCTTTCTCTAAACTTTTTTTACCCCTAATTTCTTAGGGGTAAAAAAGTTTCTGCAAGACCATGTTTCTGCAAGACATCAAACCAGGTTTCAAAGTATTATTTGTGGTGCAGTTCATGTTATTTTTGTTTCCATGTGGAAGTGTTTGATGCTGTGAAAACAAGATATTAAATGTTGCACAGTCGGAAACTTGGTTGGCAATTAAAACATTACTCACAGAATGATAATGCCACAAAATAAAATAATGCCACATTATGTTGCATGAGATATTGACAGCATCATGATGTGGTCAGTTCTGGGATGGACAGTTTATTTCAAGACAATCACTATTACACATTACAGTATGAGTGGAGTGAAAGAGGACACACCTCTTAGATTTAGATTAAAAAAAAAAGATAATTAATTAGATAATTAACTCCGATACTCCATCACCCACACAGCCTCAAAAATCACCAGCTTATTGTTAACAGATCATCTAAAGCCTCTAAAGGGAAGGACTGATTGCAGAGCAGTTGTATTGGATTGCATCAGATTTTATTAGCCTGATAAACCAGCAACCGTTTTTTTTTTTTGCAACAGCCAAAAACTTGCAAAAGGCTGAACTGACAGCAAGCAGAACAGCTGAGGGAAAAAAGTCCAGAGTTGAGGGAGGACATTGCCTCAGCACCACAAAAGCCTGTGTGCCAGATACAACATAACACAATACAAGGGAGAGAACGAAGAATTATAGATTTCCATATCAATATTTTATCCAGGCCCCATCAAGTTGTGAACTCTAAGTAACTCCCACAATAGTTCGGTAATCCGTATGCCCTTACTTTGTAATCTCTGCTTTGTTGACTCACACAGTGGGGAAAGACTCATTAAAAGTTTCCTCCCTGCAGGTTGTGTCTGGGACTTCACACACAATCCACCGTCTCCTGCAGTCTTAAAGTCGAACCAGCTGAAGTGTCAGAATGACCTGCGCTGCCATGACCTGGCTCCCCGTCCTCTCCATCTCCCTCCTGCTGTTGTGCGTCAGGGACTCGGCGTCCCTCTTCCTGCCCGACTCCAAGGAGCTCAGGCAGCTGCTGAGCCGCTACGAGGAGGAAGCCAACCAGAACAGCACCGGCAACACAGCTGGCAGTAGGACCCGCCGGGCCATCCGCTGGTCTGACCGCGAGGAGATTGTCCAGCTGCACAACAAGCTGAGGGGTGGCGTCTACCCCACTGCCTCCAACATGGAGTTCATGGTGAGACATGTCCCATTAACCCAGTTACCTATTTCACTTTCATCCTTAAAGATTAAATTTAATATCTGGCTTTACCTCACAAAGAACTTCATTTTGCTGTGACAGCAGCCTCTGAGATGTAGCTGGTGATCAGACTTTAAGGTTGTATTCTGTCCAGAAAAGCACTGTTGCTCTAATAAAAACAACCTTTTCTCTCTGCTGGAAACATGCAGTCATGATGGTGAGATTTTGCCAGCCTGCGGTGCTGCTCTTTATAAGGAGGATAATAATCCTCACTCTGTTCTACCTGCTCAGACAGCTAAGAGAGGACAGGAGAGCGAGGGAACACTGGGTCAAGGGAGGACAGTGAGAATAAGGCTAGAAAGGTAAAGTCATGGGCAGTGGACGGTTGTGACTCAGTAAATTTTAGTATTGTACGTCAGTACAAATTTTAGGTATTCGTTCTATTACTTCACTACATTTATCTGAGTACTTAAGTTAAGTCTGCTAATTAAAATTTTAGCATAAAAAAGCTTCAGAAGAGTTTATGTATATGTATAATATATGATGTATAATATATCATGTTTTGATAGAAATTAGGTTATCAAACAGTTCACACAAGTACAGCTGCAATGATTAGTTGATTAATCAGCCAGCTGACAGAAAATTAATTGCCAATTATTTTAATGGTCTTTTAAAAAAAAAAAAAAATATATATATATATATATATATATATATATATATATATATATATATATATATATATATATATTTTGTTTTGTTTTGTTTTTAATTTTTTTTCTTTTTTTGGGGGGTCCTTTTAAGTTGTAGGATGTTCTTCCCCATTTTGTCATATATAATTTTGAGGGTTTTGGAGGGGGTGTTTTTTTCCCCTCTTTTTTTAATTTTAATTTTAATTTTTTTTTTTTAGGATTTCTTTATTTTTTTTCTGCATTTTACTTTTAATACTTTAAGTACATTTTCCTGAATATACTTACTTACTTTGACTAAAGTAACATATTAATGCAGGGCTTAAACTTGTAAAAGAGTATTTTTACCATGTGGTATTAGTACTTTTACTTAAGTAAACGATCTGAACACTTCTTCCACCAGTGGTCATGGGACGACGTGGCACATCAATGGGTAAAGTAGAAGAGGGATTATTGTTGAGACACACAGAAAGTTATAGAAAACCACAAGGTCCATGAAGTTGAGAGAAGCAGCGGTGGCCTGGGTGTCTCTGGAGTGCGGTTACAGCCGGGAAGGAAAGTGTCTGAAGATTTACTCAGCCCCAGTGCTCTCTCAAATTCCAGTGAACAGGCAGTGTGTGTGTTTGTGTTAGTGTATGGGTGTTTGGGGTTACAGTGGTGTCTGTGTGTGCATGTTTTAGCGACCACCAAAAGGCTGGAAATTTACTGAGGAAATGTGCTTTGAGCGGCCGTGCTGTATGCAGTCCTCCCACACCCCACAGTGGGAGTCAGGTGTCTTCTCCACTTTCCACCCTTCTTCTCCACCACTGTAAAGAAACCCACTCAGGAAATGTGGATAATTCAGCTGTGATTGCAGGAGATTTGTAGTGGACCAGGGCCAGGCGCCAGCTGCCCCGCTCAAATGTCACCGTCAAAGGTCAATGTTGTACTTGTATCCAGCTCAGTTTCAGCTCACTGGGAAGGAAGGAAGTGCAGGAGTGGAGGTCTTGAACAAGTTGCGGTTAGGTATCTACTGAGTCAGAACAAGATGTGGATTATAATGCTTTAAATTGTAGCTGATGCAGCAGGTGAATGAAACTTGATTTTTCTTTATGCGTACAGGTTTGGGATGATGACTTGGAGCGCTCTGCTGTTAACTGGGCCGAGCAGTGTCAGTGGGACCATGGACCTCAGGACCTGCTCATGTCTATTGGACAAAACCTGGCTGTTCACTGGGGAAGGTGAGATACAGTACCACATACAGTCAGTCAGCAACTGAGACTTTATCTTGCTTTAAATTAAATCAGATTTTATAAATACCATTACCATTGCTAAGGCTGAGTATCACATATTTTCTTTGGTACTGATATAAAAACAACATTTTTTGGAGGTACATTTTTTGAAGAATATGAACATGTTTTTCTAAAAACACTTTTTAAAAAAATTTTTATTTGTTGCACTTTATGATAAGACACCATTTATAAGACATTGGGGTTGCAGTGATATACCGTTTTAAAGGTATAACATGATATTAAAGTTGACAATGGGGTGCCTGGTGGATCAGTGGATAGAGCGGGCGCCCCATATATAGAGATTGTGTCCTCGCAGCAGCAGCCGCGGGTTCAATTCCTTGGCCCTTTGCTGCATGTCATCCCCTCTCTCTCTCCCCCTTTCACACTTGTGCTGTCATTTCAATTAAGGGCAAAACTGCCCCCCAAAAAATCTGGACAGAGAATCTCGCCTTTCTTCTTGTTGTTTACAAAAAGGAGACTTTCTACCCATACTTCAATGAAAAAAAAGGTTTCAAGTCTTAATCATAATGATAAAACAGCTCAACTTAAACTTCTTCTGTTTTTCATTCTTTTACGGGTCTCTCTGATGATAATCCTATAATACTGTAAAACTGCAATTTACACAAGAAGGTTATCATACTGTGAAAATCTCACACCCCTGCAACCCTACAAGACATGTATAAGATGACAGTCCCTTTGACTCGTTTGTGCTTTTTAATTGATATTTATGCAATTATAAATGCTTAAAATTGATTAGTAAATGCTTCATAAACTGTTAATTTGAAGAAGTCCTTCAGCAGAGGGTGATACAGGGATGGAAAACATGGTAAACATTATACCTGTGAGCATCTTCATGTTAGCATGTGCACTATAACGCATGTTGATGTCATGACATTGTTACGACGGCCCAAAATTCCGAACCCCAATTAGTCTGAAAAATGTCCCATTGGACATAATTCCCAGCTCATTATCCCAAAAACAAACACTGATTGCTTTTGAAGTCTTGTACAAAATCCAAAACGCTCCCTGCTGTTAGTTTCAGTACCCCCAGAGCAGTCTAAGCCACTGAACCCCAGTGTTTTTAACAGCCCTGCTTTTTCAGCGACTTTTGTACCACCAAACAAGTGTGTTGTTAGCCAAAACATGATCCTTTCCTTGTCATAACCAAGAGGTTTTGCTGCCTAAACCCAATCACACTCACCACAGTGTTGGTGAGAAAGGCTAAAGTTTCAACATATCCTTTTCAATGTAATGCTTTGTACAGAAATGTACAATGCAAACCTTTTTTTCTGGGAAGTGGGTTGTCTGACTGCAGGGAGTTTGTATTTTCAGGGAAAGGGGACTGCAGAGCAATGGGCGTTTGTTTTTGGAATAACAAGGCTGTCAGAGAAATGAGCTTTCGGTCCAATGGGACATTTTTCCAACTAACGGGGCTTCGGAATTTTGGTCTGTTGGAACAATGGGCCGACCCCCCAATGACCTTAACATTTAGCTCAAAGCACCGCCGTGCCCGTGGACAGAGCTGATGGCATGGCTGTGGACACTAAGTCTTGCTCACAACCTGGCAACCCAAAAGCAGTTAAGCTTATAATGGCTGATTACTGATAATTAGTAAATGTAAACACCTAATTGCAGAATAAGTGAACAAGACAACAAACCTGACTTTGCACTAAATGCTCATTTTTGATACTTGGCAGATACTCGGTGCTATGACATATTTTATCACCCAAAAAACTATTGAGCTTTGATGGCAGGCCTAAGCAGTACAAACAGTAGTTCAGAGTTATTCTGGTACAAATCCAGTCGGTCATACATATTTCTTATGTATTTCTTATTGATTAACGTATTTTCTGAATAGTCAATGTCATAAGAGGACATCCTGTAAACTACAGAAATGAGTGCTGCTCCTTTTTTAAAAATAAAAATAAAAACATGGATAGTGCCAGTCAGTGCCAGCGTATTAAGGTTGATGTTTATGTGAACAAGTGTGTGTGTGTGTGTGTGTGTGTGTGTGTGTGTGTGTGTGTCTGCGCACCAGACACAGCAGGTCTCTGTGAATGACAGTGTATGGCTATCGCAGCAGGTGCCCTTCCAGGAATCTGCACTCATTCTCACAGCCCTCTTCCTCCCTCCCTGTTCCCCTCTTTTCTTCTTGTGCCAACAAACCCTGATGTGGAGTCCTTTTTTTCCACTCGCCCTCTACTCTCCATTTATACGCTCAGCACTTTTCAATACCGTAAAAAGAGATGTTTATAACAAGAGCTTGAACAGATTTGTTGGGCCGTGGAGCCATGTTTAGGTTTGCTCTGATTCTCTTCTTTTTTTTTTCCAACCTGATTTGATTTCCCCTGTTATGGAGGGGAACCAGACTGCCGGTCTGTGTGCCAGCTCAAATTCAGACTCATCATTTGAGGCCTGAGGAGGAGGAGGGGCAGGGCGGTTCATGCAGTGTTTCTCAAGTCTGGCCAAAGCACCTGGCAGCTCCCTCAGATATTTCCCTTTTGCCCTTGGTACCTGGACAGCCTGTGACTGAGCCTACTGTGTGTCTCTGTGTGTGTGTTTGTGTGTATGGGCCCTACAGATACCGCTCTCCAGCCTTCCATGTCCAGGCCTGGTACGATGAGGTGAAAGACTACACCTATCCCTACCCCCAGGAGTGCAATCCTTGGTGTCCAGAACGCTGCTCCGGGCCCATGTGCACCCATTACACCCAGGTGAAACTAATTTAAAAAATAAAAAACAGGGCAGGGGAAGTTTAGGTGAAAGCAGCATGGTCTCACAGAAATACGTGGAATGACCACAACCTCTCAACACCGCTTTTGTGGTGGTGGCACAGAATGTGTTAAAATTCTAGGTAGTTTAAAGAGCATCAAAGTCTGCGTGTAGAGGAAAGTTGGGGTGGTGGATGGGTCAAACAAACACAGGACTTTCATCCAGGAGACTGCTGTTCATGTCACATGCGAAACCAAAAGTCATCGTTGACGTATTTTAATTTGACTTTATATACTTGCATCACATTAGTACTTATTACTTGTTTTAACTGAAGCCACAGTCTTTTTTGATATGTAACCAAATAGTTGTGTTGCTTAAACCTAACAAAATTAAACCTAACTAACTAACACAACATTAACCATGTGTTCAACATTACAACCATTCCTGCACAGAATTTTAAATATTTACAAGCCATGGCCATGTAATATGGCATTAAGAGATGGTGTTTCTGTGAGATAAGGTTGGGTGAAAGAGAAAATTTTAAGACAGACAAAACATAAGGTTAAAGAGGAAGTCCACTTATTTTACACAGACAATTCTACACAAGTCTGATAAACTGCCTCAAAGACGTCGCCTGAGTCAGTGTCAGTGGATGCTGAGGACCACAAGTTTAAAAATAACCTCTGTCGCTGCTCATCTCTGCTTAAGGGCTAGCAGCCTAAGGCTACATTAGCCACTACTAGAATAGCACACCTGCATCTCCAGCCAAACTGTCAGTGATGGGGTTTTATTGTGGGTAATGTAGGCACCATATTTTAACAAAGAGGAACTCTTGGAATAAAAAAGACGATATCTCCTGTTCTGCACCATCATCTGCCGTACTATCCATTGTGAATGACAATTTTATCGAAGTGCAATGCACAATCGCAGAAGTATGCCATTAATGATGCACTTAGTTTGCAGTTAGTTTACATTCATACAGATAGGATATTGCAAGAAGCTAAAAAATGTGGTATATGACTTTTTAGGGTGAATTATATTTTTGAACCTCCTTTTGAAGATTATATTGTGATGTCTGCTATATTTATGATAGAATCTGTATAGTATCAGCCTGTGTGCATTTTTAAAATCTGTAATATGAACCATATGTGACCTAACAGGTGTTGCTGGGTTGCAGCATGTGGTTTGTGCACCGTTTATGATATTTCCCGGTATTTATGGGCAGAGTTGTGGGGGGACTGAGGGCTTAAATGACAGCCATGGGTGTAGGAACTGGACAGTGTGGACAGTGATGATTAAATAGAAAATCAGATGCAAATAATGTTTAGAAAGAAGCGTTGAAGAGTGGATGAAAAAATGAATCATTCAAAAGGAAACAGGACAGAACTCCTAGACTTTACTTTGTGGCTGCTGGGATGAGTTTGCAGAAACATCCAGGCTCCTCCCTTTGCCTTCACCCTGAAACCCGATCACTGCCATCTGGTAGTCATTTCCAGACACACCAGACACCCCTCACTGCTTGACCTGGATTCCTCAGAAGATGCTGCAGAGACGAGACAGTGCCAAATCTGAGCATCATCACCTTGTCTCTGTCCTTCGTTTGCTGGAAGTGCTGATGTAGCCGCAGTCCAGGTAGTCATACTCCATAACTACCTCTGCGGAGAAATGATAGACCCTCGTTAGAGAGTACACTGAGCTGAGCTACCAGCACTCAGCACACATCAGTCTGTGTGCTGACTCACTGCTTCCAACGGCTTCTAACTGGACCAGGAAAAAGACGAACATTCCTGAGGAGGGAGAGCGCACATGTTTCAGAGTTTGGAAGGAAAGTGAGGAGGAGTTATGGAACATGCTGTGTTGTATTTGCCGTCAAATGGCACATCATTCATCTGGAACACCACTGTAGCAGGTTTCCATTTAATAAGCCGTTTTATTTTACCGTAGACAGTTTTGGGCCTACGCTGACTTCTGGTTAAGATATGCAGTTAAGATATTAAAAGCTGCTGTTTGTTTCCACTTTATTTGGATGATGGAAATGGTCATGATTGTGTCACAGAGGGCAAACTGGGTTCACACAAGACGTGCATTTAACTGTGGTAGACTAACAGACTGGGCACTCATGGAAGTCCCAGTGGCCCCATTAATCATAACGGCCAATCTATTTGCTTCCTCTGGAATGACTGATTGAGCGATGGGCTGAAAGAAAAGTGAGGCAGGAAATCTGCAGGCTCAATAGTTCACTCTGCTGTTTGTCTGTTCATTCAGCAATTCTTTGTGCTAACCTGGCCATTCTTTTTTTTCTCCCCTCTTCACAGCTGGTCTGGGCAACCACTAGCCGTGTGGGCTGTGCCGTGCACGTGTGTCCGAGGATGAACGTGTGGGGAGAAATATGGGAGAATGCTATTTACCTTGTGTGCAACTACTCCCCAAAGTAAGATCAGTATTCCTCCACTCTTCATTAACACCTCCTCTCTTTTCTTGTTTACATTCTTCCTCCTTACAGCGCTGACAAATGCCACAGTGTGTCCCTATTATAGCCGTGCTGCAGATATGTAGTGCTAGTTGTTTGATACATTTGTATGACATATTGGAGCCATTAAAATTCCTCCAGAAGTCAGAATAGAAAAATAATAATGCAGCACAGGGAAAGAAAAATAAGAGCAGAGCAGGCGCTTTTTTTCCAGACAGGATGTAATTGCCTGAGAGACAACGAGGAGTGTTTTTATTAGTTTGCAGGATTAATGACTATTAAGAGTGTTGAGAAAGAGTGCTGAAGTAATTACAAGGCCATGAGCCCAGTGGCGCTTGACTGATGATTCATTTCCACCTTAGTCAAGCTGACCACTGTTCACTTCTGCAGGGGCAACTGGATCGGCGAAGCGCCATACCAGAACGGCCGCCCGTGTTCACAGTGCCCTCCCAGCTATGGAGGAGGATGTAGGAATAACCTGTGCTACAAAGGTGAGCAAACTCACATGGCTCTTATTTTGCAATATTACCATACCATACCATACATATGTTACCTACCTGAACTCACATTGTTGCACCTCTTTAAAATGTTGTATTTTCCTTAATTTTATGCATTTTATATATTTTTAGCTTTATTTTTTATTAATATTATCTCAGTGGGTTATGGTTCTCTATCTTATGTTATACATTCTATTTTTATCCTCATTTTATCTTACTTTTACTAGTATTATTAAGTGGGTTTTATCCATGTGAAGATGCATTCTATCTATTCTATCCTGATCTTATCTTATTATATGCAGGTTTTATTGTGTCTATGTCTTCTAAGTCTTTTCATGTGAAGCACTTGGTGCATGTAATTTCTTTGTTGTTAAGCACATTGGGCTGCATTTCTTTTATGAAAAGTGCTATACAAATAAAGTTTATTATTATTATTACTTTTATTATTATTATATTTGTGCATCTGTCCATAGACTCCCAGCGCTCAGAGACTGAGGACATGAATGAGGTGGAGAAGCCTCAGGTTCCTTTGCCACCACGTACCACCGCCAAACCCGCCCCCAAACCTAAACCATCTGCTCCAAAGAAACCAGTGTCCAAACCGTCCACTCCTAAGCCCACCACACCCAGGACGCCACCTTCAAAGACTCCCAGCAACACCTTTCTCGGTAGCTACAGGAATTATTTTTGAATCCTTAAACATCCATGTTTTTTTTCCACAATTCTTCAGTCATTTTTTGTCTTGTTTTTCAGCTCAAAACATTAAGTGTGAGACTAGACTGCGGGACAAGTGTAGAGGCGCAACCTGCAACAGGTTAGCTTGTTTTTCCTTTGGATGTGCATAAAATGTTATATATTATTATTTATTCTGAGTGATTTCCCTCTAATATCAACCCACTCTTGTGTCCATCTCATTTTCTGATGCTGCAGATATAACTGTCCTGCTAATTGTCTGAATAAAAAAGGAAAAGTTTGGGGAACTCTCTTTTACGATGTGGTGAGTCTATCCGACATGAAACAAACATCTTGCATATGCAACAATTTAACTGTGAATGCAGATTTATGATTGTTCATCATTTACTGTTTCAGCAATCGAGCATTTGCCGAGCTGCTATTCATTTTGGTGTCATTGACAACAATGGTGGAGTGGTCGACGTCACAAGGATGGACAAGTTTCCATTCTTTGTTAGAGCCACTAAGAATGGCATTGAATCCTCCAGGTAGGTGTTTGTGGAAATGTGTTTCATAAGTGTTGCTGAAGCAGCACTTATGAAACACATTTTGCGCAACTCTGGATTTCTGAGAACCATTTGCCTTCCTGATTTCTAAACACTACGATGTCGTTTACAGTAAATATAAAGCCAGTAATGCCTTTGTGGTGGCCAAAGTGGAAGGTAAGTGAGGCTCAATTTTTAAGAAGAACTTTAAGTCATCATTGCGTGTAGACTCACACAGTCAGCCAACATGCATTAAGTATATTAAGTGTTTTTTTCCTTCACTTTCTGTGGCAGAAATGAGTGCTGACTGCTACACCACAGTGGCTGAAATCTGCCCGTTCAAAACGCCCACCTCAAAGTGTCCAAGGTGCCTCTTCATATCATCTTATCATTCTCTAAAGCATGATATAATCAGCAAATTAAAGGTTTAGCTTTACAGTAACTCCTCCTGTGGGCAATCATAACCATTATCTGTATGAAATGATAATGGATGATAATAAAGTAAAATAGAGTTATAATATAGTGACATATGTCTTTATAGGAGAAATTGTAACTGTTACAAATGTTCTTAACAAATATTCTCATATCTTCTTACAATCCTATTATATACTTTGTTATAAACCATTTAAAAATTATATTTCAGTTTTATATTACTAGATACCATTTAAAAAATATATAGTGCTTATGAATGCTAAAAAGAAGATACCGAAGTCATGCTTTACCCATTTTTTAAAATAAGTTATTTCGCTTAATGTGACCTTCATCTGTTGCTACAAGTTCATACTAATGCCCGATGTGTTCCTCAGGATCTTCTGTCCGACTGACTGCAAGTCTCAGCCCTCTTATTGGTCACCTGTGATTGGAAACAACATCTATGCAGATGTAAGTAAGAGGCACATTCTGAGTGATTTTTTACAAATAGATCATGAATCACCCCAGAGATCCAGGCTCCTCCAGTTCTGTGCTATTTTCATTTATTTATGTGATAACAGCTCAGACAGTATGAAGATGATGTCTGCATATGCAGCGTGGTTAAGATAGAGTAACTTTGCAGGCGTTGTGGTGCATGGTAGCTATACAGACAGAGTACAATTCTTCCGTCCACACTGGAGGGGAAAACATTTATTTCTCTCCACTGACACTGCGTTGAAACGAGGTACCTCGTTGGCACTTCCGTCTTCTAGCAAACAACAGAAAAAAGCCTAAAAGCTGCTGTGTGGCCGGATGCACACCTACAGTGTACTGAACACAAAACTACGTTTTTATAAGCTATCAAACGAAACGAAAAATTAGATACAGGATTAAGTGAACAGCGGGAAGAATGGGAAAACTGGGCGATCATGACTCTTAGAAATATGAAACAGGTACTAATTTGGCAGGACAAACTGTAGAGGTTGAAGCTAACTATACTCTGCAAGGCCTGGTTTTGAAAATTATCCTTTGACGCACTGATATCTAATGTTTTTAAGTAGCTACATGCATTTTGTTAGCTTTTCCATATTGCGGCGCTAACTGTTTTCCCCTCCAGTGGACGTGGTTTTCAGATTATGATGTGTGGTGCTCTGTTTCTGTGGAAAACGGTTGAATCACAGTATGAACATGGCTAATGGAGAATGGGAGTCATGGTGAGCTAAGCCCAAGACTGCCAGGGATGTATTACCCAGCATGGGGCCCGACCACTCAGAGGCTTATTCAAGTGTTATCTCAGACTAAGTGCTCAGAGAGAGGAGATAGAAATGGTTTCATAAAAAGGTGGTTTATGTCATCGCTCAGAAGTCACTTAAAACATCTTCAGAGCAGATTACTCACTGTAAAGGATCCTCCAGACTGAATTTATAAGATGTACAGTGGGCACAGTCAAATAAGTCCCTGTGTTTAAGTCTTTGAAACCTGGAATGACATTTTCTGGAGCTGTGTTCAGATTCCCTTTACATACATTTAAATCTTTGAAACCTGAGCAAATTCCTTTGATTTATTTTGAAAACATGGCTAAAAAGGCTGTGAACAACTTGGCAAAAGAGGTCCCACAAATTACAAGAAAATGGGAAAAGGTGGCAAGAAAATGACCTTAAGATTCATTTTGAGAGGAGAGAGGAGAGAGAGAGGAGAGAGGAGAGAGAGAGAGAAAGAAATGGGTAATTTTCTTGTAACTCATACCTTGTAACTTCTTCCTGTGTTTTTAAATGACATCAAGCCAATTTACTCTGGTTTTTAAGGGTACATGTTTTACCTTGGAAGCTGACCTTAGATGACGGTTGACACAGATCACAGCTGAGTAGAAATCTTGAACGTCTTACAGGATTAGGCAATAGTGTGTCTCCTGGCAAATTTGCACAGGAATGTTTTGCAATCTCAGGCGCCCGAATGTGTTTCTCCAGTGGTGTAGAAGCTGGATGCTGGGACATAAACCATCTGGTGAGAAATGTTGTAGGGGTGTATGAACGGTATGAGCAGTGTTTACACTAGAAATGAGTGATTCTGCTCCAGACTGTTGATAAAAGCTTACGGTCTGTTGTGCTGGCTCAGACTGCGAAACAAATTCTTGCGTTTGACTGTAAATTATTGCAATATATTTTGACTGTATTTAAAAAGAAAGGAATAGGAAAGACATACAAAACCTTCTTACACCAGTGTTTCTCTTCTTTGCCACACTTTCTCTTCACAGAGCTCCAGCATTTGTAAAGCGGCCATCCACGCAGGGGTACTGAGAGCAGACGGCGGTTATGTGGATGTTCTGCCACTGGACAAGAGAAAGAGCTATCTTGGAATCTTGAAAAACGGCATCCAGTCTGAGAGGTACTACACTTGACTTTTTTGTACATTTTTTACTGTAATTATCTTTTCCAGATAAGGACTGTTGCACTATAACAAAAAGACACAAAGATGGATGGATCAAGCGCCATGTCAAATAGTTGTAGTTTACAATAATGACATTAGAGATAATCTCAGTTCCAGAAATCTATATTTTAAGATTTTGCTCCGAGCAGTCTGGCTGTAGAGTATTTAAGAGAAGCCTTTCTTGTCTTCATGTTCAAACATAGCATGTGACAGCCACCATTAACAAACAAGTAACCATTTGGCAGCTGTGAAATTGCAAAGTCGTGTTAGTTGTAATGAAAGCTATCAGTTAAGCATTAAAGCCTGGAGAAGTGTGGGAATGTGTTATCAATAATAACACGACTGAGCACTTTAAAAATCTGCCACCGCAGCAGGTTGAGGAGTGCAACATGTAATCTGCTAAACTCTCATAGGAGTCAGGTAGTACATGTTCAATTTAGTGATTAGGATCCCCCAACAATGTCACAAATCTCCATCCTCGAGGCATTTGCAGTAAATGGAGCAAAGCCTCTCAACCAGAGGAACTTTAAAGGCCCTGCAAATCCTCAGGTGCTTTCATTCATTCTGGTTTGGTAGAATTATGCTGGGATTCATGCAAAGTCAGCAAAATGACTGCACTTACAAGCACGATAAAAATATAAGGTGCAACAAAACTTACAGGAGAATAAAGTCTGCACAAAATCACACAGTTACAAAAAGAGGTCTAATTAGGCAAGACAGAGAACACCTGTGATGGTGGGCAGTCAGCGTGTAGAAGAGAAAAATCAGACTGAAAGGTCATTTAGTTTCATGAGGCACATTCAGCCTGATTATGTTATCCTACCAGCCGATTTCCTATTTTGTTTTCCTTTGGCCTAACCAGTCATAGCGAGTGACACATCTGCCATGCTAAAGTCATTTGTAGATAAAACTGGAGCTAATGTAGCCGGTATTAGGAGCAGATAACTCTGGGTTAGCCTGGATTATGTTCAGAGACAACGTTTCTTCGAGGAAAAAAAAGACATTTAATGACAAAAAAATCTTGTCTTAGGTTTATGCACAACAAAAGCACTTATTGTATAAAAAGATGCCTAATTTAGCTGAAAACAACTGAAATACACTGTCAGTGAACTTTTCACTAATTACTGAAATACCTAGTTGGTGAACATTTTGCAGATAACTGAACCTTTTGTTAATTTCTACAGTATCAACATTTTTGCGACTTGCCCGATACATTAGTTATCAAAATTTTCTTACTGATTTAGATGACAGAATTTGTTTAGCATTACAGTTCCTTCAAAATGCTCAAAGTCCTCTTTGAAATTTCAAATAAACATAATTTCAAAGGGATTGTTTGGATAACTTCCTGCACAGCTGAGTCAGTCTCATCCACTCTTGTTGCAATTTGTCACAATTCTTAATTAATGTAGCTAAGTAGCAAACAAGCTATGTAGAAAGATGACATGCCCATTTTTGAGCCTGATTGGTCAGCGTTTCTCAAACTTGGGTTAACAGCCTTCCATGGACACAACACCAAACCTATTTAAATTGCTGAACAAAGTTGAGATATTGGCGGTAAACAATAAATTCAAGTCAATTTAAAACTGAATTTTATGTTGGAGTTAATAAACTGTGATGTTTAGATACAGAATAATTATCTTCAATACTTCGTTCAGCTTGCTTAAATATTTGACCAAATCGGAGTGTGGTAAAGAAAACCTTGAGACACAAATGAAATGAAAAAAATGGGGTTTGTAGTAAAATCAGACAAGTAAATTTGACAAGAAAATCTGAAATATGCCCTAGAAAGGTGCTTTTATTCACTCCACCCTACCTTGATTTATGTCTCCTGTAATGCTGTGTGTAGTGCTCCCTGCATGCACACCATGTTTCTCACATCACTCTCATGGCTGTGGCCAGCCTCAGCGGACCACGCTTAGGCAAGGCAGCCCTTGTGGGCAGTTTGCTGGCATGTACGGTTGTAAGAGTAATGGTGTGGTTTGGTGTGTGGATGGGCCACACATGGGATCTTTGCTTACTTTACTCAGGCATTTCAATTGAGTGTGCAAAGTGCTGAATGGCCAAAATAATCCAAGTCTGACTACTATGAAATCTGATGCAGAGCTGCAAAGGCCCCACTCAGGGCACTGGGATAGCAGGTCAATAAACGGCTGAGAGAGTCCGAGCCATGTGCCAACATCATGGCAGGGTGGGCAGCTTGGACCGGACTCTGTTTCTGGGGAAGTAATCACAGCCTATCTGATTACTCGAGGATGGAAATGCTGTCAGCCACTTAGTCAGTGCTTTCCTATGCTGACAATTATCCGTGATCTGATACCAATCACACAGACCTATCATGATTATTGATCATGGCAGAGCTTCAAGGTCTCTCCACCAATGAGCTAATTACAAAGTCATCAAGTTTAACACGTGTGGTAGCTGGAAAAGGTCAGACTCAAAAATATGGCAACGATGAGTCATGCTGCCAATGTGCCAGTTCCAAACATGTTGTGAACACCGTGATTGTGTGCTTTCTAATGGACTTGGCTGCTGGGAGGACTTGGACGATACTGAAAAGCAGATTTTTGCAAGAATCACAAAAACAAACATCACGCAAAAAGAATGACTTCAAGGGTGATTTTTACACTTCAGTTCACTTGTCACATGAAGTACTCTCCCTGTGAACACAGCTGTATGATGACCACTGTGGCTCTAGGGAGAGCTTTCTTTAGATAACCCTGATGATGTCACCAAGGTCTAATAAAAGATGCTAATGGATGCATCAAAGGAAGCTTAAAGGAATGCTTCTCCCACAAAAATTTGTAAATCAGTAAGTCATGCCATGTTACCTTAAATTTGTGAGGAAAACTTTTTCCTGCATGTCTCTACAGAAAACTGCAAACGTATTGCTTTATTTCATTGATTTGGGACCATTTTGAACAACATCAAAACTATATCAAAACATAAGTTTACAAACTCTCACAGAACTTGTGTAGCATAATCCATGTCTCATTTATTCTGTCGCATACTCAGTGCTTCCATTTTTGCTAAAGCTTAAAGTGAAAATTATCCTAATTCTCTTCAAAGCCAAATTCCAAATACTAAGGGATTTTTAAGGAAAAATGCATGATTGTAGTGCTGGGCTTAGCACATCCAACGTCCTAGGTAAGCTCCTCTGGCCCTATTTATTACCAGCAAGACCAAGAGCTAATTAGAAATCACCACAAATAATCCATTAAGCTAAAAACAATAAGAAAATACACTATGTGCAAATCTGCTATTTTTTCTTCTTTTTTTCTAGTTTTATTTTTTTACTGCATCCTATTCCCTTTATATTATATTTGTGTCGCCTATAGGAAGATCCTACACTATGTGTTTGGGAAACACTGAGCATTAGACTGAATAAAAGAATACTGTATGAGTTGTGTGAGAGTTTATAAACAGATCATTTGATATATTAAGTGTTGTTATGTGCGGACCCCAATCAATCAATAAATCATGTTCTCCATTTTCCATGGAGGTATGCAAGAAAATCTTTACAAATTCAAGATAACCAGGTGTGACAGATTAATTTACAAATGGTCATTTTGTGGGTGAATTATTCCTCTGATCTACTCCAGGGATTCAAATGTCAGAAATCAGGATAACTCTGCTACTTCAATTTTGACCATTCTTCTCCAATTTATTTCTCACAAATCCCCATCTTACAGAAGTTACACACTAAATCACTGGATTGCCTTGTGTTGCATCTGTTTTAGTGGTCGCCAATTGTAATATGTTTTCTGCTCTGTCTGTTTGCAGCAAGAGCAACACTGAGGGAGGCTCTTTCCGAGTCTTTGCAGTGAGGGAGTGAGACGTCAGATCATAAATCCAGAGACCAACAGAGTCACCTCAGCTGCTCAAGAAGAGCAGGAAGTGCCCACAGGTTGGATACCATGGCTGTTCATCTGTCTCTTTAGTGGAAACAGAACGTCCCAGCAGACTGATGGACACTTTACCCTCGTAGTTCATAAACAATAGCTGCCCAGTAAAAGTTGTTGTCCAATATTTTATTGGACCTTCATTTTTAACTCCAAAAATAGATATTTCGACATACTTACTTAATCTGTGAATACAGAATGTTTTTTTTATTATATATATATATATATATATTATTGAACAGCTGGTGCTGGAAGTTTTGAGTTAGACATGTTTTACAGAAAGTATTATGTTTACATTGTTTCTCTTATTACAAATTCAAATTGGTTTTCATACAGAATGTATACTGATCACACTGTATTTAATCATTGTGTACAGACTATATGAGCTATGGTTTGTTAAACAGTTTAATGTCTGTTCTGATTTATTTTATTTTATTGTATTGCCTTCTGCTCACGTGGATAATCTTTGCTTTTTGCTCTTATGGAATTTAGCCTGTGAAACCAAAGTCTAAATTGTATTTATACAGTAGGTTAAGTGGTGTGCTCATTGTGAATGAGGATGTTTTGTTGGCTGGGTAAACCAGAACTCATCAGGCAGATACAAAATGAGAGGAAACAGTGTGGTAAATGAAAGTGTATACAGGCAGCAGGCACTGCTGTAGAAAGATTATGTTTCCCTTCAGAGGGCTGGTGTCAATTTATTGCCAGACATGTGGAGGTGATTTACTGAAGGTGTTACATTGCTAGGTTCACTTTGTAGTATATGAGAGCTGGTGCAGATGGATCCTTAGAATGGTAGCAATAGTGCACGTATCATATAACAATCGCAGACAGAAGATATGTTTAAAATATCAAGCGGTCATTTGCCATGTTATATTTATTTTTGCTTAGTGCTTTCCTCATTTCCTCATCTCTCTTGTTTCTGTCAGAAATATGAAAATGCTAAATTTATCCCCTCCCCACCTAAGACAGATGAATGTGTCACTTGTTTCAGGTACAGAGAGACTTTTATGTGTGGAGGCTAGACTGTTTTTAGGTGTCTGATTGCATTTAAGATTCTCATCATTAAACTGCAGTCTGTGTAACCTGCAATTTACACTATACAGTATATGCAGGATACACACACCTGTAATGTCTGTCATCATACTGGATTGAGGCACGGTTGCCTTATTACAGCCCTGATTTGAATATGCTTCTTAAAGCAATCCTTCATTTTTATTTTTATCTTTTCTTACTTGTTTTGATTTAGGTCTTCAAAGTGTTTCAGTTGTGTCTCTTCAATGCACAGAACATGTTTTAACATAGTTTGCATCCGTCATGTTACAAATGCAAATTTCAATTTGTGCTTCAGGACTGGGGTTTCCAGTTGTACCATTAAGCCTTGTCTGTTCTTGAAATATGCTCTTGCCAATCTGTTTGTTTCATTGAGGATAACAGAGAAAGAAATATCACAAAAACCTGGCCAAGACAAAAATGAATCTTTTATCTCTTTATTCTACCTCAGTCCTATCGCTATGCTAGGCATTTGAATCTTTTCTATATGGTAATTTTTATGAGAAATGCTATTGGTTTTGTAAAGTTATGGGAACTGTAAATACTATGATTTGTTTGTTTTTGAATAATCCTTAATGCCGTAAGATTGATTCAAATGTGTGAATATATTTTAATTATCTTGTTTTTATACAGATGTAGGATCGGTTCTGTATTTTTTGCACAATTGGAAAATAAAATATGACTTGCAAATGCTGCAACACCTGTTTTTGTCTTAGTAAAGGATGTGTCCAGCAAGCAATGATTATTTTGTGTATTTATCCGTCTGTGTCTGCTCGTGTTTGATGGTTCTTGTATACTTAAAAGTCTAGCGTGCAGGATTCAGTGGCAGTGGATTTAGTGGCCGAGGTTGCAACAGAAACGGTTACTTACAGAAAATTCTCAGTTTCAATCAGAACTATTGCAGTCAAGGATGTGTCATCAACAGAGGCTGTTGCAGAAGTAAACAGTAGCAAGATGGTGGATTGCATTAATTACCTGTAAACTTTTGTTCTGTTATTACAGATATTTGTTTCATCCTAAAAGAAGCCTGGACCAACTTTTAATGAACCAGCTACACACTCTTTATTTTCCCAATGATTTCTCTCAATTACTGTTGCTTTCTCAATCCTCTCTTTCTATGCTGTTATATGACATGTACCCATTGTTTGGAAGGTTCGCACTTAGTGCAATGAAATGGACAGAATGGTTAAAAATTAGGTGTGGGAACTGTTAAATAACCCATTCAATATTATTGGAAACAACGAATAAGAGAACAATGGTGGCTTGCACAAACACGCAAATGGCCATATCTGCAGCTAATGTTTGGATGGTCCGCACTGTAGAAACATGACAGTGCAACATGGCGGACTCAGTAGAAAATGACCTTCTCCCTATGTTGATATGAACGGCTCATTCTAAGGTGAGGAAAACATGACATTTTTTTAGGTGATTATGCACCAAAAACAACATACTTCTAATAAATTTCTACCAATATATCCCCCGAAAGAGTACACAATGACTGTTATTTGATCTCACAACTTTATTAAATTTATTTTGACCAGCACATCAGGTTCAAATCTGTGCGTCATGCATTATGAATGAAGTTTAGACCCAGGCCACCCAGGATCTGACCATAATCTTTGGAAGAGTATCACTGGCCATGTTCATAACTTGACTCTGCTTCTTGTCGACACACACATGCAGAATGAAATGGAACAATAAATTGAAGCAATCGCTTTTACTTAAGGACCACATACAGTACATAATCTGCCAATAGGGCTTAGGCTTATTGTGGAGTGATTTCAGAAGAAAGGCGGGAACTCTGTGGACTCGGCTACATTTTCACAACCTTGTAATTTCCCATTTTACACTCTGGGCTGAAGTTCTCAGTTGTTACTTAACAGCTGTGACTGAGATGACAAAATCGCTGTATATACGCCATTCATAATGCCTCATTTACTTAAACCCTGAGAAAAGAGGGGAGTCACTGGAAAAGGAGAGGAAAGTCGACCCGAGCAACCTTGTAAGCACCAGTAATTCTTCAAACCTCTGGGGCTTTTATTAGAGGCAGATGTTCAGTTTCAGTTAAGCCCTGGTTGGACAGGTCTCTGGCCACCTTACTGATAAACAGCTGCAACTGGCTTGTCTGATGACTGTTTTACTCCCATTGTCAATAGAGATAAAGATTTGTACTCACCCTGTAAATCCCCAGACTCCTCAGAGAAAAAGCTTAGGATTTCAGTCCAACTTTCTTGTCCTTAAATGTGCTTTGCACAACATATTGTATTAGTTGTACAACAACTGCATCACTCAGAGGCTAGTAGCAATAAAGTTTTATTTGTTTTTTGTTATTGTAATTTAAATCTATAAGGTGTCAAAACTCTTTGGGCTGCATCGGTGAACTTGATCCATCACCATCCATGTTACATTTTTTGCTTGTAAGTACACAGTCATGCAGATCTGTCACAATATACTAAGAGAATGTAAATAGGTCACCACATGTTTTAATTTCTATAACAAAATGTAAAGGGTGTGGAAATAACTGTTTCCAGTGATCTGGTCACTGAAGCTCCCCCACATGGCTTTAAGAGAGGAAAATGCCCCTTCAGCGTCTTTGGTGTACCAGAAAGACTGCAACACTACAGCTTTATTGACCAGCTGCCACGTGTAAACAGTCTCATGTTCAAAGGGAAGGATCTTAAAGAGGTTTGGCATTTTTAGTAATAATATTAGTTTAGAGTCTTAGAAACTTACCCTTACATGAATTGTTGACACTTGCTGAGCTGCAAGGCAACAGAGAAATGACACAGCCACTAAATAATTCAGTCTTTCACGATAGCTTTGCATATATTGGCTGAACAATGGATTCTCATACAACAGTTTGTATGATAACTTACGAATGAGTGCCCCTCATATTACATTATGTACATAACAAGGTTACTCAGTTAGATTTAGGCAAGTTAATTTACATAGGTAAGGTTTACGAAAAGAAACATGATGAAAATGTATTGTAAAATAACTCCAAGTTCACACTGTTCTGATCACCGGTGTCTGGAAAAGTGCTGTGTTTTATGATTCATCCACCACTCAAACCTCCGTTCTTATTGGGCCACTCGACACTGCCTCCTTCTTGACTCCCATCAGTGCATTGGTCCCGTGATTGCAGTTTCTTAACACAAAGCTAGTGCACAAATGATTAGCCCATCATTACATGGGATATGTATGAAGTTTTAAAGAAAAACAGCTTATTTCTACAATAGCCCAGAGTGCACAAACCTAGCAGTAAGAGACCGCTGAGGATCATGTGGCTCTCTGTAAAAGTTCTTGGTTTCACACGATTCCTACTACCAGTCTTCTGGGTGAAAGTCCTATGTTTTGTGACTCATCCACCCCTCCAATCTGCATCCGTCCCTCTTCACTTGTGTACACATTACATTGGTCTGATTGCAGCCTCTCCCAGGTAGATTGGTTACACAAATTGTGGTGCAATACTTTTCCTAGGTATATGTACAAGTAGTGCATGACAATAGTCTGGGCTGAAACCAGAGTAATATATTAGCACTCAAAGGAAGAGACAGGGAAGTAAATGTATTGACATTTAAATGTTGCAAAGACAGTCATGGCCCCCAGATGATAAATCCTACTGACCTTGGAAAGTTTTTTCTCTCCAGCATTGGTGGGTGATTGTACATCATTGATATTCAGACCTTAAATGAACCTTTGAATGGGGCCTGAATTGACAAAATAGTATGATCTGGAACTTAATACTCTACCTCAGTGATGATGCTGAACAAGTGAGCATATTTTTTGGTCTTGTTTCATCTTCATCTTCATCTTTCTAGGAACCGCAGTGTCGGTCAATTCACCACTTTGGCACCGTGAGGCTGACATTTTTGTTTTTTTAGTGAATTATCTTGACAACTATGCATAGATTGCCCTGACAGGCGGTACAGCTGTTCATGGTGCCTGTGAGATGAATTCTAATGACAATGGCAGGTTGACATTTGTGGTTTTGGGACAATTTTGACTAAACCTTGCAGAAATTGCTGACTCTGGCTGATCAGCAGGGCAACACAACAATGAGACGACAGTCACTGAACCACGCTCACATTAAATGGATTCTCAATCAGGAATTTAATTTTGTTCAGTGCAAAGTGGGTTCCCAGTAACACAGGACAGGACAGCCATGTGTGTGGCATTATTACCAGAATTTAATATTGGCGATTTTATTAATGGGTCTTTGGAAGGTTGGACGAAAGCTTATTGCAGTATAGTCCATACACTTCAAACAGGACCTCCAGGCAGGCCCTCAATCACTGGCCAGAAATACGTCATAGAGGAGACCAAATTATATAATTATGATTGTGATGATATTTCTCTTGCCAGGGAGGCCTTATAGTACAGCACATAATTTCAAGACAGCCAGTTGGAACAGGCCAGCCTGTGTTGAGGATTTTTGGATTTAGAGACACTGGAATTAGATGCATCATCCTCCAAAAGAGGCGAAGCAGAGATGTGGCTGATGCTGTTATGACAGGACTTTGTCTCGACTGCTTGTTCATCATAAGGATGTGGTAAGATTTGTGGATATCAAAGAAGGATGGAGTCTTAACCAAAGGCATCAATCCAAAAAGAACATTTGGACTGTATTTGGAATTGATAGGTTTCAATATTACGTAATTTTACTGAATATTTTGTGTGATCTAAAGGTTACAGCGCAGCCATGAGTTAAGTTCCTAAATACTAATTTTTCACTGTTATGTCAAGTAATGGCAGCATTTCAGGTAATGTTTTGCATGGCCTCTGTCCACACTAAATATTGATGGTGGGTACTAAGTATGAGTGACCTGCAGTTGATAATGTACCTGTATATTGTCTGTGAGGCGGTAAAACGAGATAATGCAGAGTGAAGAAGTGTTGGACCCTTCCTCCATGACATTTGTGTGTGTGTGTATGTGTTTGGATAGTTATTTTTTTACCTTTGTTTGTATGAGGTGTGGTGTGTTTTGGTTTTGTCTGTCTGCCCATTTTTCCCCACCTTGCTCCCTCTCACTCTCCTGTTTTCAGCATGCCTGATCAGCATCTGCAATCAGCACACCTGTCCGCCAATCAAGCCACCTCCTCTCCTCTACAAATACACTATGCCAGCTTCCAGTTCCTTCTGAACTTTTGAGCCATACCGTGTTTGTTATGAGTCAAACATCTATCTCCTGCACAGTTTTGCTTGCCTGTGCCTGAGAATTTAAATATATAAATTAAATATAGAAATATATAAATTTAGTTTGTTTGCCTGCCTACCTGAAGGCCTGAGGCCTGTACTATGAAGCTACTATGAAGGATTTGGAGTTAGAGAGGATTAATTTGATGTAGGTCAACTTTAGGATGGGATCACAACCTGTCAAACCCCCAACATCTGACTAATCACATCACTGGAAAAAAGAGGCCCAACATGGACAAAAGTCTGGTGTGACTGGAGAGACAGGTAAAAAGTGTTTATATTATTTCTGCGGGGTTAGTAGAAACAATTTATTTTTCCAGGCTTTCTTTTTCCACTGGCTTTAAAGGGATTGTCAATGTTGTACGCAGAGATTCATGGTCTACGGATTCTAATGATTTTGGCGATCCCCTGACTTTTCTCGGGCAACAGGGTGATATTTGTGTTTTTTATTCAGCATTGGTTGGAATGGTGTGATAACTGTGCATTCATCTTGCCCACAGGTAAAGGTCTAGTATGTAGAATTTAGCAGCATCTATTGGCAGAAATGGTTTAATATATTCACAAATTATTTTTAATAATATAATAATCTCATGAAAATAAGAATTGTTGCATTTTCATTACCTTGAAAAGAGCTTTTAATATCTACATACAACGTGAGAACTTGCAGACATACCTTTACGACAATGACTTTCCTATCAGCCTCAGCTCCATTAGGTATAGTGCTAATGAGCAAATGTTAGCATGCTAAAACACTAAAGTACCATTATACCCTCTAAATGTCAACATTGTCATTATGAACATGTTAGCATGCTGATGTTAGCATTTAGCGCTGCTGTTCAGTACAGCCTCAAAGAGCTGTTTGCATGACTGTAAATTTGAGCCTTGTTCATTATCTTGTTTCCTTTCTCTGTCATAACCCATACACTTGTGCATTTTTTTTCTTGCACAAAGTGGGTGAGGCCATTCAGTCCATTCAGAGCCCTGTATACAGTGGAAATACAAAATGTTCCTCTGTCAGGTAATACTGAATGTTTTACTTCTTTATTGCTTTTGCAAAGCCATAAAACACAGAATTATACGTGACAACATCCTGCACTGGTGCCGCCAAACCACTCAGGGAATTTCGTACGATGATGCTGTAATGTATCCCCATCACTGTTTTATTTGGTTTAGTCTTCTGTGTTTTTTCTTGGCATGAGAGCCACCGCAGTGAATCCCTGGCTGCGTTCCCTTGGGACTCGGTGTGATTTCTGGCCCACAGGGAGGCAACCCCAAGTGAGAGAACAAAGGCTGTTTGTCAGAGAGATGATGAGGAATCTGTGGTGATGGTGTGTAGTCAACCAATGTGGACTGGAGCAGTTAAACAAAGCCTTGCTGCCCAGTACATCTATAGGCTCCACGTATTTTTCCGAAACGATAAGACCTCAGTGATCTCATTGTTCACAGTCACACAGACAGTTTTTCTTTCCCCCCTCGTGACGCACGTCCATTCTGGGAAGAGTGTGCTGAAGATTCACAACCCAATAATTAAACACAAGAGTCTGTGCACTTACGGCTCACTCAACAGTCAGCCTTTTGTGGTGCAAACCATAATCCATGGCGTTTGAAGACATACTTTTGTTTTTATTCAAGGATGAATACATTTATATGGATGATGATTAAGACAAAGTCATCTTTAAGTGTTTCTGTCAGTAAGTGGCGAGATACATTTTGTCTCGCTTCAACGGTCTTGAAAAATCAACCTCCCTTCCAACAGAAGGTCTTCATCGAAAATCTTTGGGCACACATGGTGTTTACTGCAAGTTTTTGTGGTAAGATCACTGGTGCTGGAACAATTATTGATTTGAGGGATTATTCAGATTGTCTTTTGCATTTGACATGGTGCATGAACTTATTCTAAAGGCCTAGACACAGCAGCGTAACATCAGAGAGCCAGTGATGTTGCAACAGCAGTCTGTTGTGTCGCCTCATATTGCCCGTGCTGATCAGCCAAAGAAATAAGACTGCAGCCAACATGCAACCAGCATGTACATCTTGCACCTGCATTAGAAGAAATACTTCTATACCAGCAGATGGCTTTAGTCTTATTTGTTATTCAAAAAGGGAAGGCGGAAGACTGACGTGAAGGACTCAAGAAGCTAGTTAGCCAGTTAGCACATTAACAGCACAACCTGATGTTGACAAAGAAATTATGTTGTGCGCCAGTGAACAATACCACTTGTGGTAAACGGTTATTAATTGTTTCTGCTAAAGAGCTTGATGGCTAGCAAAAAAAAATGCTTTCGCTGTTTGTTTGCTTTATTCACTTGCACAAAACTAACCTGCGAATCATAGCAATTTCTCTTACAGACACCATCTCTGGTGCAATTCAACATGCTGAATCGGCCAATTAAAAGCCGACAAAGGCTGACTGGAGCCAACAGTGTGGGGAACTCCACAAAAGCTAGGACAACACAGACACTCACCAATGACCCAAGACTGAAGATCAGCTGACCGTAAGCTTGATGTGTCAAGGCCCTTAAGGTCAAGTTTAGATGTTAAACTTTAATCATCAGTCCTGTGGTAGTTATTGAAAGTGATGTAGTTTTTGCGACACATATGAAACTGGAAGTTTTAGGGTCCTCTGCCTAAAAAAAATGTGATAATCAAAGACTTAATTTTCTGCATTGTAGCGAATATTTATGAACCAATTTGTGCTTTTTCTGCATCAATTTATGATGTCAAATGCTGTCAAAATAAAAGCCCTCAGCTACTTTAATGTTTTTATCGGTGGTACAAATGTGTTCTAAATATTGAAGAGGTCACCTATTTATTTCACAGTATCTTTTTAGATTCATTTTTCAGGGACTTTTGAGGACCATGAATTTCATGGCAACCACTAGGCAAGGCAAGGCGACTTTATTTGTATAGCACATTTCATACAACAGGGCAATTCAAATATCTTTAGATAGAAATCATTAATTGTTGTTATTGCAGTCTGGACCAATTTGGTCGACTGACCAACAGACCAACAATGCCATTCTGCCAGCATAGCTAAAAAATAATGTTTTGATTGCACATTTGTTTAAAACACAAATTGCACAGTATATACATTTACATTAGCCTACATGCAGTCGTGAGCAGTAACAACATTTAGTGATTACTTTTTGGCTTGTATCTATGACTTGCACTTTTATGTACACTGGAAAAAATAGTGTATATTATGCAAAAAACACATTTATTAAAAACTGAAAGCTTTGGAAACTTTCACAGTATTTACCAGGGACAAAAAGGCCCTGGAAGCTAACATTTGTTTTCCATAGTTGCTTTCACAAGTCCTAAATGATGAGTTTTCATTCTCTCCTCCCCGTGACTTTCCTCTAGGGATTTTCATTAGTCCAATATTTGGCTAATGATGGGTGCATGAAAATCTGTTTCATGAACCTGCTTTCAGTAAACCAGTCTAAATATAGATAGACGTGATAACAAAGAGCACACTCAGAGCCCAGTTTTGTTTACCAGCATCACACACTGGAGCCAACACATAATCAAATGCTGATAATGGTCGGCTGCTTCTTTTGTACCTCCTCTGCCAGTTATTGCCCTGCTGGGTAAACATATGAATCCAATGAGCTGCAGAAGAGTTTGTCGCCACTTTGTTCTGAGTGGAGCAAGTGGAAAGTTAAGCTGAAGTAAACAAGGCTTGAGGGCCAGTGCTATTGTCTGTCTAAATAGCTCTATCCTCTGAGGGTTCAAGCTTGTACACAACCACAGGGAACCACAGAGAAGAAGAAGGAATAAGACACTTCTGTAAAGTTTGTTGAAGTTTTCTTTCTGTAAGAGGCTCTGAGAGTTTGGATAAAAGTGACCCCAGCCTTCTATGGGCCCTTAGTTTGTCCAATCAGTCTGATGTCCTGACAGCAACGATCAAAACAATGCATAAACATTTACAAAAATAGAAGCTAAGCAGGGTGCAACAGAGGTGCAGAATCTGAATGTGATATAAAGGCAATTACTTCACTGGAGAAAAGGAATTTCAGAAGAACTGCAGATGCACTGAACTTTGGATTTTAAGATGTATCCTCAGCAGTTGTGTTGTACTGTTGAGGTATTTATGTCAGACAGATGACAGCGCTGATCTTTTTGGTATCCAGCAAATGCAAGAAAAATTTGCAGTTTGAGATGAATGTCCTGGCACACTTAGTCTCAGAAAACATATTATTCTTTTGTAATGTGCATCTTTCTTATTTCCAAGCATGGCTGCAATTTGGAGCAGTAGAATAATAAACGTATACTCTTTTAGCAAGACTATATATTACTGGTGTTAAAGAAAACAAGTAAATACCGTAGTGCTGTGACAATATTTGTGTTAATATAAAAAAATAACAATTTAGAACTAAAGAAAAATAATTTAAGGAAAGAGACTGACATGACATAAGGTCATATTTTTCCTCTGACACCAATGTCTTTGGTCAAAGCGCTTTAAGAGTTTTTTGCTCTCATCTTGGTGTCAGCTACAGAGCTATCTTAAACTTTATTCTATTATAAGCCTGAAAGGCTTTGAAAAAAGTATTAAGGACATTTTGAGGACTGAGTGCACTGTTTCTTAACGCTTCTAATTGGCTGTTTGTCCTAAGTTTGTTGCTTGTTGCTTGTGTGTAAATTTTTATGCTGTTTGTTTCAACTTTTGCTGTCGTGTTTTTAGTCTGTTTGTCCTTTTATGTGAAATTCTTCATAATGCTGTCTTGGCCAGGACTTCCACGAAAAAGAGACTTTAAGTCTCAATGGTTAAATAAAAATAAAATAAATAAAAATGGAAAGTACAATGTAAAATATTGTAAAATATGTTTTAAACATGGTGACCTATTTACCACATTTTAAACTTGATTGTTTTCAGGTCCTTTTACAGCATGTTTTAAGCTTAGTTTTGCTTTCCTTTATATTGCATAACCCCACCACTTTCCAGTCTGCATGTCACATACTGCAGAAAACAATATGTGTTGGATCTTGCAAGAGGTCATAAACCACCCCACCAGCCACCCCTTGTCTCTGTCAAGCTCTTTTCAAGAATGAAAACACTTTGAAAAAGAAGAGCTACAGTGGCCTTGCTTCCTCGAGGTATGGAAAACTAACCTAAGATTCATTTGGCCCTCCCAAATTCTGAGAAAAATGGATTCCCTACCTGTAAATGCTAAACCTCAGCTTAATGCAATGGCCATAAATTTACAGATAGTCAACAGAACATGAAGCCCAGATGTGATGCATCCATCACACTTGCAGAAGAAAACTCTAAATGATGAGGTCTGAACAGCTTATATAACTGTGCTTAGATGTGTTGTGCGTACAGTACAATGATCTAGTGATGCTGTGATCTCTCTTGCAGTCGGCACTTGGAGGTCCAAAATGTTATATGAAATCTGGCCATAAATTCAGATCAAGTTTCCACTCCAGATATGGATTATGCAGGGGTGGAGTGAATGAACTAGTTGCAGTGTTTTTGCAGAGGGTCAGAACGCTTGGATCTATAGATCTGTGGATATGTTGTCTGCAGAGTTTAATTAGAAAATTATGCTCATGATACAGCTGCCACTTTGATCCAAAATAGAAATTGTAGGAATTCCTAATATCCTAAGTCCTTTATAAAACCCTTTGAAATCTGAGGATTTGGCTTGATTTTGTTTTTCAGAAACATGGGAAAAAGGATATGAGCATGACATGAAGTGTCTTGAAAGTTAGCAAGAAATTAGTAAAAAGTTACAAGAAAATCACCTAAAAAAAGAAAAGGAAGAACAGAAAGAAAATTAAAAAACTAAACTAAACAAGCAGACCTTAGGAAAGATGTGGTATATATACTGTATATATAATTTACATAATTCTAAATATATAATTACAAAAATTATAGCCTTCTAGACATTTTTCCCTAGTGTTTTGATCATAACTTGGTGATAATAAGCATTGGGCACTGACTTTATTGTTTTAATTTTGGCTCATATTTGCTTCAGCACCTGCTTTAAGTATCTTTAGGATGTGTTCTGTATTCCATGTAGTAAAATGAGTAGATGCAACATTTGCTAATGGAATCCGTCACTTAAGACAGCGCTGAAAAGGGCTTTCACTTTATACAAATCCTCTGCAGCTGCAACATTGTAAATAAGGTTCATTGCCAGTCCGATGTTATTAATACGGGTTCTCATAGAGGCAAATGGAATCAGCATCTCAATGAATGCCCTGAGGCCACTTTTCCCATGTCACTGATGTCAGTGGGCTATCTGCACTAACGTTGGCACTGACTGCTCATGCCAAGACAAATGTCAGCCTGGGCCTCTCTGCCCAAATCCCAGCTTGTGGTCGTGAGTTTACTGTAATGTAGCAGACTTTGAAAATCCCTTGCAAGTTGTCTTTTGCGCAGCAGTACCGTAGGGGCTCTGGGAAAGGTTTGGTTCCCAGACAGAAAAAGCAATGTTGAGTGTGAGACAGGTTCTCTAGACATCTTGGTGGCCTTTTTTCCTGGAAGTTTGAACAGCTGACAGGAGGGTGCTGCAAAGAAATGACTCTAATTTTTTATTAATAATTTATTAAACATTCCCCGCAATTTTATCTCCTCTTAAACAAACTGAGACAGTCTCCAGAACTTATCAGTATGTAGGCCATTGTTGAATAATTTGACTGCCAGTTTTCCTATTTAAGACCAATAGTGACTCACGTTTAGGTTTGTACATGAGATTCAGACAGCTGTGATGAATGTATGTTGCGTTTGCTTTTGTCTGTGTAATTATGCATGACTTTGTGTGAACAGCTTTTAGCTCTAAAGGAATGTTTCTTTGGCTGTATCTGGACTTCATTTGACATGTACTGTTTCTTGTTACAAGAGCCATCCAGTATGTTATCATGGTATAAAACATAAACCAGAAGTGTTTCTTTTTTTTCCATTCTGCAATTTATAGTCACTAATTATGATAGTGGGTGGATAGCTGTATTTACAAGTGCAGTTATATTTGAAATCTGGTCCAGACGACCAGTCTGAGGGGGGAAAATAAAGAAAAAAAATCTTGTTTCTGTTTCTCCAAAAACCATAAATTATGTTTTTGGGAGTGGTGGTTGGACGTTGACGTCTGAGCTAACCAACTTACTCACTTGATGTTGCGTTGTCAGTGAGTGGTAAGCAGTGACAGGAGATGAGACTGCTGAAACAAGCGTGAAGCCACCCCAACAGTTATGCTGACGCACGTCAACTTCAAGGGACCTATGGATGCATCAGCCAAGATGTTACTGGAACTCATTAGTTGGTGTCTGACTGATAAATAGACTTCAAAATACTGCCATCACAGTGTAGGGGTCCATCCAGAGTATGTTGTTTTCCTCAGCAGGTTCTGTCTTTGTGAGTGATTGATTCAGCCAAGGAGAAAAAACGTATCTCAGACAAGTTTCTGGGAATTGTTTTCAGGCAAAATGTTGATTTTCATGCACATCCTCACATGGCCTGTTAAGTTGTGCCAAGGATGTTGTTTCCTTCAGTCAGTAACCTTCATGGCCTGTACTTTGCGAGATGTGACGTTGTAGTTTCTGTAGTTTTTCAGTGTGGTTGAGATGGAAAGAGTCAAAGACACAGAAGCGGAGCTCCTGTTCACGGAGGTTGTTAAGACAGAACTGCTTCATGTGAGCTAGGTCTGGGTGAACTAATATGAGTTCAATGAAAAAGAGCCGGAGGAGTTCAGATGAGCTGTGACAGAGCTGAAATAGTGGAAGAACTATTGATAGGATTTAGCAAAGCTCAGAAAAGCCCAGAAACCATCTGAGCTCTATCTGTACAATGCTTTGTGGGCACTTGGATGCTCTTGTCTAACATACTATACAGCACCTGTCATACCTGTCTGTTTGGATATTTAAATCTTCTGTAACGCCTTTTTGTTGAAATGATGATGTCCCTGTATTTTACCAAGCAACATCTGTGCTTTAATTTATTTGCGCCTACATGAACCTGACACAAGACAGTCTCTTAAAATTACGTGCATTGTAGCCCAGTTTTTCATTTGTAGAAACCTCTGACACTAAATATAGTGGAAGAAAAGCCTCAAAAGCTGTAAAACAAAAATTATGAAAAGGCAGGCGGTTAGTTGCCACGCATGCTAGTTTGATGCACACATGATGAACACATTTTTCTGTTCATGTCAACCCACCATGTCTCTGTTTTTCAACGTCTGTCATCGTCTTCCTGCATTTGTCTTTCCATGGCTCCGCAGCTGTAAGTCCTTCCCAGGAAAAAGAACATAACTTTTATTTTGTTCTGGCAGCGTCGGTACTTTTGTGGATTTTGCTGTTTTGAATGTGATCTATCACAGCACCACGTATCATCGTCCCCCTCTTTAGGATAAATGAGTCTCTGAAGTGATTATGTAACACGGGACTAAAGGCAGTAAACAATTTAGTGGGACTTTGCTCTATCCTGAAAACATGTTTATTTTTTTTCCGGTAAATTTGTTTTTAACTCTATGCCAAGAATTTATTAAGTAATACTGCACGTTTGTGTGCTGCTGTACCGCACAAACAATCACTACCACCCTTACTGCTGTTTCTGTTACAACTACTATTAAAGACACTTCTTCTGCTGCTACCGCCACCTCCGAGACATTTATAATGAGTTAAAACAATAAAAAAAGTGTTAGTAGGATCAGAAACACAGTAAAAAAGCTGACATGAATTCAAAAAAGAATTAAAAAGTTATAGTATATCCAATCCAAATACAGTAGTCATAAAACTAAAATGGTTTTACCACATAAACATGGCTATAAAATCTGTTTGAAGATGAGACCGAGAAAATGATTCATTCTGACAGACTAAGCTTCTGGATGGTCCCGAGATTTGAGGCCCACGTGGAAAAAACGCCTGATTGACAATTAATATTCAGCTTCATGGAAAATTTTGTTCCACACTAGAGGCAAGTTCAAGTCAAGTCCTGTGTGAGACAGTTCAAAAAAGACAGATGATGTACAGAAAGCATTTTCTTCTTATGCAACGTAGTCTGTACCAAAAAAATTGAGTTAAATCTCATAAATGTACACATTAACTGAAGTCATATGCTTTATACTGACAGAAAAAATACCTTTGAATATGAATTATAACACTTATTTGGTATTATTTGTCATTATATAACAAAAATTCTTGCAAAAAGGTCAGGGTTTTACAGAGTTTGGCCAAATGTTGCTCCAAGATCAAAAAAGTGCCAGATAGGATTAAGATGAAGTGTGCTGTAGCTAATAAATACTTGCTTTTCTTCTGTTTTTCTTGTGAAGTGTCCAAGAATCATGGGTGACCATCTAACGCTGGCACTGGTTAAGTGTTGAAAGGAGGCGGGTTGTCAAATCAGATTGTACACTGTGTGTGTTTGCTTAGAGACAGAGTTATCAGAGGTGAGCCAGATCCAGGCACTGGAGGTCATGATATTTGCTGAGGCAGAGAAAAGTTTACAGAGACTTTGACACTGCCAATTTGGAAATCACTTTAATTGAATTACTACACAACTGTTAGTTAACATTGATTGCAAAAGTTGTTTTTGTTTTCAATTATCCACACTAGGATTTTTTGTGTTATGCAACAACCTTAAAAGGACAATTCAACATACATCATCAAGCATACGTATCTTTTACTCTTACCTGTTGTGCTATTAATCAATCTAGATATTTCTGGTGTGAGTCGCTGAGTGTAGGAGATATCAGCTGTAGAGATGTGGCACTCGATTTGTAGTACTCAAAGCACCAAAAAACACATTTGAAAAACTCAACAGCAATGTGACTTTCCAGAAATAATGACCTGGTCACTCAAGATAATCCACAGACCTTGTAGTGGGCAGTTTCATGTAGTTTCATGTCTCTACCAAACTACGCCCACCAACTGTATCACCGTTCAGAAGAAAACGCACGTCTACTGCTAGCTCACCTAGCACCACTGAGCTAACGTTACAGCTCAGTCGAGGAGGATGCCATTAATGTTAACGTCTTGCGTTGTTCCTTCTATACGGTGATACAATTGATGGGGTTGGTTTGGTAGAAAGAAAATAGTTCCTGCATGAAACTTATCTTGAGTAACTGGGTCATGATTTCTGGAAAGAGATATTGCTGTTGAGTCTTTTTAATGTATTTTTAGGCACTTTGAGAACCGCAAGCTGAGTGCCATCTAGTTCCATTATACTGGAGAGACAGCAGACATCTCTATGACTGATATCTCCAACATTCGTCAACTCACACCAAAACAATCTAGATTGATAAATAGCACTACAGGTAAGAGGAAAAATATGTATTTTTGGTTTTTGACGTGAACTGTCTCTTTAAAAGTTCTCAGGAAGAACAACTATTGAGGAAGCCATTCATATCTTGTTTATCTCTTTATGAACTTTATTATTCTCATCAGTGCGATGAAAAGACCAACAAGTTCTCTCCTTGTTCTCTCCTCCACGTCTGTTCTCCAGCTGTATTCTCGATGAGCCCATACCACAACATTTTAATACTCGCTCTGTCATATGTGACAGTCAAGAACTCCACTGCCAGTGACCAGATTGGAGCTTTCTGAAACCATGATATAAATTTACATGACGTGTTGATTAGGGGGAAACTAATGCACATACTGGAAGACTTTGCACACCAAAAGGGTACATCTCGCAGAGAAAAAAATGATCTGTACCTTCTTGAACTGCTCAATTTATTGTGCAAAAACAACTTTTTGCAGTCCATGTCTCTGCAGTGGAAAAACCCAAACTGCAAGGGGTTGTGTTGCGGTTTGGTCCCACTGGAGTGTCTCTGCATCTTTATGTAAGCAGGTGCTCTCAGGCCTCCTCCATGTCATGGTGGCCAAAAAACCCTAAAAGTCTCCACTTGTTAAACTGGGCCACACAACTCCGGAGCTTTCTCCATGTGTGTTCAACTCATTCACAAATAGGGCAACAAGTTGGGCTGAAATTCAGCATTGTGGTGTTCTTGGAGGGAAGAAACTGAACACATGTCTCTGCCTTGTCCTAGCAAACACAGCTGCCCCTGTGTCCCCACGTCACCCCTCCTCAGTCTGAACTCTTTTGCCCAGAATTCCCTCGGCCAAACAAACCATGCAGCTCAGCACAGCAGCAGTGGCCAGTTTATACTCAAGTGTGCTGAACCATTATTAGTTTAAAGCTCAAAGGCTACTCTGGTGAGCGCTGCGTTCTGTGAGCACTGGGCCTGATATGCTTCTGTCAGGGATATGAAGTTCACTGCCTGTAAACACACTTATATGAGGATGCAATAGTTGTGACTCATGAATCAGCCTCAAATTAAAACATCATTACATCAATTTTATCAGCTTTCGCCTTGTGTGTTTGTAGTTTACAATGCAGTGAGGTCAGACTGAATGACTTCCTCCTGCCTTGACTATAATTGTTTACATATGTGGTTGTTTATAACTGTGTTTATTGAAGCTTTTTACGATGACATAACATGTAAGTTCCGATGATTAATGCAGCTACAAAAGGGAAACTTCTGAGTTTTATTTCATCATTATTGGGCTGGAAAGAAAGGTGAGAACATCCTGTTAAAAATTTTGCCTTCCATTCAACTCTTTGAAACCTGACAAAATTGGCTTGATTTCTTTAAAAAAAAATGGAGAGACAGCAATGAGCAACAAAAGAAGAAATAACCCCAAAAATGGCAAGGGATTAGTAAAACATATAAGAAGATTACCTGGAAATTAGTTTAAAAGAAAAAATTAAAAAAAGAAAAAAGGCAATGACCTAGAAAAGTGCTCAAAATTTTTAGTTATTCTGTAACATAATTTAAAAAATGTAATTATGATAATAAGCCTTTAATATGTGTGAGTCTTTCAGCAGTGTAGTTATGCAAGTTTTACCCTGAGGAGACAATTTAGAAGGTCAAAGGTCAGAAACATCACGGTCACATCAGGACCATTGTTGTCAGTGTTTATCAAAAATGACCTCTATTAACCTGTTAGGTCATCACAGCAACATAAATCACAGCACTACACTACTCATAGTAATAATAACACAAACTTATAGGTTTTCTTCTCTCTTTGAACCAGAAGTATTTTGGTGTCACTGGAGCATAAAGATCCTCTCTCCTCAGTTTGCTTTGTTGTAAATGCAGCCTGGAAACCTTTTTACATTTATAAGAGCCTTGTGAAACTTTATACATACTGCAGAGACCTGGACATCTCATAAAAGGGTGCTTAAAAGTTTGCTTGTATGTTTAAGATAAGAGGGCTTCGAGACCATCTTGTAAATTGGATTTGAACCACAGAGCTTGCTTAGCTTTAGTAAGGATTACTTTATAGTTGAACTTTATGGTTCAATGATCTAGTACTGTTTGAAGTCTGAATTTGCACTTCCTGGTTTTTGTCTGTCTCCATTGCTTAAGTGGTGCAAAATTTATTGGACAGTACAGTACACTTCGGAGAGTGTCGGAGACTACTCCAAGCAGCCACTCCTTTTGTTCTCATTCTGGTCAAGTCTACAACTTGGCAATACAGATTCATTCCAGGGTCGAACGCACGTTTTCTTGTTTAGCTGAACTTTACAATACGAATGGTAAAACGTGACCACGAACTATTTAAGAGGGTGTGTGTGGAGGGTTGACTGCAGATCTTATCTTCCCCAATTTTCCTGCAACAGCAAATACTTCAAAAAGCGACTTCTTCTTTAAAGAAGTTTTTTTCTTCTTTCTGGAATAATTAAACTAATTTGCCCATAGCTGAACATTCAGGTTAAAACTTGAAGTGCTACCTCTCCACAAGTCCCTGATTGAAATTCAGACCACGGTGAAAGCAGCTCTCTGCACGGCTATATTTAGGTGGAGCAGTTTCCAGTCATAAATCCATAACACAAAGAAGACTGCTGTCTGTCTCTGCTACCTGAGAGGGCAGGGAAAACATCAGGATGGTGGACTTCACTGACCTGACTGGGCAGAAAGACACATTTTGTCTTTCCTTACACGCTAACAGAAGTATTTATTATAGGATAAATGTTTATGAGCAGTAGCATTTGCTGTCTTGATATGAGCTCTGCAGCCGAAAGGGGAAGAGTTCATATGGAAAAATTCCTGATTATACTGAACTGCACTTTTGTGTCAGGAGCATCAGGTCTCATCCCACTGCTGGAGGTCTTGTAGCTCATGTTTCTTGCCTTTCTGGGCACAGAACAAGAGACTTCACAGCAGTGTACTTATCTGATTCACTCCTTACCAACCAGGAGTTCAGTCTTTTTGCAGCAAATGTTGATCTACTGGTTCTGTTGTCTCTCTCCTTTTCCCCTCACTCCCTGGTCTACTCCCTCATTTTAGAGGTCCAATGTGTAGGATTTAGAAGGATGCATTGGCAAAAATGGAATATAATATAATAGGTATCAGTAAGCTGATCTACATAGGGAGTGGGACCTCATCCAAGGAGTCCACCATGTCCATGTGTCTGCAGTATCTCAAAGCAGAAAAACCAAACACTGGCTCTAGATAAATTTGGTTTTCACATTAGTAGCCCATATGTGGCAAGCAGTGTTAGTAAAACACAGATTTTTTGAATCTGAAACTGCCGTGCTCAGTGTTTTTACCGGTTAAAATGACCGAGTCTGCTTCTTTTGGAGAGGAGGAGACCTCTGTAGATAACTCAGTTCCCAGTTAAAACCTCCTGAAATCTAATTGTCCACCCCAGGTCCCGTCCCTTTATGATTGGCTGTCTGCCCAGTCAGTTTTAGCTGTTTGACGAATAAACTGAATTTTCAGTTATTGGTGCAATTCAGTTTTAAACCTTAGAGGCAGTGATGTGCCAGAGTAGTGTCTGTCCTGCCAAAAAGCCTCAGAGGAGGAAGAAGATCTGTTTTGACTTGGAGCCATGGTGCAGAGCACTATTTTACATTTGTGTGGTGTTACTTTGTTGTGTTGTGATCGGTAAGTCTATTTTTTTAAACTAAACTATAAGACACTGCAATATTAGTAATTAAAGAAGATATGAGAAGTGGAGACAAAAATTGTAAATTTAAACTATGCCGACGCGTCTGCAGCAGCAAAAAAGTCTGGACATGCCACTGCTAACTCGGCTGGTTGCAATTTGCAGCTAGATACCACTAATTCTCACACACTGCTCCTTTAAGGTAGCATGATAGTAGGTTAGCCTCCTCTTTAATATCTGTCACTTTAAGTTGCTCAATCTTATTTTGATATTCATCACAATCATTGAAATTGGTCAATCTACGCTATATCATTATAGTAAATCCTGATGCATGAGATTGTATCATCTGAAAAACCACTTAGTTAATAGAAACTAGATTTTTCTGCCATGTCAGTCAATAAACCAAAAGTATGTTACACTTGAGAAAATATTGAAATTGTACCTTTTTCTAAAGTTGGTATGATTTCAGTTTGTGTTCGTATTCTCAAAAAAGAGCAAAATTATCCATGAAGTTCAGTAAGTTTTCCAGTCTCAGCAAAATCTTAGCAAAAATAACAAGTTGTACTCACTGCTGTGTGTGAAATATTTAATGTTGTTATTGTGAGCTGTGGGAACGAGTCTGTATAACACTGGTTTGAAAATGCGAGTGACGACAGTATCCTTTTGTTCATTTCTCGGAATATTTAGAAAGATGGTTTTCCGGCCATCTATACTGTATACACCATTCACTTGTTTCATGTGGTGCACATCATCATAGTTCAAAAGTTCCTTTTTGCTGAAATGATGGCAGATTTAAATTTGATTTTAATGACCTCTTACTTGATGATGTCAGTGTTTTACCGCACTAGCATAATCCAATAATACTGTGGTAAAGCTTAGCACTTTGTGCCCATCAGTAGAAGAGAGAATCAAGCAGATCTGTGGCCAGCACTTTGAGATTGTGTAATATTTATACTTGCACAGATTTCCAAGGAACTCCAAAATATTTGGCAGTGTCCTGGTTCAAACAGTCACAACAGAGTGCTGGTCTGTGAAGAATAAAGAAGAATTATTAATTTGAAGAGTTTGTGTTTTGTTGTGTAAAAGAACATTGTCAGTACAGACAGAACCCCCCTGCCCTTGGACTCGTTCCTCTTAGGATGCAGAGGATGACATTGACAGCTGAGAGCTGAGTGTTCAGCTTTTAACACCGATCACGGTGCTATCTGCTGAGCCTGACAGATCAATAAGACATCCAGCACAGCGGGCCTCTGGGAAGTAAACTGACATCACAGCAGAATCGTTGTTGAACCTCTTAACAGCAACAAACCATGAAACATAAGCATGACAAGGTGCCCATTTGCAACTTTCTCATGTTCCTGTTTGAAAAGCCTAATTAACTGTTTGGGTGGTGGGTGACTGGGCACTTTCTGTGATCTGAAGAACGTTTAGTAAGCTAGAAAGAAATGACATCTTTGATACAATGAGTTCATTTACAGTAGCGTCTGTACAAAATCAAACTTTGAGCCAACAATAAACAATTCTGAGGCCAAATTACTGGACTATTTAGATTGATCTGATTAAATAAGTACAGTCCCTCACCTCACCCCTTTGCTAATGATTACATTAACAGCACCAATCTTCAACACGGAGGGTTTGATCTGTGTAAACATTGAGATATTAGTTATCTAATATATACTTTTTTTTCCCCCAACCATTTTTATTCATGGAGGCAGGACAAGTACGTGTTCTTATATTTACATATCACAGTATTTTCCCTTTGCAATTACTAGCCTAACTAACATTGTTTTTCCTTTTTTTCCCTACATTCTCCCTCTCCCCTCCTGATCTCCCAGGCCACAACACTTCATAGCTGCATAAGGGAGAAAAGAACGAAAGAAGACAGAAGGGAGAATAAATAAATACATAAACAAATAAGACTTGTCAGGGAGTTACATATTGTTATGTCGTGGGATTACAGACTGATTACAGAGGCGGTTAAGGATGCCCGATAATATTGGCACGGCATGAGGCCAGCCTTTGTTTGATCTTTCATTTGGTAACCTCCATTTAAAAAAAAAAAAAATGTTTAAAAGCATGATTGTATGAATACAATTTTTGACCCATATAATATTTCATTTAGCTCATAGTATTAAGATTTACTTAATAATTGTTAAAAATGTTGAGACTTTGAGCTCACACCCTTCAGACGCATATTTAGACTTCCAAAGGCCAAGCTTAAAAATTCCTTCATTTCTGAGGCCAGCAAACTATTTAATGTTCATGATGACTGTACAAAGTAGAGTTTATGATTAGATTCCCATACTGGGGGCTGATGATGATGATTTTAGCTGCAGCATACTGTAATTTTCCTGTTGTCACTTGATTCATGTATTTTATCATGAGTTTTGTTCCAGAGTCCATGTGCTGTGTGTCGTCTTTTTACCTGGCTGCAGGACAAATTTTCCCTCAGGCAACATAATGTTTAAGTTAAAGTTAGTTTATTTACTTATTTTATATTGTACTTTTTTTTAAAGGACCATTGCCAGGTTTGTGCCTTTTGGTTATGTAAAAGAGAAAACGATTTCATGAAGCATTAATTTGTTTACAAAAGGAATGTTTCCAGTCATGTTTTTGTTTCCAAGTTTTCCTCCTACAGAAGGAAATAGTGAAAAGATTTTGGGCTACCTCTTTATCCCCCTCTCCTGCTAATGGTGATTACAGGTCAATACAGATCTCTTGACCTAAATCTCAGACAGAGCTGTGATGAGCAAGCTAAAACCATTAGTTTTCAACTTTTTAATTTTCAGCCAGGAAAATGACATCAAAATTTGGTTGTAGCACATGGAACGGAAAGGATAAGGGCAAAAAATAGAGGAAGTTACAGCTCTGCTAGCTTTTCAAATATGATGAGAAATATGGCCTTTTGCAAATACCTGTAAGGCATGGGCAGATTATGAGACAATAGACCCCCGGGCACAGATATGCCAACGGCCCTGACCCCTCTCCTACATATGATAAGACACACGGACTTGTCTATTTGCATTCTTTTTAGGGGTTTGGGATCTATTTGCAGTCATTATGCATCTTTTTGTGGCTTGGTGTCTCTTTCTGGTCATTTTGCATCTCTTTTGGTTGTTCCGTGTCTTTCTTGGTAGTTATTTTTTGTCTCTTTGCAGTTATTTGACTCTCTTTGTGTTCATTTTGAGTCTCTTCCTGGTCAGTAGGTATTACAGTTATTTGTGTGACATTTTGCAGATATAAGGCCAGGGGGGCTTCTGTGACTCTGGGCCCCTGAGCCTGTGCGCATGGTACACCCGTTCAGTAATCCATCCATGCTATCAGCATGCATCGTGTAGGTAGCAGGGAAGCACCTTCCATATGACAGGTCAAAGGTCAATCATAAAGGCGAACAAGATAGATGGACATTCTCACACATGGTTGGATTATAAGACAATGAGTCCCTGGGCATATTGTCCTCCTGCGCTCGTGGTCTTTTTAGCAACATTTTTAAGGTTAACTGAACACTACTGTTAGTAAGTTTAATATTTCATTCATTTTGGAGATGAATGATACTCAATATATACAGCACACGACAAGGAGCCAGTTGGCCCACTGACCATTTACAAAGACAACGAATCCATTCAAACTGGGATTGTTTTTAATGCTTTGAATGTATATAAGGTACCAGAGTGCTTTAAAAAGGTGTCAAAGTAGCGCTTCTTTCTTTAAAAAAAAAACCCCAAACTTATTCACTACTGGCCCCCTGTCATTTTACTGAATATCCCTGCTGTAGATGAAAAAAGGCTGTTTAACTTCTTTGCAAAGTTTACTGCCACAATAAATCCACCCTGACCCTCCTCTCCACTAGTATTTTACAAACACTATAATGTACTGTACAAAATATTCTATCCTGTGGTGCGAGTCATATTATATTTTAGCTGTACAACTCATCCTGACCTGATTTGCTGTCCATATTGTTCTCCACAGTGTCCCACTACCACAGCAGTATGTCTTTCTTCTGTTGAGTGGAATTTGGAATTTCTATATGAGCTAATGCTCTGTATGCGGCTGGTAGGAGTGCAAGCCAAGCACATATTGTATATGCCAGTCAGTGAAATGTAAACCTTGAGAAGACTTCCACCATCTGTAGAGAAGCTTTTTTCCCTTTCATTACATTGAACCACTTAGCTTTATGGGATTATATAGTGTTATATAACTTCTTTAAACATCAGAGATTCCTCCACTGATAGAGTTCAAGATAGATGTCACAGACCTGAAACTGTCTTAAATGGAAAGAGAAGACGTCACTATTTAGCTGATTTATGCATTTTTTTTTTTTTTTTTAAGAAAGCCTGAATGTCTATTCTTCACAAGAAAGGAATTAGCAACCAATAGGTTCTTTAGATTATATCCACTGTTGTAGATATGGTTGCCATTGGCTTCGGGGGCGAATAAAGACTGGATTTCTATCTCTATCATTTTAGGGATTCAGTAATTACATATAAAAACAAACAGAGTAGCTAGAAAGAGAAATGGTTTCATTATGCACACTTTTGTCATCAGGTCATACGCCATCATTGTGGCCCCTCTAGGCTACTGTGCAATTGAGCACCATCATCCCTCATTGCTGTGACTTCATGCTTGACAACTTTCTTGTCATCAAAGTGGACTCTCCATCCACATCCAGTGCCCTTGTATGAAGGTTGCACTGTTAAGAAGGCTTGAGCTCGAGGTCCAGTGAGGATAACTTCTCTTTTATTATGATTGATGCCACTTATGAGATTATTTTTTAATTTAAATCCTCACTGTAGTGAACTGACCCTTGCAATAAAAGCCCAGTTTGGCCACATGGCCATTAAATATAAACATTTCTACATTCAAACATAACAAACCTTTGACCTTTTGAGTCAAGATTTTTAGTAACAAAGAAAGGTTTGCCTTCCAGGGCCCTGCAAATGTCTTTCTGAGCAGGCTTTGTGTGCCCTCTGCTGGCAGTTTGTGGGGCATTCACTTCAGTGCTATGTCAAACACATAGGAGGGAGTGTTTTATGCTTAGTTATAGCTCAGTGCATGGTTAACCTATGAGCATATGTCAGTAGTTTTATTGTACTCACTTTCCGGATGTAGCTTTTAGTTTTTTATGTATCTTTATGACATGTTGAATGTTGTTAATTCTTTGTTTCATGTGTCCCTGAATAAGATGAAAACTTAAATGTTCTAAATGTTTTGTTTCAAACAAAGAAAAGTTTTTCCCTGGTAGTGGGTGACATGTATGTATGTGACTGGGTGTGTTTATATATTAATCTGCGTTCTGCCTCAAACTCATAACACCCCTCCACTCCTTGGTTAAGTTGTTTTTGTTTTGAGGTGTATGTTTGTGTGGACAAGTGCCTCTGGTATGCTGTGGGCAAACTGGCAGCATTGCAATGTCTGTACACCTCAGTGCCAGTCTGTGGGGGCAGCAGGGAAAACACTTGAAAGAGCTGTGCGAGACAGACTGACATCAGCGATGGCATTTAGCACATGAGGGTTCAATGTTTTTCAGTAAGTTTCAATTTCAAGTAAACAAATGTCACATGAGATGAATGATACTTAATTTCCCGTAAACACAGTAAAAACACAGTTGGACTGGATAACACTTCTGTATGAAATAAAACATCTACATTGTTACTCATTTAAAGGAGCAGTGTGTAAGATTCAGGAGGATCTAGTGGCATCTAGAGGCGAGGATAGCAGATTGCGACCAGCTGAAACTTCTCCCACCTAAAATTCCTTCAATGTTCATCATTCACTGGAAGCCGAATTATCCACGGATGTCTCTTCTTCTCCAAAACAAATGGACCCAGTGATTTAAACCAATAAAAAAATTGAAAAAAATAGTTTCAGATTAAAAAATCTGAAAGTGCTACACACTGGACCTTTGCAAATGAATGCTGCTTAAATGTAGACTGTTCTTTATAGCGAGGCACGTGTTCAAATCTGTTGAAATAGATTGATTTGTGAGTGCTCAAATGTTGAAAGGTGAGAGATGACGGGAGTGAAGTTTTTAGGTGAATCGCTTTGCTCATTTTCCTAGTCTTGAGTCAGGCCATTGCATGACATAAGGCGAGAAGCTTGGGGAGATAATTTTGAGAGGGAGAGCAGATGAATGAACTGAATGTACTGCCAATGGTAGAGCTCAGTGTAAATGTACACTTACATAATGGAAATGTCTTGATTATGATGTTAGCATAAACTCACTGCAGTTCAAAGTTAACATATTCTGCAATATCAGTCCATTTTAATACTTTAGCAATGTCTCCTATGTGTTCACAGTCCCTGTCCTGTTTTTGCTCCCTCTCCCAGCAGCATCTCCTGCAGCAGCAGGATGGCCATTCTGCTTTCGCCCAGCAGCTGTGCAGTGGAGAGTCTCCACCATCTGCCAGGCCGTACTCTGCAGGGGAGGCAGGATCAGCAGGAGCTCCCCAAACCTCCCTTGCTGCTCACAGGTTGTTTCTTGTTGCAGCAGATGGGCCTTGAAATGCAGCTGTCGAACCACCTGAGGACTCTCCAAACCGTCTGACAGTCTGTAAGACAAAGGTAAGGGGACATACACACACACAATGTAAAGAAAAGGCTATGAATGCACTAAAGGAAAGTTTGATCAGGGAAATGTTAACATTAGCAATGAGCGAAATCAGGGCAAAACTTTTTCATGTAGATAAGTAAAAAATGAATATAATTGTTTAAAGAGTGACAAAGATGTGCAAAAATTCAAAGAAGTGTCTTTTACTGCACCTTTTTGGTTTTGCAGTGATTAATCAGAGTATCAGGGTCATCCATTATGTTGAGATAGTCATTTTGTAGTTGCCAGTCAGATTGCAAGGTATCCTTTTTCTCCATTTAAGATAACAAGTGAAATGACAGATAATGAAATCCTGTTATATTTCTCTGCACTACCCTCACTTCCAGCATCCAGTCTTTCCATGGGCGAGATTGTTTCCCTAAGACTTTAAGTTGTTATTTTTAAATGAAAAAAGAATTTATTTCCAAGCCAAACCAAGCATTTTCATTAAGATGGGGAGAAGAAATAAGGCAGCAAGAAGCTCCTCTCTGGCAGACTGTAGGAAAACAGAACAGGGTAATTTTAGCTTCAGTTCATAAAATGGGATTTAGCTCCTTAGTTACAGGAGAAGAATAATTACTAATGTTTAGAGAGGACATCTTTGTTTTGCTCTGTCAGCCAAAAGGAGATCTGTTGAAATCGAATTTATAATCAACCAGCCAAAGTACAATCAAATTAAAATGAAAATATTTACAAGAACTCATAAACTTTATTTCTCTGAATTAACTTATATTGGATTTGTTTAAAAGACATCAGTGAATTTGCAGAGTATAGTCCTATTTGTGTGCAGACATTAAATACACTTTTATTTAATGGAAAAGCCTTGTTACCCGTTGTGGTAGTCAGACATGAGTTTTGTTTGCAGTGAGAGACAATTAAAAACTTTTTAAAATTTATGATTGAAAAGATGTTTAAATAAAAGCTCTGCAATGATCCCAAGCTTAGTTTTATGGTGTCTATCTTTGTGAGGCTTTGGGGCAGGGTTGAAGTAGTCCAGTCCTGAGGTCCTTTGGTCCTCCCACCTGCCTTTACTGCTCCTGCCTCAAGTAAATGAGCCATTAAGTTCAGCAGGCAGCCACCTGACTGCCAAGGAGCTCACCACATCCTGATATTATGAGAGAATCCTCCCTGAAACCTGCATGAGGCCAGACCACTCAGACTAAACTACAGATGCAAAAGGCCAAGAAAATAAACACAGCCACGAGAAAATCAAAGAAAGTTATTCTACACCTGGTGCAATGGATAAGTTCAAGTGGCAGAAAATAAATTAGAATCCTTATTGATCCTCTCATATAGCGACTGGGGTGACCCGGGGCAAAGAAGACAATAGTTTTGACACAACCAGACTTGTTGTCCAGCTCTCTAAAAGGTTTGACCAGCTCCTCCTGGATTGTTAACGCCAATCTGGACACCTCTACCTCTGCACCTCTCAGGGGGATCACAGAGTCGTTACCTGCTCATTCACCATAAACACATCCATTCATTGGCAAGATGTTTCAGCATCTTCATTCGGCAAGCTTACCATAAATACACACAATACTTAAGGCACAATTAACCCAAAAAACAAACCACATATTTTTCCTCTTACCTGTAGCGTTATTTACCAGCCTTTTTTTGGTGTGAGTTGCCAAGTGTTGGAGACATTGGCTGTAGAGATGTCTGCCTTCTTTTTAATATAATGGAACTAGATGGCACTTGGTTTGTGGTGCTCAAAGCACCAACATAAATAAATAAATAAATGAAATAAAATAATAAAGAAATTGAAAAACTCAACAGCAATGTTGCTTTCCAGAGATCATGACCTGGTCACTCAAGATAATCCACAGACCTTACTGTGAGCAGTTTTGAGAAGGAAGTATTTCTTCTGAACTACACGCACCTTCTTCACTGCGCAGAAGAAGCATGCTTCTACTCATGAATGAGAGGTTCGTGCACGTGACAGCGCGAGATGTAATTATTAACAGCCTTCTCCTCGGCTGAGCTGTAACATTAGCTAGCAGTAGATGCAGTCTTCTGTCTGCGTGATGATACAGCTGGTGGGTGTAGTTTGGTAGAAGGAAAATGGTTCCGACATAAAACTGCTCACAACAAGATCTGTGGATTATCTTCAGTAACTGGGTCATGATTTTTTTTCCACTGCTTTGAACACTGTAACCAGAATGCCATTAAAATCCATTTGTTCAGGAGAAGTCAGACATCTCCATGTCAAATACCTCCAACTCTTGACAAAACAACCTGGATTGACAAGTAGTGCTACAGCTGAGAGAAAAAAAAATATTTTTTTATTTTTGGGTGAATTTCCCTTTAAAACAAATTGTCTCCCTCTGGTGAACTACAAAAAGAGATAATCAGTTGAAAACTTTATCTATCCTACCTAGATGGATGAGATTGCAGCTACATGTAAGAAGCATCTTGCTGCTCACAGGATAAGATGTTTTGCAGAGTGGGTTTGTAACAGAGTTACCTCCACACAGATATGCACAGGCTTTATGCCACATCCAGCTGTAACATGCATGTGGTGAGTAAACCAAAGGATCATTCTGAGCTAACAAATGCAAACACTCTGTGAAGCATAGCTAGATAGCTAAGATTACCTTATTCTAAAAAAAATCTTAAGGTATTCAGATCAGGATGTGTTTTTTGTGTGGTCCACCAGCAGGAGGAGTTGCTGCTTCATGGACTTGAACACATCTCCCATGCAGGCTGTCTTCTTGGTGTTGATGTCATGACTCCTAGGTGAGACCAGAGCTGGGAACTGAGAGCAGCAAAGCATAATGTGAGTTCACAGTGGGCTCAGGTGATACTGCAATGTGGGAATGAACCTTTGAGAAGGTGTGTGAGTGTGTATGTGTGGAGGGAGATAAATAGGGGGATGAGGAAGGTGATGATGCCTCTAGGTGTAAGAGTACTTTGGTACTATAAGAGCTGTGAAGGTTAATGCGAGACAAGGCATGTAGAGGAGGTTTTTCATGGACCTGTGGTGAACATGGCTGGATGGAGATCATGTGATGATCAATTTAAAAAAACATCTCAGCAGCATATGCTGTAGTGGCTCATTTGCCAATCATCTAATTTATTTCTATGCGTCCCTTTTACATGGAAAAGCATATCTGGTTGTTATTATGCATTTGAAGCTGATTGAACATCGGCACACAATCCCAGACCAAGTGGTGCAATTAAATGGGCTATGATTAGATGAGGTCCCTCGGCTATTTTGTCATTTCTAAGAAATAACTGAATCCAACCTACAGCGAAAGCCTCCACAGAATTTAATAACTGCCTGTCTAAACTGTATCTCATATCTCCATCTCTCGTCCTCAGGTACACGATTTCCAGAAACAGGGAAGGGATTCTTGTGTGAGAAATATAAGCGTCAGTTTCTGTCGCAGAACTTTGTATCTGAGATCTTAAGCAACTGCATGTAACCTGTTGCACACCGGCCTCTGCCCGCAGAAGCAAGCTGATGGACAGAGTGCCCACTTCCTGTCCTTTGGCTGTGTGACTGCTGGTGTTGCCTCTCTCAGTCTGAACAGCTGGAGATTAAAGGAAAGGAAAACCATCAGGTAACTTCTTGGCTTCTCCAGACTTCATCTCTGCTCTTCACTTTTCTACTTACATGCCAGTGTTAGCCGGGTCAATTGTTGCAGAAATTACAGAGAAAATCCTCTTTTTTTTCTAGGAGTCTCCTTCTATTTGGAGATTCGAATGTATCTTCAGTATATTCAGAGAATTTACTGAAGTGCAACTCAGTTTTATACAAAGCATGTAGTAAGGCGTCCACGCTCCGTCTCGCTCAACAACGCTCAACAAAGGGTCAACAACATTGATGACCCCTGTTAGGCATCTTGTTTTGTTTAGCACTTTGGGCTGCACATTTCATGGAAAGATGCAGCCCAAAGTGTTAAACAAAATAAAACAAGTTATTATCATTATGACAAATGCTGTAATCAAAAAGTACAATATATTTACTAGATATTTTATAATACTGATGGAAAGAATCTTTATTTGATATATCCTGATTTGATATTCTGACGTTGACAGCAGTTTCTTACATCTGCCCCTAACAATAAAAAGTGGGCGTGGGTGCCTGGATGCTTGATGGTGTGGATTATGTTTAGTGGAGGATATGTCATCACTTGTTGATGACCCAACTGCGAGTACCATTAGAAACAGAGCAATGTGGATGACTAATTCCAATATGGCTCTACAAAGTCAGACAACAGGGCCGAGTGTCAGAGTAATCAGTCATCAGAGCTGTCCTCTCAGCAACCAATCAGGAGCGTATTAATCAAACTAGAGGAGGAGAAAGGAGCGGGACGCACCCTCTGTGCTTCACTGACATGGTCCTGCATCACAATGTCCCAAATGAATCTTCTGTGGAACATCAGGAGTAAACAGTTTCAGCAAGTGTGCTCAGAGGCAAAGTACAAAACGACTGGCTGCCCGAGGAGTCTTGTTTAATGCTTTACTTGTGTGTTTCTACTGCAGCTGTACCCCTGGCTTCATTTGAAAGTGATATTACAGCATGTTGTGCAAACCAGGCAAATTAGTGAAGTAAACATTTAAATAAGTACCCCTGGCCTTCCCTTCAGGGGGTTATGAGCAACATCTTTCCAGAAATCTGCACTGCAAATATTTGCCTATGCTCATCCGTGTTAATTATTTATGTAGAGACTATTCATGGGTCCTCTGATCGCATCTCATTCTCCTTGCTTATCTGTGTGAATAAATGGACAATGAGGTGTTAACGCTGCACATAAACACAGTCATTATTGCTCAAGAAAGACACAACAATATTTTCCCTCTATTAAACCACTCCTGATCCCCTTGTTAGTTTTCCCAGAAGTCATGACATGTTTTAAATACGAATGGCGAAATTAAACCATTGGAGGTTCTTGTGGTTTTATTTAATTTTAAAAATGTAAGTACCAAAGGTGCATTATACTGAATATGATAAGGAAGCTGCTTAAGAATTTCCTCAGACCTTCCTTTCTCATTCCAGCCTTGAAACAATGATGTAATCTGCAGTAACGACATTGGTTCCTTCTGTCTTTGTCAACAATACACAATACACACTTAACCTGAAAAAAGGTGCAGTGTTTGTACTCTAATGCACACACTGTAGATCCTCTTACTCAGCATTGCACTTATTGTCTTACTAACTATGTAAAGTTTTTAAAACATGAGCTTTGCGTGACATCTAGCTCACCTGGTGGATTCTGTGACCCATATAAGCTGAGTCCTTGGCTGTGCGTCATAGCCTCTTTGTCATCCTCTTCGAGTCACTCTCCAGCTGTCTATATGCTGATAAAAATATTGGGCTTGATTTACTTAAAAAAATGAAGGCAACTTATGCATATTATTATGTAGATCAAGCAGGACTGGTCTTTGTATGATCTACTTAATCTTTTGTATAGAAGAAAAACATTTTTCAAGAAAAGTCAACTTAATTTTTAGGAGTAAATACAACTTAAATTTACTCAAAACTGTAAATGTAAATTTAATTAAAGAAAACTAAAGCCCTCAAAATGATCTTTAAAAAGAAGATCAAAAGCTATGCAGCAAAGCCAAATCTATTGTCATATTTCCCTACACATTTTTCTATGTTCTGTCCCAAAACACAGTGCCTACATTACCCATGATGCAACTTGACCTTTGGCCACTAGCAGCAGCTGATGTAGCCTCAAACCACTCAGCTCAAGCAAAAATGAAGAGCAGGCTACAGAGGACTGGTAAGCTCACCTTTTTCCAACCAATCAATCGGTTTTGTTTTAACTTGTAGTCTTTAGACCAAACAAAGTGACAAAACTTGAAGCAATTTATCAGACTTCACACAGCTCCCTCTGGAGCCACAAAAGACTATATAACTGTTTTCACATATATAGTACTCCCCAATGCCTGTAAACAGACTTTGATGTGTGACATTGGTGGAGTTCTCCTTTAATTTTTGAATGAATGAATAAATCTCTTTTATTCTCATTACGCAAATGTACAATGAAACTCCGTTTGGCCTCTCTCAATACCAATAAAAAGACATTAAAAAACACACATCAAAAGTAAAAAGTAAGAAATACATAAATAGTAAGAAATAAATAAATGAATAAATAGAAGGCAGTAACGGTAGTGCATGTATGACTGTCTGTTATGGTGGGAGTGGGACAATGGAGGCCACAGCTCTGGGATAAAAGCTTTCTCTTAGTCTGTTTGTCTTGGCTTTGATTGACAAACAGACTGAGAAACAGAGGAGGAAGAAAATTACACACTTTAATTATTCTGAGGTTGAGGCATTAATCTATTAATATTGTATAGGAACATTTACAAGTAGTGATCTCTCACCTCACTGTGCACTCAGGCACACTTTGAATGCAAGTTTGGACATGATAGAATCTGATGGCTCAGTCACCTGTGGACAGTAAGGCCCACAGCTATATCTCACCATGGATTTAGAGTCCTCTGTCATTATATCTATGTTATTGTTTCCATGCCTGGACTGGTCACAGTGACAAGGACCTTCAAGTTGTGGTTCTTTCGCTAGGTGAAATTTGTGATCAGTCTCACAATGGGTGATAAGTTTAACACCACAGAATAACTGTTTAATAACTGTGTTTTTATTTGTTTGAAAACAACCAAAACTAAGAATTGTTGTGTTTTCGTTAATCTAGAATGAGCTGTTTATATCTACATAGGGACCAGGTCCTTGTCCATGGAGATTGCCACATTGCATTGCCATATTTGTACTGTAGCCCAGAAAGGACAAACCAAACACTGGCTGTAGACAGAGCCATTCTTGTTTTTGCCTTGGCCACCATAGTTACCATCCCTTCCGCAATGAGGAGTATCAGAAAAACATAGATTTATTTTCATTTTATTCCATCTAATTTAATTAATTAATTAATTTATTGGTGAGACTGCTTTATTCTGTGTTTTTATTAACAGGTCAGTGTTTTTTTTGGAGAGGACATCTGCTGACAATTTGGCTCTTGGTAAAAATCTCCTGAACATCTCGATCTTGATTTATCAGAGAAAACTGGCAAGCACACATTAGCAGGTGCTGTGTTACTGACCTGTCTCTGATGAACCAAGCAGTGTCAGAGAAACACTGATTTTTAATGTGAAGCTACTCTATTCTGTGCTTTTTTAAGTCCACATGTCTGTTTGTTTTGGGGATCAGGAGACCTCTGCTGATAATTTGACTTCAGCTAAAAAAAACCCTGAATGTTTGGATGAGAAAAAAGCCCACATTAAGTTATCAGAGAAAAAGTTAAGCAAACATTAGCAGGCTCTGGGCCATGGGCCCATCTGCAACATGCCAAACAACATCAGAAAAACACAGATCTTAATGTGAAACTGTTCTATTTCTTAATGTATTTAACTGTTCCGGTCTACATGTGTCTTGTGGATTTGGAGTTAAGGCTTATGACTGTGTCTCTCTGGGAGTCCTGTGGGGGTACTGCAAGATTATGGAGTACCAGGGTCACTGCTGCGAGCCATCTGGTCCCTGTATAACCAACATGAGAGCTGTGTCTGCGTACTTGCCGTGAAGTCGAACAAGTTAGCCTCCACCAGGGTTGTCCCTTGTCCTTGATCCTGTTTGTGATTTTCATGGACAGATTGTCAAGGTGCAGCTGGAGGGAGGAAGGGGTCCGGTTTGGGGATCTCACGATTCCATCTCTGCTTTTCGCAGATGGTGTGGTTCTGTTGGCTTCATCACACCGTGACCTTCAGCATGCACTGGGGCAGTTTGCAGTCGAGTGTGAAGCGATGAGATTCAGCACCTCCAAATCTGAGGCCATGGGTCTCTGCCGGAAAGCGGTGGTTTGTCCCCTCTGGATGGGGGGAGAGTTGCTGCCCCAAGCGAAGAAGTTCAAGTATCTGGCTGTCTTGTTCATGAGTGAGGGTAAACCAGAGTGTGAGATGGACAGGCAGTTTGGCACGGCATCTGCAGTGATGCTGGTCCTCCACCAGACTGTTGTGGTGAAGAAGGAGCTGAGCTGGAAGGCAAAGCTCTCGATTTACCAGTCCATCTATGTTCCAACCCTCACCTAACGTCATGAGCTCTGGGTAGTTACCAAACGAATGAGATCCCGGATAGAAGCGGCAGAGTTTCCTCCGTAGGGTGGCTGGGCTCAGCCTTAGAGATAGGGTGAGGAGCTTGGACATCCGGGAGGAGCTCGGAGTAGAGCCACTTTACCCTTGCGTCGAAAGGGGCCAGTTGAGGTGGTTGGGGCATCTGATCAGGATGCCTACTGGGCGCCTCCTATGTGAGGTGTTCCAGGCACCGGTAGGAGGCCCTGAGGCAGACCCAGAACACACTGGAGGGATTACATGTCTCATCTGGCCTGGGAACGCCTCGGGGTCCCCCAGGAGGAGCTGGAAAGCGTTGCTAGGGAGAAGGACTTCTGGAATGTTCTGCTCTGCCTGTTGCCCTCTCGACCCAGCCCCGGATAAGCGGAAGAAAATTTATGAATGGATGGATGTTGTTAATCAGTTTTAATCACCTGGTGCATTTGTTTTGGAGAGAGACCTTTGCAGATAATTTGGCTCCCAGCAAAACTGACTTGAACAATGAATGCTGAAGAAATTTTTAACTGGTTGCAACCTGCCTACCTCCCCACCACTAGATGCCACTAAATGACACGAAATCTGACAACCTGGACCTTTAAGATATAAAATTAATACAGTGTAGTTGAATTCTGATCTGTTGTACTGTGGAGGTTCGGTGCAAAAACTCTACAGTTGTAAGTGTGGTTGTTGTGAATCCTTCTCCTAAAGAATCTCTTGAAGCCAATACAGCTGGATGCACCATAATGTTTACCTGCGGCCCTATCTGCTTAAATGTAACACAGAGTCCAACTTCCATTGGGTTGTGACAGTGATGAGGTGGGTGCTGACACTGTCTGTCAATGAAAAAAAATGAATAAAAAATACAGTACACAGTGAAAATGGAAAAAAGTTTGAAAAGGAAACAAGTGATAGACATTAGCATTGTAAGGCAGTGCGGTTCTCTATGACCTTTAAGACATGGACCTCTTTTATTTGGTTGCTAATGAATAAGTAAATACCTCTGAGTCTAATCTAATAAGCCCCACAAGCATGTGAGACCGATCACATAGCTGAGAGAACATCAGCTTTGTTAAGAGCAGACAGGCACCTTGACAGAAACGATCATTCATGATCCCTTTCATCAACCAAGGTACATAATGAATCTTATCCCACTAGCAGAAATAACCTTGTACATGGACAGAACTTTGCAGCAAGGTGTTGACTGAGAAGTTACAGCCCCTTAGGAATCAGCACTGTTTCATAGGTCTGGCAGGAGCTGTGGTGATCATAATAAAAGCAGGGTTATAGGCAGAGATATCACTGCTCTATGTGGCTGCCAGTGCCATAGGCCTCAGAGGAGCACTGCTACTTATTACTCAAGAGGAACAGGAAACTCCCCATTTAATTAAAGCAGTCAGAGGTCAGCAGCAAGCCAAAGTCCACTACTCTCCTCTGGCTAATTTTACATTCAGTGCTCTTTAAATTTATTCTCCCCCTCTATGTTACTCTAAATTGCATCCTGCCAGTGTTTGATTGCTGCAGGATTGTCTCTCTTAAAAGCACTGACCGTCAAATACACATTCATGGCACAGTGTTCCTGCGCTGATGCTCGTACTGTACAGACCGCAGGCTATAATGTATGTAAATTGCATATTTAGTTTAGGGAGATGAAGCAGCTAGGGATTACAATTTAACAAGGAAAATGCTTTCTGTGGTCAAAGATCAGTTAGATTGAATTAAGAGATTAGAATACATTTGCCTTGCAGTTATCTGGATTTGAAGAGCGGTCTGTTGGTAAAGCTTCTTCATTTAAAGTGGCAAGGAAAAGGGCCTGATTCAACTCAGCTGAGCCCTAATTATAACGATGACAGAGGATAAGATTATGGATGAAATAAGATCAGAATGTAAACTAATGCAGACTGCTAAAATGATGAGTCGAAGGACAGAAAATTAATCTGCAACTACTTTGATTATTGATTTAAATTTGATTTAAATTAGTTCTTGAGCAAGAATGCCAAATATTACCTATTTCCAGCCTCTCAGCTGTTATTTTATTAAAACAAATAATAAGTTTAGAAAAAATCATTAGATAAATCAATTATCAATTACAGCTCTAAAGTAATGTATTTCCAACATAGTTCTCTTGTCCCTCTAAATATTAAGAACATGCATTTGTCCATTCCAACCCAGTCTCACTCCTAATTAGTCAAATACTGATGCTTAGTAAGTGGCCCTCACATCTAACAGTGATGCACCAAGGCAGTGTGTGACACACCAGGTGGCGGCATTTTGTGACACTCCCGGCAGCTACCGTAGTGTAAAGTGCAATAAAGTCTGCATAGGGCAGGTGAGACAGGCGGTGGATCAGTCAAACAAACTCAGGACTTTCACCCATGAGCCTGCTGTTCATGTCCTGTGTGAAACCAAAAGACAGTTATTTTAATGTGTATGCGTAGTATACTTGCTGCTGACATATGTCGCATGACGTTACATTACGTTTATCAAACATACTTATCCAAGGATGTTAACCTAAAAACAAAGTAAAGTAAATTTTGACTTGAAGCCGAAATTTTGACTTGACAGTCTGCCATAAATTTGTCCTTTGTCCTTCATTGTTTTGTTGTCAAACTTTTCTTGTGGGAGGGCCCAAAATCAAAACCTACACAATTGATTGCATTTCTCCAATATCTGCATTGTGTGGAGTGACAGTGTTGACACGCAGGAGGCTAGAGTGATCTAGATGAAGTAGTTTTCATCATACCTCTCTCACTGGTCCATAGTATCACCATCATGTTGTGTAAATGTTCAATTTCTGTGCTGCAATGGGTGTTCCTCTACAGATATAGCTGTGAAAAACATGCGACTTACATGCAATATATTCATGAGTAGTTCATTTCATCAGAGAGATAAATGTCATCAAAAAACTGAAAGACAAGTCCAAAGGTGGCATGCTGGGATGTCTAATCGAATTTTAGCTTCAAATTTACACAGTATTCTCTTACCTTGGACAATCAATATGGCACAGTTGAGTGATATAGCACAAACAAACACAGTGGGAGACTCTTTATAATACTACAGACAATGCCTGATTAACCTTACCTTTAGTTTTAAGGTAAGGGATACTGTACAATACCATCGCAGGGGGTGTAGGTGACATTTACTTACACTGTATCACTGTTTTTAGTTTCCATAGTGTTGATAAAGAGTATTTTACTTTCATGATGGAGAGGAACTTCATTCCATTTTACACCTTTGCCCATGAAGCATACCATCATGTCTTTGGTGTTATCGATCAGCACTGGAGTTCAACTAAATGTTTCCAATAAAGGTAATCCATACCTCTTTAAATGAGTTAAAACTGGTATTTAGGATAGTTTGGCTGTCTGTTCAAGTCATTACGGCTTTGCAAAACTATTTACTGTTATAAATGCCATGTTGCATTTGAGTAATGCAAATTTAATCTATAAAAAACAGTTTAAATAGTATTCATTGTTTTTGTGGTAAAGAGAGTAAAATCCATGGCATAAACATTATGGTCAAATTTAAGAAGAAACATTAGATACATTGTGCTGTAGATGTGTGTATTATGGACAGAGTTTTGAAAAGTGAAAGACAGGCATAAAGGTGAATGTAGTGGTCATACCTTTTTTTTTTTTTTTTTTTTACAAATTATTACAAATTATATGTCAGACCACATATGAGCTTTCCCAGTACTGATATCCATCATACTTTGGTGTAATGGGATTTCCTGGGTGAGTAGCACTCCTTCCTTGAATGTCACGCTAGGCCGCAGGTCAGACCTCCCCTGGCAGTGGCTCGCACACTCAGGCTTTGTTTAGGTGATTGATAGATCACCAAAACCTCAAAGAGGTATGAGGGCTGCAGAATAGGCATCTGTGCTCCATCAGATTCTATCAGGAAAGGGTTAAAAATGACTTTTGAATATTGAGTGTCTGAATCTAAAAACCTCCAACCACCTTCAAAATAAAATATATATGTTATAGGCTTACATGAATGTATAACTATAAACTACAACTGTTTTTAACTCTTAAACTTTTGTTTCCCCCTTTTAAACTCTGAACAATTTGTTTTGATTGAATATTATTTTAATCAGTTGCTAATCAAGCTGGTAGCCTACATTTAATTCTGTCTATCTGTTTTAATTGGTTCCCTCTGTGGATGAGGAAATCAGTCACAGTTAAACATCAGTCAGGATAAATGGTAAAACAAGATTTTCTGTGTCCACTAGGGGGAGATAGAGTCCAACATATCTGGCCAAATCTGCCTCACTTTGAAGCTGTGCAAAAGCCAAAGCACACTAAAGCACGGCAATGCCAAGGTATGTATGAAACACTTTCATTGCTAAAATGTATTTGATATTTACTTGAGTGTTCCCAAACAACAGTGGCTTTTTGCCTTTCTATGCTGCAAAACCAAAAAATGTCATAACCCATATAACTTTTTATTTTTGTTAGTTATTTTGTTTGTTTTGTTTATGTTAGCATTCATTTTATAATACCAATTGATGTGCTGTGGAGTTATTTAAAACATATGATGAAGATGTGCTGGCATGATCATAATACTTTGTCCTAATTTTAACATTTTAATTTATAAAGTCACCTCACAGCAAGCTCTGCATTTTGGTAAAAATTCTCCAGAAACCTTATGTGTTTAACCCAAGTTACAAAATGTAGATCTTTTCTGTACATAACAGAAAGAAATGCTAATGATGATGAAGATTATACTACACAACTACACAACAAGCTACACTGCAACAACTACCAGCTACAAACAACTACAAAATAACAATGCAATTTCATTTTGTTTTATTGGGTAAAAATTACACTTTCAAAACCTGCAATTTGAGTAAAAAGCAAAGCTACATGTTTTGTATTCCCCATGAAATGCAGTTTAAAAATACAGAAGCGGACACTCATAAAGACTAGTATATTTATACACAGAGCAAAGTCCTTTGTCTAGTAATTTATCACACCTCAGGAAAAAAATTTCAGTCTCTTCTAAGGCCGTCTCTCCTGCCCTGACATACTGTCTGCTCGGCAATCTCTGGGCTCTGACCAGCTCCAAGTGTGACCCTCAGTCACATAAATAATTTATACTTTCCAGAATTACAATAGAAACAAAAGACAGGAGAGGTGCCTAAGAGATACAGGTTAGAAAACAGTAAATGAATGAAATGAAATATTCTGCAAATGTCTGCTCTTTAGATAAGAGCATTTTCTGTGGAGCATTTCCCCAGTCCAAACAAGGTCTGACACATTTGTCTCAGTGAATTTGATTAATAAAGTTAGATCTCAAATCTCCACCTGAATACCAATGTAATGATAAACCCTCAAAGATTAATATGATGTAGAGTGGAAAAAAATTAAGCCTTTGGAGTTTCATTCAAAAATGGGGGGAGAGTAAAACAAAGCAGCAAGAATTGGTCATAAAAGCATGGTAAGCGCATGATTTAGTGGGGCGATAAAGAGTGGAAAGGTGGCCATTCATCATGGAGGCTAGCTCACCAGGAGAGGGCCTGTCACCAACACCAGCAGGTCTGGGAGGCATTTGGGTGGAGAGAGAGAGAGAGAGAGAGAGAGACTCCAGTTGCTCCTACAACCTGTTTGCCCTGATGTCTTTTCCAGATGGACACATACAGACCTCAGATGGGTGACCAGCGCTTTGTCTTTGCCGCTCCGCAACTCCATTGTCACAGCAATGTTGAAGGATGGATGTTGTTAACTGCAAAGTAGAGGACCAGACATAAGAAGGCTTGAGCCAGATGATGGGAACCCAAGAAGCTTTACTGTGGTAAATCCAGATTACACTGTAACAAAACAGGGGAATAATGAAAACACTGACCCTCATCAATGAACTGCAAATGTCTCTGGGAAAAGATCCAGATTTGGCTTGCACCAAATTGCAATCTATGAGCCCCCAACGACAAAACAACTAAGGACAAAACATTAAAAATACATAGCCTTTAACAGAATCATTTGTTATAAATAAACCAAACTGAATTTTTATTGTCTTTTTATCTATTCTATTTATTTTTATTTATGGTTTAATTGTTTTATTTTGTGGTTTTATTGCTTTTGTTGTTTTTTTGGTCTTTTGGTCTCTTTGCTTTGCCTGTCAAAGCACTTTGTAAACTCTGTTTTTAAAGATGCTATATAAATAAAGTTATTATTATTATGATTATTATTATTGGTATTATCATTATTATTATTATTATTATTGAAAGAGATACCTTGGGTGACTTGAGGCCCCATGAAGCATTAATACTTCCTCTCAACACATGCTGTTGCCTTAGTGTTTCTGGGTATATTGTGCTGAAGTAACTAGGTTAATGAGAACCACACAAGCAAATCTGTGTGTTCGGCTATTTATGTATCTCCCATGAATGTCATATTTCTATCTTTTCACTCAGATACACATCAAGCCAGTTTGGCAAGTTCCAGATAGAAGTGACTGTGTTTTTTATGCTCTGTGTTATTTTTGAGGTTAAGGTAAGGTAAGGTATGGTTTACTTTATTGTCTCACAGGGAAAGCCGCTGCATCATACAACATAGACATGCACATATAGTCATACACATAGTGATACATAGGCTACAAACACTCACCATGATGTACCTAAATTCCTTAATTCCGTAAATAATAAAAGTTATAAAAACAATAGTTCCATTTAAAACCAGATAAAATTAAGCTAATTAAAAATAGTGAAGCACAACAACATAAAATTAGCTAATTTCAAACAGTAAATAAATAATCAGGTTGAATTACAAACAAACACAATTTCTTGTTTGTTGAGCCTAGTTTTTGGACTTTCTATTCCTGTTGAATATTATATTTCTGTTTACAGTTTCCGTGTTTTTCCAAAGAAATGACCAAATTGTTCTGTATGAGAGCATGAAACAAAATAAATGTTATGCATTTATTTTATCAGAATATTTAGGCTATACACATATATTTCAATTATTATTATTATTATTATTTTAAAATCTTTTTTTACATCCGAAACCTATTTATAGAGCTTCATTTTCAGCAAGCAAAGAGGGACGTCACTTCCGGCTGCTATCTGCCTTAATTGAAACAACCGCAACTTTTCAAAGACGCCAAAAGTCTGTGATGTGCAGCAGAAGGAGCAGCTTTTGTTTCAGCAGCAAAGCGGGAGAGGCCTCCGCAACCCTAAAAAATGACCTCAACGCAGCGGTAAGTGTTGTCAAACGAGCCGCGAGGTTTTTCAAAGTTTAGTTTGGGACACCTGCCCAACACTGAAGGCCATGACGCTACTAAACGTTAGCAGGTGAAGCGCGAGGTAAACCCTGAGCAGACACTTAGCAAGCTAACACATACAACGCTTAAGTTTTAAAGACCAATACATTTGCTTGAAGAGTGAAAAACCTGCCAAGACTTCCATTAATTATCAGATAATACTGTGGGATAATTGTTAATGTTGCATTTTGTGATGGATGTGTTGGATAGTTTGGCAATTTCTAGCTAGCTCGTTGTCAGTCGCATGGCCTTGATAAAAATCAAGTGGAGTCAAAATCGGCTTTATTGGTAAACCAAGTCTGTAGATGCACATACAGGGAGTTTGACTGTTTTTGTTACTCACTGTAGCCTATACAGAAGTAAACATACAAATCAATGACAGTGAAGCATAACAAAGGTAAACACAGACCTTGGATTACTATAAACATTTGACTAGAATGTGCAGATATAAATATATAAAAACCCCATCTATCTATCTTTCTGTTTGCACAATGGGATTTTAAACAGAAGGGCCTAGTACAGTAGTACAGTGGTGCAGAGTGAGTAAACATGTGGTAGGTGACAGTATGTAGAGTATATGCTGCAATGCTTATATTTATTTTTTATGTTTTTGTTGTCAAGTGGTCAAACTTGGGTTATACAGCTTTTATCACTTAAAACAAAAGAAAAAAAGAGATTAGCTGTGTCCTAAAGGGATAAATAAAGGAACATTTAAGTGAGTTCTCTGTATCTTCAAAGTGCTGTGGGGGGAAAAAGGTCCATGCTGTCTGTTGTTCAGTAGACTTAATTTTTTTCCAAAACTTTTTGAGGGCAACAAAAGATCAGCTCAGACTTCAGGAAGGCACTGTATTTGGCCAAGAAATGGTCTGGCACATAACCACATGAACAACAACAAAATGTAGCTTTTACACTTTGATATTAATGCTCTTTCATATCAGGAACCTGCACCTGGATTTGAAAAACACTTGATCTCAGAGTACATTTAGTTTGGTTACTGTGAAGTCTTTATGCTGTATGCCCTTCTGGGTCCGAGTCAACTGAAAAAGGTGGTCTCACGTATGGTTCATGTGTTCTCTAGTACAATAGTAACAGCTATTTAATGTGACTACAAGGGGTTTTGACTCTTATGAAACGGTCTCAGTATGATACTGATGCCTTTGGTTTATGTTCATAAACTATTTTGCAGGTTTAAATTTCTTTTTCTCTTTGATATGATAAAACAAGTTAGTGAAATCAAAGTGCTTTAGTGTGGTGGCTCCTAAAGTCAGAGCTGTGATAATGATTATACCCTTACATATCATTTTAGAGTCTCAAGGTCATGGTGTCACTATGACCTTGAGCGCTGTAGATTCAGTGAGTAGAGTTATGTGGGTTGAAAAAAAACTGCTAACAGAAGTTAAAGAATGGCTCAAGTGGAGAACCCCTTCTGCCTGTTTCCTTGTCAGAACTGATAAAGCAAATCTGTGCTTGGCCTTCTCAAGATACTTTCATATGCCACCCATCTGTTATAGGAACTTTTTTTTGGTTATGTAAACAGGAAATCCAACAACCTAAAAAGTGTTGGGGCTTTGTATGTCAGGGTTAATAATAGTTTAAAGCTGTATCTTAGTGTATTTGCTGTTTCTAAAGTGTCAGTGGGGAAAGTATGATTTGAGTACCGAATTTTTATTTTATTTTTTGACGTCCGAGTGTGTCCATAAAAATAAAAGAAAAACATACAGGGTACTGTTAAGAATGATTTAGAAAATAAAAAATCCTTTTTCCCAAGTTCGTCTGTGAACCAGCGTTTTAATTAAAACCACTTGTTCCCAAACCTGTACTTAATGTTTCCCATTAGTCATGTTTGGGGGATTACAGACAGCACCAATGAAAGTCAAAGATTAAATGGAAAATGCAGATGTGCGAACAGTGCGGCCTGTTTTATAGCAATCACAGCTTTTTAGTAATTTTAAAAAATTAACTGGCAGTGACAAGGTTCCTTAAGTCCACTTACAAATAAACATGACGTTCTTCGGAAAGAGAAAAATCTGGAAGAGGTTTCTTGGTTGCAGGTCAGCAGGGGAGCTCCTCAAGGAAGTTTAAAGATTTCTCAGAAAACATTTGATCCTTTTCTGTCACATTATCATCACTGCTCAGTAAAACCTGAAGTGGTCAGGTTACTAACTAATCCGTGCATTTCACTTATGAATTTATTATAATGGAAGCTTGGCTTATGTGACTGTTTATTTTAAAATATTCTAAGGCGAAACAGTACGAGTCGAGTTTTCAGAGAAAAACTTTCATATGGGATGCAAATGCACTAAAAATGCTCCTCTTATCAGGTTTAATATCTTGTCTGCATGCATTGTGAATTGTTGGTGCCCCCTTGATCCAAAGATAGTGCCCCTGTCATTCAAGCCCTGTAGATTCTTCCTCAAATGTCTCAGTACAGAAAAAAGGGCAGACTGAATAGCCTCTGGCCCTTACTCATTTCCTACTGCCCTCTGCTCAAATACCATATCCTCACTGGTAGAGGGTCACCTTTTTTAAAAAGCATGCCATAATTAGGTCGCCCATGCACCTTAGCAATATGTCTTTAAATATGCACTCCTTATTTGATCTTTCAGAGATGCTTCTTTTTTAAACTTAACACTCACAGTGTGGTTTAGCATTTAAAATGCAGTGAAGAGTATAATTCAACTAAAGCAGAAGATAAAAACACTTTCGTAGCCTGTGTTTTGATGAGAGACTGTGAAAGAAGTGAGGGATAGAAGAGTTGTTAATTTTTATACTCCATCCAGCTCCAAAGTAAGGGAAGGCAATGATCAGTAATGAGTTTGGCTGTTGGCCCAGTATGATTATTAAGAATGGCTACTGATAACAACACACACAGCATGAATTATATCATGGCACTGGCATTTGTAATCACATCTTTGCTTTTCCCTGCTCTCTTTCCATTTGTGAATTAGCACCATGTCAGCTGTCCTGCAGACCTTCAGAGAGAGAAGAGAGGGGAGAGAGAAAAAAGAAAAGAAACGACTGTGACTGTTTCAAAACCAGGTATGAAAGTAACTTTTTTTTTTTTGCTTTTCAAGATTTTGGCATATTTATGGGGCATTGCCGTCTGAGCAGGCCATGTAATGTTATTTGCAAAAAGCACACATTGTTCACATCAAGCTTACAAAAGCTGAGGGCACAGCCATGTGATCATGACCATGCAGCTGAGGGGCCAAGCTTACGTGAAGCAAATGGGATCTAGCATTTGTGAGAGCTCCACACAATTAATAATGGAACCAGGTTATGAAATTTTTTTTAGGAACATTACTTGTCCTAAAGCTTTGTGTTAAGCAGCCTAAGGCACCCACACAATGCTGAACTAGAGAGGCATGATATGATGCAATTGCTCAGTCTATCAAAACACTTGCTCAGTGAGAGGAGAGAGGGAACAAACCTCAGTGAGTTGTGTGAAGTAATGATAAAAAATGTACCTCTGATGCCTTCTGGGCCCCCAAAAGATGTTATACACGTGACTGTAAATGTGCCTGCGTCATCACATTATTTTCCGTACTCAGTCAGTAGTGATGCAGTGTTTTTCTTCAGGTTTAAAACCAACCTGGTTTCACGCTCAACTCGTCAAATGCCAGCGTGTGGCCAGCAGAGCCTTGTGTGAGACACTGATCAGGCACAGAGGCACACTTTAGTGGTGGTATGAGATGCATCAGCCAGGGGCAGTTTTGACTCTCCGGGTGTCACTGTAGCATAAAGAGCAAGAAAATCTGAATAGGTGTTCTTGCTGTACATTCAAATCCCTTCAGTGATGAAAATTAAACACATAAAATAAATAATAAATAGAGTAGCAGTGGAGGTGGATTGGTCAAACGAACTCCAGACTGTAATCTGGGATTCTGCTGTTTGTGCCCCATGTAAAACCAAAAGTCTAGCAAGGTATTTCATTAATAACGTACTGTGCTAGTGTGTGAAGCATAGTATGCTAATGATGTATGTTGCATGATATGGGACATTATACTACCTTACAAACACATGTACTTTTTCTAAGCTAAACTATGTTTTTTCCTAAATGTAACATTTTTTTGTTGCCTAAATCTATCCATGTTCTTTTGTCGGATAACCTAACCACTTACCTTTGATGCCTAAACCTAAGAAAATATACCCAAAAACATGTTTTTTAACCTAAAGTTCTCAGTTTATTTTGAAAAATACTGCATGTATTTGATGGGCAGAAACGTTTTATATTGAAAAGACAATGCATGTAATAACCGTACATTGGCACGCCGTCCCTGAATGAAGGAGGGCCACACAGCGTGTCATATTTTGATGTGTATGGCCACGGACCAAGTGTGGTATTTGACCAGTTGGGAGTGAAAATGTGTTGTTGGAATTTTTTTTTTTTAATATCTAAAACTTGATTGATAAATTAATATATTTTTTAACATTTATTAAAACAGGTTTCTTGACAGTAAGTCTCACACAATTTTATGTACACATATTGCACTGGTATAGGAGTAAATAAATAACAGCAAAGGATGTAGACTGCTCCAAGCATGACACTATCACTACAGTCTAAATGGGGGATGCCAAGCCACATTTGTAAGTGACATCAGGTGACAGAGAGCAAACATGGGCCCCAATTGATACCCAGTAACGCAGTTCTAGTGAAACAGTCCATAAGGCAGGTTAAACATATCTTTAGCATCAGCCCAGGTTATCCGTTCAAGTGCTTACAAGATGTTTACTCTTCTAAGTACAATGTAACAAAAGGCCATCTTTCTAAATAGCTGTCTGTCTTGAGTTGTAGTCTCTTGGTTGTGTTTTCCATACAGTTCACAGCCTCAAGTCTGTAAGTCCATTGACGTTGAGGGTGGGGCTTGAGCCAATTTATAGTAATAATTTTATCAACTATTAACACAAGAGTTTTGCTCCTATATAATTTGTTTTTCTCCAAACAGCTTATAGATATATTGCCTAAAATCAACTGATGTGGTTCAAATAGCCTTCAAATGATTTTTAAAAAAACAAAAATTGCTCCATGCAAAAATAACGTAACATTTAGAGATCCCGGATAAGCACCAAACATTGTAATTCTAACATCATGTTAGAGTATTTCAATCTGTTAAAGTGATGCCATGTTATACAATATCTGTGAATGCTCAGATGGAAAGCTAGAGGCCTGTATTGTCCCGACTATAGAAGGGTAACCACTGACTCTTGAGGCTGAGTCAGACAAAAATGTGGTGTGCTTTTACTCTGCTCGGCCAAATGTGAAATAAATAAAAAGAAAGGAAAATGGCTGCTCTCTTGGCTGTACCCTTGGTCCCTTGCTCTTTGTTAAAACCATATCTCTGCTGCTCCATTGCCCCCAGCTACATTAAATCCCATTAAATTCACCTTCATTAAAGCAGTCCTCTCTACTCCTTGCAGCAGCCCTGGTGCGGGCCTCTCAAGGACAGAGCAGTAATGAGGGTGGACTGGATTTAACCTTGAAGAGTACAGGTTTTCATTTCCAAATCAATAACTTATGGTTCAAAACTGCCACTAGATCCAGGCTATAATTTTCAAGCATTAATTGTGTGGATTATGTTTCTCTAGCAGTGAGAAGGTATTTAATTTTAAGCTGCTGTGTAGATATTGCATTTATCATTTAATTTATTTTCTTTTTTTTATAATAGGAATTGACAGCGTGCACATTTTCTGTATTAGTGACTTTGGGTGCCTGTGTACACTTTGCTGCACAGATGGGATAACTTAGGGAGATTGTATTTCAAAGACTTTGTGTAAGTATAAGTAATTAGGCTGTACAGTGAAACCAAGCAGAGGGCAGTAGGCTGGAATTTCTCCTTTTCCTCAATCTAGTATTGCAGCACAGTGTCATCATTTACTCTAAAGAGGTGGAAATATAAGAAATATCCTCCACAGCTGTTTCAGGCAAGTTTTGGCAGTCACCTGCTGTCAGAGGAAGTGGGAAAATATGAATTATGAATGAAAAAATTAACACGTTGATGATAGGTAGACAGCCAGGACAAGGGGAGAAGAAAAAGAATTGCCTGACTACAGTAAAGGACTGAAATTGTTTAAACTCCTGTAATTCTCCACGTTTTAGTGGGACATTCCCCGTAGTGGGGTTTGCTGTCATTGTCATATGATTGTATGGAAAGCATTAACTTGTCCTGCGGTGATAATTTCTGCCCGACATGTTCATAATATGAAATATTGGATCTTTTTATAAAATGGGGAGGGCTGAGGCTGTGGTGATCACTGGAGCTTAATTTTTTAATCAACTTCTCTCTTAAATGAAGCTTTTATTAAATTACAAAGCTCACACAGTGGGAGTAGGACACAGGCAGAGATGGCCCAGTGTAAAGAAGAGCTTTGTGGGATAATTAAATAAAATTAATAAAAAACCCTCCGCCAGCGTAGACTGAGGAGAATGGGAAGGAGAGGAGACCCGGTAGCCATTTTCATGCTCTGCTTTTCTTTCATTCTTTCTCATTAGAGTCTCAGGAAATTTACCATGTGGAATTATGAAAAGAAGAAAGGGATACAATGTCTACAAGATATTGATGGATAGTAAAAGGAGACGCAATTACATTCAGGGTTTTTTCACACTCATATTCACAGAAATGAAATGTGCCTATTGTTGCGGCTCTGCCAGAGAAAGGAGATCTGATCAAGTTTGGTTAAGCTTTGACTGATTTGGTTAAGGTCTGAGAATGCAGTGATGTTATTGCTGTCCTTCACAGCAGCCTCAAACCATCAGTACAATAATACATTTTGTGTAAACTTGTTTGACAAAGTTGGTCTGTGAAGAGGGACAGTAAGGGAGCCTGGGAGCAGAGAGCAGGTTATTATGACTATTGGACTACTGGTTATATTGACTTTTGGTGCTTCTACAAAACATTTACACAATGAGATTTTTGATAAATAATGATCAGTAATGTGGAATGACTAAGCCGGTAAAGGAAAAAGAATGATTAAAACTACATCACTTTACTTGCCAGTCCATCTTTACTTGCCAAGTGCCAAATGCAGGTAGATTCTTCATATGGCGAGAAAATCTCGGTAGGCTATCTGCCACAGTGGCAGTTAAATGTGTGCACCAAAGTGGTCATGTATTAAACTAGGAGTGTGACTACTAAATGTTTAAATGGGAATTGTTAAGAAAATCACTAAACATTTAGAAAAAATGCCATCAATTAAATTTTTGGGGTATTTTTGCATCATAATGTGTGCATGTCTCTGCACAAAGTACACTGGGAAATAGCCTAACTTACACTAGCTGACAGTGGCAGTGACACAGGCTGTGTGGACAAGTTAAAAAAAGGAAGACTAGCAAGGTGTCCTCTGTGTGCTCCTAGTCACCACGCTGATCTCCCTTGGTGGTCAGGGATAGGGACTGTTCGTTATTTATGAGGGGGGGGAAGGGGTGCTGCAAAACGGGTAAGGCATTTTTGAAACACTAAGCACTGTGGAGGGACTTGTGTTTGTAATTTTTGGCTTAGATGGGGGACATACAACTTTAAATGGTAGTATTGTTAAATTGATTTTAAATAAAGTCACACCCCAGCCACACTGTCCCTCTGCTAAATAAAGTGCAATCCCAAAACACCAGCATGGAAGCTAAGAAATGTACTGGACGGGGCCACACCAAAACATATTTTAGCCAACTAAAAAAATGTATAGGCCTGTCAGTTTAAGTGTACACTATATCTGAATATTTGATCCCCTTTACCTTATACAATAGCTGATGGAGACAGCGATGGACCAGCAACTCCACGGTTCAGTAAAATGACTGCTTTTCTTAATGGAGTCTGCTATTTTTGATATAATGGCTTCAGATCTCCATGGATAAGGGCTGTCTTACAGCATGACGAAGGTGTGAAAAAATTCTAAATACAGCATAAAATTAAATGATTATTTACCTTTTTTGGGTGGCATAAAACGAATCAATGAAGGCAGAGTTTGCCCAGCGTTGTTTGATTATACGTATGTGACGTGGCGGTTTTCTACCCCAAAGTTATTTTAAATAAACAGTTTCGGCCTATATTATAGACTGTATAAATAATATATGTCTATAGCAACTAGCTGAAAGCTGGCATATCGCCACCTACTGTGTTGGACATACCCCTTAGATCGATACTTCTAATAACGATACTTACTAATCAAATGGCCTAATTGAGCTATAATGGCAGCTCCGTTTGTCTGTGACTATGAACATAGTGAGTGTGAAACAAAAAACTCATGAATCCGTTATTCCAAATGGACTTCCTGGATGTTGTTTCATTGTCTCATAAGACCTTAAATCACATGGCCCCACAAACCCCCACCTGCTGATTTTGGTCTGAATCCTTCCTGTAAAGTCCTGAAAATGATGGACTGTAATTATCTGTCTTGATTGTCTGACTTGAAAGGCAGGCGACAAAGGTTAAGGGCTTCAGGAAATACGGACTCCAAATAGAAGGAATCTTTTCCACAATATTTTTCTGTGAAAAAGTTGGACCCTGGTGGGTAAGACATATTCAGTGAGCAAAAATGGCTGAGATTTTAAGAAACCCAAACTCAGCACTACAGTTGTTTATTCATCCTGCATATTTACCAGTATTGCACTGGCAGTGTACCACAAAGGACACAGTTTTACATTCTTATCTCACTTTTGCTCCACTCTGAGTGGCGTACTCTGCATTGGCTCAAGGAATTATCATACCAACAAAGTAGACTGCTTGAATAGTTCTTGTTTTGAGCAAGGTCTGGTCTGGAAACAGACATCTATATGATTTCTCAAGTAAACTCCTGGGAAGCGATGCCTCAACCTGACTCTCCTGACCTGAGCAGTCAGTCCACATGAAATCCCAGGTAACCAAATGTCCAATCCATAAATTCTAGAAACTGCCCATTGAGAACATGCTTTTAGCTTATTTATTAAGTTAGCACTATTAATATAGTCTGAAAACATTGATTTAATGTGGTGTTGTTCTTTGCATTCTTGCCTTGAGAGGCATGTATTCAGTTAGAAATGCATCACCCAATAGTAATATGTTTCAGAACTGTGAAGTTAGCTGCATACGTGCTTCCTCTTTTTGGTCATGCATGGCACCTCAACATCCATCACAATCCTCAAGGTTAAAGGAGTAGTGTGTAGATTAGTAAATATAAGTCAAGGCTGATTATCCTGCAGGATTAGCATTAAAATGAAATGGCTCATCCTTCAGCCTGTATGAAGCTAATGGGAGCACTGGTTGTATTGGCATTGTTTGCACAATCTCAGGGGTCGCATTTGTCTCCTACAGCAAAATATGAGATAGGTATTTCCTTTTTATGTTGACAGCTTTTGTCTCATGCTTCCTGACAAGTAGGATTTACTATATCCTGCTCTGTGAAGCATCTCCCTTACTACACTGTTTGGAGTTTTATTCACAATAGAAAATGTCTTTGGCCTACTTGCCTTGTTTTACTGTTGCCTTTAACATTTCACACAGCTGTCCTTGACATTTTGGAGAGCCTTATAATTATTTATAGTCCCTTAAGAAGAGCCGCATGGTGCTTTGAGCTATTGCTATATAATACATTGTGTATGTTGAGTTTGAGGGGGAAAATGTATTTAGTCTCTTTTTTTTTTTAAAGGTAGCTGTACCTTATGACTGTCCTTAAAGTGGTTTATACTATGTAAAACTGTTCTTTCGAATAGTCCCCCTTTGAGATGCATCTGCCTTTGGGGTACTTTTAATGTGTTGCAGTGATGTAACTGCAAGAGGAAATTATTTTGAAAGTTTGGTAGCTTTAATGGTACTTGAAATTAGCCTTCCCCATCCTTAACACCAGATATCAATCTCTCCGTTGATCAGGAACATGATGTCAGATGGTTAAACATTTTTTACTCAACGTGAGCCAAAGTGAGGAGTGCCAGGATAAATTTTGAATATGGCCAGTGCATGCTGTATTTTCTGCCGGCTGAGTTTATACCATAGAATAGTTGAAACACTACAAACATGCTTTATTAGAATTTTTAACTGCTGTATTGGTATATAGCAGTCTTTCCTGTAGGTCAGCAATTAATATTGCAATGATATCTTCCATGGCCAGTGACAAGAAAGCAAGTGCTGAAGGAAGTATTCAGACCCTGTACTTAGGAAAAAGCACCAGAACCACACTGTTAAAATACTCAGTCAGAAGTACAAGCCCTGCATAAAAGTGTTACTTAAGTAAAAGTATGTATCAAGTATCAAAAGTGAAAGAAATCAATTAATGTACTGAAAAGACCTCATATTTGAGAAGCTGGAACTATAAAAAATTGCATGAAAAATGACAAACAATGATGATTAAAATGATATCCAGTTAACATTTGTATTAATCAAATAATAATTTAAGCTACACTTGTATATTTTCATATGATTTGTGTGCAAAAATCCACATTTTTCAAATAACTAGTAACTAAAGTTATCAGTTAATTCATGTGATGTAAAAAAAAAAAAAAGTACAATATTTCCCCCTGTATTCTAAGTAGAGTACAAGTAGAAAGCGGCATGAAATTAAAATACCTAGGTAAAAGTACCTCAAATTTGCACTTAAGTACTGTACTTGAGTGAATGTACTCAGTTACATCCATCACTGCTCTTTGTTCTATTAAGGAGACAATATTGACTGGGGCCAATCTATCCATCCTGTTTTTTTCCCTGTTTTACTACACCATTTAAAGATTATTCTCATCAGAACTGAATATGCATGGAATAACTCATACAGTGCACATCATGTTGTGGCTGATACCATAATTCCACCAGCTCCAACTTTATCGGTGTAGTTTGACCATGTTTCTGTGTTTGAATTGGTGAAATGATTTCCTTCCAAACTCTAATGTCATCTTTAGAGCTGGAGAGTCACTAGTAAAAGTTTTCCAAATGTTTTGAGTGATTATCTGTTTTTGTCAGATCCATCAGATAGTGTATCTGTCTCCTGCAGAATGCATCCTCAGCTAGACTCTAGACCCTCTGACCCCGTGAACAGAAGTACGGAGGCAAAAACACTAAAAGAATGTGTTTTGGCAAGAATGGATCTGAAATGGATGTAAATTGTTTGAAAATGGATTGTAGTATGCCTGGATGCCGTCCTGTAAGTTTTTATAGCTTTTTGCTTCAGTATAAAGTTGTCATGTTGTTCATTTCTCTATTGGTTTTCAACTGTGCGTCTACTCTAAAATGTCAAAACTGGAATATGGCCAGGAAACCCTATACTTAGCCATGCTTTTAAAGAAAATAAAAACGCATTTGGTGTGCACAGTGCACCCAGTTCACTCATCCTTCCATAACATGATATCTGATGTCAGTCACAAAATCTTTGGCCGGACTTCAAAGCTGAAAATACGGTAAAATAATATTTCAGCACCTAATATTGTGCTCATACTCGCCACAGAGCGTGTAGTTGGGCTAATTTAGTTTGCCCAAACCTCTTCCAGCCAAGGCTCTGAAGTTTTACACTCGTGCACAGTATGTTGTGAAATTGCTAACACTTTTATGTGCGTCTGTCTATCAAACTTTATAATGCTCTGATTTCTACCCCACTGGCTGTGTCTTTTAATTAGATTATACTGGAGGAATAACCAGAGTTCAGAATGCCAATTTGTGTCCCAGACGGTGTAAAATTTGCTGTTACACTGCCGCCAAACAGAGCAGGTGAGAGCAGACAAGGTCCTCAGGCAAAGAGCAGCTGACTGCTCCTCAAGAGTCTCTCCCTCTCTCCCTCTCTTCAACCTCTCTCTTCCCTCTTTGCTGTCAGACATTACAGGCATGAGAGGATAAATAAACATGTTATTCAAGAGTCCGACAATCAAAGTAAAATGCCAACGTCTTTTTTTTTTTTAACAGATGGTGTCTCCAGGGTAGGACTTGCTATACTGTAGAGAACTGTGATGTTGGCAAGCAATGAAAGCATGTGTAGTGTGTACGCTGTATATTGAAACTGACAGTGTTAGTTCACTCAGTCATTATGCTGATTTATGGCTGAGCAAGAGGTCAACCAAGTGTCTACAGCTGGGTGCAAAACTAAATGATAGCAATATTTATTTCAGCCAATAATTTGCCATTTGTGGATGCATGCCAATTGTGAAAATTGTCATAATATAATATAAAATACTAGGATTATGCTTGTAACAGCCAGACTTTTTTTATTCTGTGCTTTAGAAATGTATAATTTACATTGAAATAACTAACCCTGTGTTTAAAGAATATAGCCAATGCAAGCAGCAAAGTGAACAGCTGCAGGTAATTAGAGCTGGCCCAGGAATGGCCAGGGATTCAAAGTAAACATGGATGGTTTCCACAATCAACAACATTTACAAATGCTGAAGAAGGAAGCTACTGAATTTGTGAAGAATGTGCAGTGGGAATGGAAAGCATAGAAGCATGAAGCCAGCAGATGTTGAAAATTAAATACATGCGGCATGTGGCTAACAGGACTGTGGGCCTATTCTTCTGATGATGGACCCTGGAGTTCTCGCAGGCTAGAGGACAGCTGTTCCGGGTTAATACTTACAGGTTTACATTCAGCCAACCATAGCTAAGATTTTTTAAATGGATTTCCTTCAGGGGAAACTATAGTTCTGCTGCATATCTATGGCCCAGGACTGTTGTTTGCAACAGTACACATATCAAGTCTGATTCCTTAAAATTGGTCAGGAGTTTGCAACACTGCACAATTGGCTGTTGAATTGAGTGACTTTAAATGGTTGGATGAAACCAATATCTTAAAGACTCTTGGCCCCAGAGAGCTCAGATTGTTTCAGGCAAAGCCCTGAAACGTTTTAGTCTATGAGTGCCAACTGGTTCTACTTTAAATTGCTGAAAAACTTGTAGATGATTGGCAGAAGGAACTTGATGCTCACTTGTGGTTTTTGTGTGCCCTCAGTTGGTGTTTGTGAAGCTTTCATTTGATTATTTATTTTTGTTCTGTGAAGTAAAAAAGTAACATGTGAAAGTCCTTAAATGTATACTATGTAGGATTTTCATAAAAACAGTGTATAGACTCATGTAGGAGTCATCCATCTCAACTATCAATTACAATCCACTAAAAGTGTGGCAGCGCATTTATCTGCAGAAATCATGTCCTCTGCCTGTATTCTCTTACTTTTGACTTATTTTGCTGTGTTGGGGATGTTCTTGGTACCGAGTGCAAATTATTGCAGGACTTTGTAGTGACAGACCATAACCAGCACATATTCAAGAGTAAGCTATGAAAAATGCAGACACAGTGCCAATAGATGCGTAAATATACCAAGACCAAATGGCAAGGTGTCAAAACTAGGGTTGGTTTTCACTTTCACTGGCGATACTGTTCAAACCGTAGCCAACTATTCCTGCGCAGTAAACCTTTAGGAGTTCAGTGCTGAGAAAAGTCGAGCTCCATAAGTAACTTGTAATATTTCATCACAGCCTGGTCTTTTTATGGGCTGGAAACATTTGGTGGAGTCATATTTGTAAAATGAAAGAACTTCAAGTTGAAGAATTTTTTTCTTTACTTTGTCAAAGTATAAGGAATTCAGTGTATTTTTTCTTTTAAATTACAGCCCTAATTATCTTGAAATTAGACATATTCTGTTTTATTTATATTTCTGGCCTGTGGAAGCAGTACAGCAATGGAATTGTTAACAAACAATATGGCTGGGAGTTACCTCATTGTGTTAAGTGTGTGTCTCTGTGTGGCATCCTAGCTCACTGGCTGGGCAGCAAGAGTGTGGTTCTTCTTCACCAGCTTCCTTTAAATCAACAATACTCTTTTTATTCGAAATAGCTGCTTGAAATGTTACTGTCAAGCCCTCTGCCTCTCTCTCGACTCCTTGGCTGTTGCAACAAAAACATGTCAGTAGTGTTTAAAACAGTTGTGTCTCAAATTATTTGCTCTAATCCATGTAGATATTCGTTCTGACTCATGAAACAGTGGGTGATTCTAGACTGGCGAGTATAGGTCTTGTTTTCAAAGCCAGGCACAACTTCACAGAAGAAGTTTACCATTTGCTTTTTGCTCAGCCTTACAGCTTGTAGAAAAAAAATATGGGGCTTCAATGGGGAAGAAAGCATTTCATATGAAAAAAAACACTCAGCAAAACATATGGTGCCCATTCATTTCACCATCAAAATTTTAAAATGTCACTAATGTGCATAGCTTAGTCTGTGCGGCAGAGCTTTAGTTTTGTGAACTGAACGTTTGTCCAAGTGCTTCATGACATGTTCATGGAGTCCATCAAAGAAAATGGTCTTCATGTGTTTGCAGAGTTCGATGTTTTATATTTTGAAGTTAGAAAAATGTGAAAATAAATGTAGGGGAACATTGCTTGCCTTAAACCATTTACTAATTACAATATGTTTTGTATCTAAAATCTCATTAGATTTTTGAAATTAAGTAGCATAGGTTGTTTCTGATTTTATAATGGAATGTAAAACCCTGATTACTTGTCTTGTTTGTGCGATGTTAAGTGCTTTAACACAAAAATGGATTGATACTGACAAATCAGTTTTGATTATCACCCCTGTGGTGCTGTGTGTAGGCCAGTATCCAGTTTAATAACTTTCAGTGCAGGATTAAAGCACTGATTCAGGAAAATAATACAACTAGGGATGCAGGATATGCCAAAAAGTATTGCTATTATTTTGACAGATATTGCAATTGCAATATGAGTCATAATTTTAGTGGTATTGGTAATTTTCTGCATTTCATTTTCACTGGAAAAAAAAACTAAAAACAATGAAGTGACTTTTGCTGGGATCTATACCAAACAAGTGTGTTTGTTTATGTCTGAAATATGATTTGTAGGCAGGGGCGTCTGTGTAACACCTCAGTGCTTCATTTGTAATGGTATGTTTTGGCACATTTTACCTTTATCAAACAGTTGCAGCTCCTGCAATTTTGATATTGCACTTTACCATGTTGTGATTTCGCTAATAATTTGATTATTGTGTAGCCCTTACATTTAGGATTTAGGCTTCTGTTCTTCACTCATTAGTGCAAATATTTACATGTGCATGCGGGAATCATGGCAGCGTGTCAGCCCTCACTGCTTCCAACCATGTTCACTTCTCTAACCCGTCACACCTCTGTCCCGTCTGACCAGGTGTATCTGTTCAGTCACACAACTTATGACTGGAGGTCGATTAATTTATTATTACTTAATCGCTGCTGTAGCTTCCCAGCAGGGTTTAAGATGTATGTTGCCAGCTGTTTTTCTGCACTCATTATTTTTCTCCTTTACTGATTGTGTCTTTTTCTCTCTCTCCTTGTCAGATTTGCACATGCAGTGGCCTCATGGTGGTGGTCAAGCTCCTTCAGTGGTGAGTAATTTACCCAGACTCAACAAACAAGTTCTTCAAATTCTCTGAGGATGTGGCCGAAAAAGCCAGCTCAGAACAGTACAGATAAAAGGGAGGAAATTGTGTAGTGTCTCATTTTGTAGGGTATATTGTGGATTTTATTTTGCAAAGACAGGGCTTGATGTGTCAGATAAGATGGTGCATATTCACCCCAACCAACTGCTCCCCTGTGGATTCCCTGATAGGGAGATATACATTATGTATCTCATGTTAAATCAGTTTTAAATGCAGTAGGGTTGAGGGGAATGGTCAAATCTCCATTTTAAAGGAGTGATGTTTTTTTGTGGCCAGGGGGATGTTGGACAAAGTTGAAGCCCTCCTTCTCCCCAGAGGTGGGCCAGGATCATTAGTTTTAGTTTTTGAAGTGTTTGGCCTTTTGATGTTCCTATGTTCTCTTTAGGCAGCCTGGCCTGAAGGATATTTAATATCACCCCTACAAATTTCCAGTTAGGAATAATTTGAACTGAGCATCTGTCAAAGAAACAGCCATTTAAATACATTGGTCATGGTTAAAGAGGCATAAAATGAGGCCAGATTAGACAGAGCACCTTTTTCTGAAGACTGGGCCCGGTCGAGTCGGGGCCAACCTGGGGCACAGGGACCCAGCAAAACAGCTCCTGCTTTCAATTCATTAAGTATAACTATCTAATACAGCTTGGATTCAAACTCTCCCTTGGCTGCCCTCCTCATGGCCAGCCATGCTTCTTCCCCTGCCACTATGGCATGGCAGGGATTGTCTTAGGGTCTCAGTTACGTGATATTTTATTTATGAATGTTCAGAGGAGTTGGGACTATATTGTATTTCTCTCCGTCTCTGATGCCCTGAGTAACAGGGGACTGCTGTATCCCCAATGTCTTCACTTCAGACATTCCCCTTGTGTTTCCACTAGGGTGTGCAGGAGGACCTTTATCACTGTATGCAATCTTAGATTATGTCTTATCACCAAGAGACTCATGAAAGAGCATGTATTACGTCCTATGAAAGAGGATGTCTGTGCCTAAAGCAACTGACTGAGCCTGTCTCAAAAAATGTTCAGATTTTCCTCTTTCCATCAACTAAAACAAAGGCAAACTCTCTGAACTGAACAACTGAAGATTATTTAATTAATGTTCATGTTGGGCTTTTTATGACAATGTTTGTAGAACTTTTAGGGATACTATTTCATAACCAGTAAAACTCCTGCCCAACTGCACAAAAATCCCACTGACACTCACTCACATCTGGCTTTTGTATTTAATGCGAAAGGTTACAATCAACATTCACTCTAAGGTCAGATTAATGTTTAGCAGTCATGGGTACTTATCTGCTCCAGCTTCAATTGGCTTCAGTTAGCAGGGATGAAAATACACACTAGTAACAACAAATAACACACTAATTTCATCCCCTTTGCCAGTGCATTGCAATGACGAGTCACTACAAAATACTGTCTGTATTGTAGTGCTCAGACTTTGTTCCAAATTTAGTCTGCTTCGAGTTTAAGAGAGACTGAATAAGTAACATATAAAAAAGAAGTAACCTCCATAACATTTTCACTGGTCTCCATGCTGCTTTCTACTGCTTACTAACCGGTTTTCTGGCCTGTCTGTGACATTGAATATGACAAACCAGTAAAGGAAAACAGAAAGACACACCACTCTCTGCAGAGCCGTGTACATAGCTCTGCTATTCTGGTAGTAGGAAAGCAGGCTGACATCAGCTATTTTTAAGTTAAGCTAAGTTTTTCTGTTACCCTGCATATATGTGCCTATTTGGTGGAATAGGGATACAACAAAAAAAAAACATACTAGGTTAGGCATTGCAATTTTCTACCAGTTGCTTTAAACTTTTGGAAGTATAACTTTGGTTTTCTGGCTTTTGAGATAAGAGTGAAGAACATCTAATAATATTGAAAACAGTGTAAAACATTGTGTAACATTTTCTCATAGCCACTTTCCCACATAACCCATCTTCTATAACTCTTGGGTCTGGGTGTCTATAAATGAAGATGGGTTGCGTGAGCAGAACATCTCAGACATTATCTTTTGGGGGAAATAATCAACACATTAGTTCCACTTTGACTTTGAACAGAAACAGAAGAATGAAGAGGAGAGGTTAGAGGAAGTCCACAGCAGGAGGGAAGCTGGGGAGTATTAGTGGGCAGGGACTTAAAGAGCATGAGTGTGCTCAAGCATCTCTGTCTCTCGCTCTCCCACTTTTTCTGACCTGCAAAGTTTTTTGCGCTGTTCTGTAATATGATCTAGCTTATGTTTTAAGGGAAGGCAAGCATATCTGGCCCCCGATAGGAGGTACCCCCCCCAAACATTTTTTCTAACTCAAAAAAAATAAAGTGATTCACACTAGGACTTGGTTTTGTACTTTTAGTATACATAAGGTACCAAAGTGCCAAAAAATCTGCAAAATAGAGCTTATTTATATATAAAAAGGGCTAGTTAAGGATCCCCTGCAACCCCTGACAGCCTATAATGACTAAAATTCCCATAAATGTTCAAAAATCCTAGAAATGTGTTAAAATCCTACAAAAGTCCTAAATTCTAAAAATGTTCTAAAAATCCAAGAAATGTCTTAAAATTCTAGAGACATTCTATAATCCTGCTAAAGTCCTAGAAACATCCTGAAATCCTACAAATGTTCTAAAATCCTATCATTGCCCTGAAATCCTAGAAACGTGCTAAAATCCTAGAAACGTACTAAAATCCTAGAAATTGATCGTGTGTATGGGGCTGCTGTGACTGGCTCCTGGCCTCCTGTCATTGTGCAAAAGTGCCCCCCAAAGCAAAGTAAGTTGAGTATCCCTGCCTATGTTATCCATCCAGTTTTGTAAAAAATGGATATACTGCTGTAGATATGGCTCTACCTTGACCTAAACCTATAGCATTACAATGAAACTAATAAAGTGATCTAACTTGGCAAAGAAAAATATATTTTGATAATATCTTTTTTTCATTATAAAACAGGTTTCTTTTTCCAGCAGTGATGTGTAAAATGTGATCCTGCCACTATGGGCGTTAGACCAGAAAATGCTTGTTTACGTTGGAGAAGGCATAAATAAATATGTAAAAATGTATAGTTTGTCTAATTTAGAAGACTTTTAAGGATAATTCATAATCCCATTCCAATACCACAACCTACAAAAGCACTGCACAATTTGAGATTCCTTGACATTGAAGCCCTTATTCTATCACACAACAGCACCAATGCAATTAACCCTCAGAATGTAAGCCTTAAGTGTTAATTGTCTAAAAATAGTTATCTCAGTAAATAGATCACCAAAGGTCGGAACTAAACACTAATGAGCTGTAAGA